>NC_062217.1:151868812-152171843 GCF_902686445.1 Sciurus carolinensis | reverse complement strand
AGGTGGTTACAGATTAGAACAAAATAATGATGCGTGCTTTTCTCTGCAAAGTACTAGCTTTGACATTTTAATCTTTTATAAGAGCCTCAAGGATTGATTTTGGCAAAGTGGGTTGGTGGAGAACACAGCATCTGATTTTTTTGACTGTTCTGACACATTTCCTAAAAACCCAGCAGTACAAGCACAATGTTCCAGCATATCCACCTCCAAGGAGCCAGAGCTGCGATGACAGGCATCAACAACCACAGTGAAATCTGAATTTTGGGGGGCATAAGGTGTCTGAGGTTCAATATCAGATTCTACGTTTTGTTGATTACCTAGTTCTCAAAAAATGAACACATCCTTCCAGTGACATAGGCCTTACATTTCTATCTTTAATCTAAATGTTCATATTCTAAGGCAAAAATTGGCAGAATTTTGGGACAAGTGGGAGGGGAGTGGCAGCTGGAAATGTTTGGGAAGAGAAACGCAGCAAGGTCCCTTTTTGCATGAAATCATAGATTAAGACCATGAAAAGATGTGAAAATAGCTAATGTAATAGGAGAAGCAACATCAGTGCTCAAAATAAAATAAGGCACTTCACAATTACTTTGTTAGCTTACTGTTTATTTGTTCTTGCTTATGATTCACCTCAATTTCTAGCTGTCAGAAAAAAAAGATTCAGCAGGCTTTGCTGGAAAGATTTTTAGAAATAAAGCCCTTTAATCCCCTTATTGAAACAGTACTCACAGTTCTCATTTCCAGCCAGTCATACAATAAGAAAGATAAACAAAGCGCTTTACTAATAAAAAGGAAACATTTGTATAGGCCTGGTATTGCTTCTTACTTAGATATCATTCTGTTTTCAACTTATGAAGACATATACAAGAAGAATAATTCTATTGGGTTGAACTTTCCTATGTACTGATGATTATGCACTCCTGTGGCAGGCCATGGATACTTACCTTTAGAAATAAGAAACCCTTGATTCCTAAATGTCTCTTTTGTAACAACACCATATGCCTAGTCAGATGGAGATTAAATGCTATTAAATTTAACCAAGCCAGTAGAAAATTGGTAAATAAGTTATTTTTCATATGCTAATTACAATAGATTAGAAATGGCTGCCTAGAGTGTGGCGATTCCTTAGAAAACTTGGAATGGAACCACCATTTGACCCAGCTATCGCACTCCTCGGCCTATACCCAAAGGATTTAAAATCAGCATACTACAGAGATACAGCCACATCAATGTTCATAGCTACTCAATTCACAATTGCCAGACTGTGGAACCAACCTAGATATCCTTCAATTGATGAATGGATAAAGAAACTGTGGTATATATATACAATGGAATATTACTCAGCTATAAAGAATAATAAAATTATGGCATTTGCAGGCAAATGGATGAAATTAGAGAATATCATGCTAAGTGAGATAAGCCAATCTCAAAAATCCAAAAGACGAATGATCTCATTGATAAGCAGATGATGACACACAATAGGGGGTGGGAGGGGGGCAAGAATGGAGGAAGGAGGGACTGTATAGAGGGAAAAGAGGGGTGGGGAGGGGTGGAGGGGAAGGAAAAAATAACAGAATGAATCAAACACCATTACCCTATGTAAATGTATGATTATACAAATGGTATGCTGTTACTCCATGTACAAACAGAAACAACGTGTATCCCATTTGTTTACAATAAAAATAAATTTAAAAAAAAGAAAAGAAAAGAAATAGCTGCCTAGAACACTAAGTTGAAATGGATTCCAAGGCCAACAGGCCAAGCTCAGAAATAGAATTCTGAGATAACACAGTGATTTTTTGGCCTCTGACAGCCATGACAGTATGCATGCCTCAGTGTTCACCCCTGTCAAGATGTAAGTGAATAGTACTTTATACGAACAATAATTTCTGTTCACAATCATCCCACACATATTTATTGAGTACCATGTTCCAGAAAATGTTCTAGGTATTGGAGACATAACAGAGAACAAATACACATGCACTGCACCCACACATGAATTGATATTTGAATACAGTAAACTCTTTCCATATATAACATGTCATTTAAACTTCATAATGGCCTAGCAAAATAAGTGAAACACATGGTGATATCTACATATTTCAGATGAGGAGATTGAAGCACACAAAGTTGAATATACTTTCTTAGCTTAAATACATTCTCAAAAACAGAGCAAAACCAACCAATCAACCATCAAACAGACAAAACATTTAAAAGCATTTTTTCATTACAATCAAGAATAAGATTCACCCCTTTCATTTAGTAATAAGAAAAGTAAGAATTGGAAAGGAAGAACAAAACCTGTTCTTATTAAAGAATACAGGTTCTCTGCAAATTCCAATGATTCTATAGACATACTTAATATGAGAGTCCAACAAGATTTCTGAGTACAAAATCAACATATGAAATCAATATCATTTGTCTACATCATCAATATTAAGTAGAAAATATAATGGCAAAAATATCTCATTTTCAACCATGGTAACAACAAACTATAAAAGCAATTTTGACAGAAATCTTAGTTATTTGTAGAATTTGATGAGCTCAAGCTAAAATTCATACTAAAGTACAAATATAAGGTCAACAATAGATTAAAAAAATGAAGATTAAATGGAGGAATACTCACACTATCAGATGTCAAAATTTATAACAATGAAGAAAGCAAGGGACAGACAAATAAACCAATAAAACAGGCTATAGAGACTATAATCAGATTCCTACATAAATGGAAACTTGATATTGGCAAAATTGTATTGCCAACAATGGAAAAGATGGACAAGTACCAACTTTTCTTGAGAAACTGGCTATTTTTACAGAGGAAGAAAAAAGGCCCTTATATTACAACACACACACACACACACACACACACACACACACACACATGTACATACTATTACAAGTGGATTAAATATTCTTAAATGAAAGGCGAGTCTTTAAAACTTTCAAAAGGAAATAGAAGAAAGCATTTTTATGAACTTGATGGAAGAAAACTCTTACACAAAGCATAAGAAAAAAATTGATAAATTTAAAGTTCTATACATCCAAGATACTTTAAGCAAAGTGAAAAAGTAAGCTATAGATTTGGAGAAAGTATTTACAATAAATGTAATTAATAAAAGATTGGTTTCCATGTATACGAAGTATTTCAACAAAACACTCAAATAGGCCTGGGGGCATAGTTCAGTGGTAAAGTGCATGATAAAGGTCCTGGGTTCAATTCTTAGCACTGAAAGAAACAAAAAAACTAAGATAGTGAACCCCTGCCACCATCATGGGTGAAAAAGACAAGCAGACACTTACAGAACAACTCAAATGACAAACATTTGAAAAGGTGGTCAGCACCACTCATAATCAATTAAAAAGACAAATTAAAACAATAACTGCAAACCACCAAACTGGCAGAAAAGTTTTGAAAGATGACAAAACTCAGTGCTGAGGAAGTCAAGCAAGGGAGAGTCTCAAACACAGATCCCTGCAGTCATTCAGGGACACAGGCTGGTGGGAACTCCAGGGTCTTCTGATTCTGCCATTTTGAAACATGGCTTCCGGGGTCTCTGCAGTTGGGAAAGAAAACTCAAAGAAGTCACTCATTCTTTTATACTTACCCTGGAAATAACATATGCCACATGTGCTTACAGTCCATTGGCAGAACTTGTGTCATGGTACCAATCTAACCACAAGAGACAGAAATGTAGGTTCTTTGTGTGTCTGAGAAGAGGAAAATGAAACAGAAATTAATGAAAATATGGTATTCTTTCTGCCACTTTTGATGAAATATTAAAATTGTATAAAGTTGGGTGGTAGATGTTGATTTCTATTAGTCCTATAATTAGTCTGTATGTTTACATTCTTCATAATTTTTATAGAAGGGGGAAATGAAGAGAGAAAATATGATCTATCCTGGGTTACAGATCTAATAAGTGAGAAATAAAACTACAACTGTCTCTATAATCTCTCTTATTTCAAGAGTCAAATCCAGTAACAGAATGCAGATTATCAAATATTAAGAAACTTACTGAATTCCTAGTATATTCCTCTCATTGAGGAGGGCACAATCCAATGGTAAAAGAAACAGACACATAAGTGGATTGTCACAATACAATGGAACATGAAAATACTTAGGTACAAAATACTGCTGACCATTATAATCTGGTAACATAAAACACTGGAAACTTCTTCATGATGGTCCTGATTCCCAGAGAGTTTTTAAAAGTGTACTAGCGGTACAGGAGGTCAAGTCAGCTTCAATTGTGAGAGCTGAACTTCTGTGGAGAGTTATTTCAGGAAATGCCTGAAGTTAAACTTTGTCATGAACTCCACCTGAGTCATACTCAGCCTGGACAGGCTGGTTGGGGAGGAGCTGCTAAAACAATACAATCTTCTTTGACCTCATGACTTGGAGTTTCTTTGCTCTCCTACGCTGAAGCACAGTAGAGAGAACCAAGTTCCCCAGGGAGCAGAGAATTGCTTCACCGGCTATTATTGTGCCTCACTGATAGGGAGTACCTAAGCTGACATTTCTCAGTATTTGTCAGATTCGTAGAGGGCAAAGACTAAAAGGACCTAGAACATTTTTTAGACTGTCCTCTGGACCAAGAATACAACTGCTTCTGATAATTTATCACCTGATAGTCTCAATGTAATTTTTAAAAATTACCCTAATATACACTGCTGTTTTTCAAAGGGGTTCCATAATCTAGTTCATTCATCCATTCAATACAAATTTTTGAGTTGGGGTTATCATGATTTGCAAAAAAAGACATAGTTTCTAAACTTATGAGTTTATGTTCCAGTTGGGAAGAAAGACATTAATCAAATAAGCACACAACTAAATAAATATCTTGTATATGGATAAGCCTCATGAAGAAGAATAAAATGCGTTGTGAAAGTGAACAGAAGAAGCTATGAGGGATTCTGATTTAGAAGGGAAGGTTTAGGAATGCCAGTCTAGCTGGTAGTGGCTTGAACTAGGAAAGTGGTAGAGAGAAGACTGGATGTTTATGATATCTTTTGGAAACAAAATTAATAGAACTTGATGATTCATAGATATGTGGATGGAAGGAGATAGAATGTTTAGATGATTCTTAGACCTGAATCCCTTATATTTCCCTTATATTGTTAGAAAAAAAAATCATCTATAAAAAATAATGCTGGGCTAGGGATATAGCTCAGTTGGTAGAGTGCTTGCCTTGCATGCACAAGGCCCTGGGATCAATCCCCAGCACCGCAAAAAAATAAAATAAATAATAATAATAATGCTTATCCGTGTGTTGCATATGCATGGGTGTTTGATTCCTAGACATGATTATTTCCTTACCTGACCAAGGAATCATTGGCAAGCTATCCACCTGTAGCCCTGATGTTTTCCAGGCCATTGTTTTTGTTGTTGTTGTTTGTTTGTTTGTTTTTTACCCTGTAGGCAGGATGTTGTAAAATCCAGATGTCCAAGGCTCTCACCCAGCAACTACTCTCTAGAGTTAAGGTCTCCCAAAGGTAATTTTCAATTTAAATGTATTATATCAAAGTTACAGGTACATTAACATGATAAGAATTTCACAAGGACAAAAGAATACACAGTGAAAAGTAGGACTCTTTCTACTTCAGCATCCAGCTGTTTATCTGCTCTCTTCGAAGTCACAGTCATTATAAATTAAGTGTTCTTCAAGAGATAATTTTTGCATATGCAAATAAATATTTTGTAAACAGATGGAAAGATACTGTATACCGTGCTTTACATCTTGCATATTTATGTATCTGAAAGATCTTTCGATATCTTGGCACAGAATTTAATATGATTAATATGATTTATTTACCCTGCCCTTTATTGATGGACATTTATATTTTTCCTAATTGTAGGCCATTACAAATAATGCCGCAATAAATAATGTTGACATAATTCATTTTACACATAGAAAAGCATCTCTACAGGGCACATTTCTGTATGTGGAAGGCAGAACCAAAGGGCACAGGCACTTATAATTTTGATAGCTCTTGTCATAATTTAAAAGTATACTCCAATTTACGCTTCCACTTGCAATGTGTTAACATTTTTGCTTTCCCACATCCTCACCCACACATTATGTCATCAAACTCTTTGATTTTTGCCAATCTGAGAAATGCAAATATTATTGAATAATTCTAACTTGCATTTTTCTTACATTGAAATTGACTTTTCCTATAGATATAACAGTCGTTAAGTTTACCTTTTCTGTGAACTTTGCCTACTTGCTATTTTAGGTGAAAGAAATACTTCAAAATTAAAATTAGTAAAATGTCTTCTTTGACCACCTATGAATAATGATAGATTGTCAAGTCTGGTTGCACTTTCTTTAGAATAAGAAAAAGAAAATATTAATTTTTATGAAGTCACTAACCAATTTGTAGACTTTAAGTCATGAAATATTATGCATTACTGAGATAAGCTAAGTCATATCCCCTCTTTTTCTCAAAAGGAATAAGTTATTCATTCATTCACAACCTGGATAAATCTTAAAAGCATTTTACTGAGTAAAAAAACCAGAATGATAAAACCATGAAAATTCTATATTCTGGAAAAGGCAAGACTCATGGAGACAGAAAACAGATCAGTCAGTTATTGCCAGGGGAGAGGAGTGTTCATCAGGAAGAACATGGGGGAATTTTAGGTCTATGAAATTATTCTGTATGCTATTGTAGTGGTGAATACAATTCTATCCATGGTCAAAACCTAGAGAACTTTATAAAACAGGGAACTTTAAGGCATGCAAAGTGTTAAAACAATAAGCCAGGACATTGGGGATCCCAGGATGGAATGCAGAAGATGATAAAAGAATTGAAAAATATTACAAATGTGTCACATATATGGGGGAAAACAGCACTGACTATCTTTGGAAATGACTAGAAACTGTAAGCCTGAAGACAAAAGGAACTGTACCTACTCTAATTGATAAGGATACGTATTAATGGATACAAGCTAATGATTCTGAAACTACTGTAAATATATGCTGAGTTTGAACAAATAAGAAAATGGCTCAGTGGTAGAGTGCTTGCCTCACATGAGTTCGATTCTCAGCACCACATAAAAAAATAAAAAAGATATTGTGTTCATCTACAACTAAAAATATTTTTTAAAAAATGGTTAGTGGATGGTGGAAGCCAGGCTTCTCACTGTCAGTGGTTAGAGGTAAGCAAGGGGAAGAGGCTTGAATGAGGTATGTACTCCTGGATTAGAAGGAGAGACATATGTGAAATCATGATTAGGTTAATATTGATGGATAGATATAGAAATAATTATAGGTAAGTGTGTATATGTATGTTAGTATACATACACATAATATTTCTTAGCCCTAGCTATTGAAGGAGTCTAGAAGCAAAACCTATAAGCAGCCTAGTACCCAGTTCATGTTTCTAATACCATCCTCCAATAAAAAGAACCAGAGATCTCTGGAGGAAATGGCTGGTTCTGGAACCTGGCCACAGAATATACAAGATGAGCTTGGAATATCCCATAGTGCCAGAAGGTAAGGAAGTACTCAAAAAATAAAACAATCAGGATATAACAAAAGAACCCAGGTTTCCAATGGCCAAAGCTGGACAAACTGTTGCAAAAAAAAAAAAAAAAAGTATGTTTATAATCCAAAATAGAAAATAAATCTGCCATATTGATATAAGTAAATGATTGAATAAATAAATGGGCAAGAAGAGTATGTCTGCCATACAGGAGACCTCCAAATAATTTGTGTAGATGTTCTCCCCTCAGGGAAGTGGAAACTAACTCCCTGCTCCAAAAGTATAGGCTACACTCAGTGACCTGCTTTCAAAGAGCACAGTGTGGAAAGGATCGGAAAAGTAACTTTACAATGAAAGAAATGGCAAGTATGGTCTTCTCCAGGTGATCAAAATTAACATCACCAGTGGTAAGTCATACTGACAGCATGTACCTTTGGCAGGATGTACACTTGATTTTCATGGGCCTCTTCCCCACGAAAAGACCAGACTAATCATGAGAAACATCAGAAGAATCCATACCGAGAGACATTCTGTCTGGCGAGCATTTCTCAAAGCTATCAAGGTTATCTAAAACGAGGAAAATCCAAGAAACTCACAGTCCAAAAGAGCCTAAGGATATGTAACTAAATATAACGTGGAACTCTGAAGAAGATAACTAAACAGAAAGAGCATATCAGTAACACCCATACAACTATGGAGCTCAGGGTGGGCATGCTAGTACAGGCCAGTAATCTTAGCAACTCCTGCTGAGGCAGGAGGACCACAAGTTCGAGGCCAGCCCCAGCAATTTTAGTGAGACTCTGCCTCAAAATAAATTAAAAAGATCTGGAGATGAGCTATAGCTCAGTGGTAAAACATATAACACTATTTAAAAATAAAAAAGTATAAAAAATAAGATTGGTAGGTGACTAGAAGAATACATAGATGGAGAGCTTTGTAATGAAGTAAGTATAATAAAATATTACCAGTAAGATCAAGGTGTTAGCAATACAAGCATTTGACAAATTTTTCTAATTTTGCTGTATGTTTGAAAATAAGATGGGAAAATATGTTATTGTCAATATCTCTGACAATGGAAACAATATAAAATTATGATACTGAGGATACAGAAGCAAAACTTAAATTCAAATTAAAATTTTTTTACTCTAAAACTTTAAAAAAAAAAAAAGAAAGAAAATAAGCATAATAAAATGTTGGGGGAAGCATATTCATGTAACTAAAGTATTAATCATGTTAATTTTTTTCTTTTTTGTACTGTGATCTTTCTTTTTTATTATTTACTTATGGACACGATTATACACACACACACACACACACACACACACACACACACACAAAGCTCAAAACAAACAAAAAAAAAACTTCTGTGCCTTTTCTCCTCTGGATTTTTTTTTCTCTACCTTTCATGATTACAACTGAAAATTATTTTGACATATGGAAGGTTGTCTAAAAACTATACCCTCTGGATATCCCATAACTAGATACTTCACTACAGAGTTCATTTAAGTGTGCATTATCTAGGCTGTCTTGGGGACAGGCTGAGATATTTCTCTGGTCTCTCTAGAGCACTGAGAGGCCAAAGAGCAGCAGCTGCCGCAGCCACTTGGAGGCTGGCAACCTGGGTAGTGGCTTTATCACCTTTGTGACAATGAGGAACATGCTCTTAGCACCAGCACAGGACTCTGCAGGAGCCACAAGTCCTTTGGGCCTAGACACTGGCAACCTTGGCAGCAGGTGGACTCCAGGGAACTGGAGCAGGACAGGAGGAGGGCCACGGTGATGCCACATGGTATCTGGGGGAAAGCCGAGAGAACATGGTTTTATATTGGGGTCCCGGTTGTATATCCCCATTCTACGCTAATCAGCAAACATGGTGGAGTGGAGTATCCACAGTTACCTTTATACTTTCTGTGCAAATTGTTTGAGGGCAACTATAAAAGAGCATCACCATCTTGCCTTTTACAAGACTTTTTTCTAATTTTAATAACTCCTCATCTTCTTAATTTGATTTGCAATCCTATTGTCAGATAGGGCTTCCCTGCTCATTCCATCTTTGGCTCCATTTCTCTGGTTTTCTGGGTTTACATTCCACATTAACATCTTGGTTTCATAGCATGTGATCTGGATGTGAAACTCCAGCACCTCTCACACCCACTCATGGAAGAGGTTCTTCTTTGCCAAGGACTTGAGGGGCCCAATGGAGGAGTTAATGTGGTAGTACAAGCAACCTCGATCGCTTAGGTCTAGCAAAGTTAGAAAGGCCCAAGTGGCAGGGTGGTTCTTACTGCATCCTGGATGTACTTCAAAGCCTAGTCAAAGCCGGAAGTCTCTCCAGTTACCAGGAAAAGAGCCACAACAGTATTCCTGAGTGGAAAATGTTGCTTCAGAACCCCACCAAGTACTGTTAATTCCTTCTCAGTAGCAGAGGCCCAAAAAATGCAACTATTTCTCTTTTATTTGGGAAGGAATTTTGTAGGATAGCCCAGTCTACATACTCATGTAGCATTACTGATGGTGGCAGAGCCGCCACCCTTTGAAGCACAAACATCTTGTCAAGGCCCCCAACACACTTGCATATCTTGCTTACCTATTATGCTATTATGCATCATTGATATTGTAGACCAATTTTGGTTATATTATCTGTAACTCCCAAGAGCTCTTCTAGTAGTATAACAGCACCATGTCCTGAGGTCCTTGACAAGGTGAACTCCTACACCAAAAGAATGCTGTCTTATCATTAAATTACTCCTTATCCAATTTTATTTCCTACTCCCGTTGATTATGCAAAATTAGGATCCATATATAAAATATGTTCCTCAATTTACAATGGACTTACTCTGAATAAACCCATTGTAAGTTGAAAGATTGTAAGTTGAAGCATTTAATATAACCTGCCAAATTTCATTGCTTAGCAACACAGTATAATACAGAGCAAATGTTGTTCACTCATGATTGTATATGTCTGTGGCTCCCTACTACTGCCCAGCAGTGTGAGAGAGTATCATAACACATATCACTAGCCCAAGAAAAGATCACAATTCAAAATTCAAAGTACAGCTTCTATTTGTAAGGTCAGATGAGGGTGACCAGAAAGGAGTCAGACCAAAAGTAGCTGAAAAGGGCTTTATTGGAGTTTGGCCATCAGGCAAGATTCACCAGTCCTTCAGGGTGAAAGGCCAAGGTGGAGGACTGGAGAATCCTCACATGGCTCTGGCTGGCTGGGGCCTTTATAGTCCAGAATTGGTGGGGGAAGGTTTGAGGGTTTAGTGGCCCCCTGGGGTTGGCTGGGGACTCCCTTGATTGATGGGCGGTTGCAAAACTCCACTAGTGTTTATCTACTGGCGTCTGATTGGTTGTTCTTTGGCGCCCGGACTGCCTGATCCTGCGCCCACTCAGCTGCTCAGACCTCCCTAACATTCTGGCCTTTTTGATGATATAGGGTGCTGGAGTCCATCTGGCTACTTCTTGCTTATTGGGTGGGGATCGTGGGGAGAAGGCTCAGATGTGAGTTCGGTAGGGAGGCAGCTGTAAGGGTGCAAGAGCATTTGGTTGTATGTTACTCTGGTGACCTTGCTCATGTGTTTCCGGATGATCCTTAGAAGACAGGGAGCAATCATTAGTAGGAATCCTATCACTAATATGGGAGTAAGGATAGGGGTCGCTGGGTGACAAGAGTGGAATTCAGCCATCCTGGCCAGGGGTCATTTGATTGTTGTTGCTTCAGCTTTTCACTCAGACATCTGAGAGTTTCAATATCTCTTCTATCAGATTGGTTTCACTGATGTAGTAACAACATTCTTCTCTTAGGCAGAGGCATGTTCCCCCTTTGTCTGCCATCAGGAGAGCTAGTGCTCCAAGGTTCTGCTAGGAAACATGGGCAATTGCTCAGACCTCCCTAACACTATTGAATGCATAGCTCTTCCTCACCATGATAAAATTGAAGAATCCTAAATGAAACCATCCTAACTTAGGGACTGTCTTTACTCTTTTGGCTTCTGCCAACACATGTTGGGTAGGTCCAATAGCTCCTTCCAGAACAGTCTTTTTTCTCCTTTAGCAAGCCATCGCTTATGTTATAACTGAACCCTAGTTTTTGGTTTGAAAGTAGATGGAGTTAAGGGAGAGTTAAGATCTTGTAGAAGGAGATGTTTTCTTGCAAGGCAAAAATCTCTGTATTGACTTAAAAAGTAGAGAATGCCAAGGAATACTTCACTACAATACCTGAAAAGTAGGCCCCTTTTGCAGGCCCAGAGGGGTTAGAGGAAACCTGCAGAGTCAAGATTTTAAAAACATTGGTCCTAGCTAGGCATGGTGGTACATACCTGTAATTCCAGCAACTAGGAAGGCTGAGGCAGGAGGATTGCAAGTTCAAGGCCAGCCTCAGCAATTTAATGAGGCCCTAAACAACTTAGTGAGAACCTGTTTTAAAATAAAAAAATAAAAAAGGACAGGGAATGTAGCTCAGTGGTAATGCACCTCTGGGTTCGATCCTTAGTACCAAAATAAATAAATAAACAAACAAACATTGGTCCATAAGTTTTCTCATCCCAGGTCTTAGGATCTCATTCTCCCCAGTTGGGACTGTGACTTTGACATGGCCTATTTGATGGGATCAAGACTATCATCTTGCCAGGCACGGTGGCACATGCCTATAATCCCAGCAGCTTGGGAGACTGAGGGGCTGAGGCAGAAGGATCACGAATTCAAAGCCAGCCTCAGCAATAGTGAGGTGCTAAGCAACTCAGTGAGACTCTGTCTCTAAATAAAATACAAAATAGGGCTGGGAATGTGGCTCAGTGGTTGAGTGCCCCTGAGTTCAATCCCTGGTACCAAAAAAGAAAAAGGAATTTCATCTTTACTGAAGTCTGCTATGTTAACATTTAAGTTCTGGGTCTTAAGCCCAGGAGGGCTGGACTCTGTAGGAGAATCTCTCAGCGCGGAAGGTCTTCTGGATGTTGCATTCAGCCTTATATCAGTGATTAACCATGCTCAGTCTTCATGATCTCTCTATAATATGCTGATTGTAGCCAGTAACAGCAATCCCATTCCACTGTCCTCAAATGGCTACTTCCCTGAACCTCTACAGGCCCCAGGCACTGCAGCCTCCAGCGCCTTCCATTCCAGCAGTGTCCCATCCACACGTTGTAGGTCAGGTTCCTCTGGACCCTGAGACCCTGGGATTGTCTGGAGGGGAATGTTGGTGTATGTTTCAAGAGCTGCTGTAGTGATGGAATGAGGGAGACATCAAGGGCTAGAAGAGAGTTGGAACTGCAGGGCAGTTGTAACAGAGGCCTCAGCAGGTCCCACAGTGGGTTCTAGAGCCAGGCTGCCAGTAGTGCATTGAATTGGGGCTCAGGCTGCAGTCACAGTTACTACCCCAAAATGGGCCATAGATTTAGGTGAGGTAGTTCGCTGGGGAAAGTCTCAAGTATGAACTGGGCAAATGAGTAGATTGACCCTGAATGGAGACCTGAACAATATCTCATGACATCTATCAAGGGTAAGGTGACTAGGAACAACCCAGACTGGGCACTAGCCTGGGACACAGGACTATCAGGGCTAAACTGGAACAGTCCTAAATACACAAGGACATTTGGTCATTCCAGAAGCACTGGCCTTAAAATACTAAAGGATGCTGTGACTTTTATCAATTATTTTTCTACAACAGTGAATATATATTAGTAGACTATAGATCAATAGTTAAGATGCTGGGCCATTGGATGAATAGTAAGGAACGATTCACTACAAAAAGGCTTCTAGAATGTCTGTGACTATATTCGACTTCAGTGAGTCATTAAGCAGGAATAATAACACCTCTTAAGTCAGGTCCCTAATGTACAAAAAGTACAAGTTGCTCAAAGAAAAGAAGATCAAATCAGAAACATCCTAGATATCAGATTGGCTCTAGGGATAGCATCAGAATCTTACTGCAAACACTGTGTCCCCAGCACGGTGCTAATTTGGCAACTCTAGAGAGGAGTAAGGGCCCAGGGGAGCTGCATTTTTCACAGTGTCCTTGGAGGATTCTGACACAAGTGACTACAACACTCTACCAATTGAGCTATATCCCCACCAGTCCTTCCACCCACTTTCAATAGTAGGGATTGAACCCAGGGGTACTTTGCCTCTGAGCTACATTCCCAGTACCTCCCCACCTCTTTTTGAGACAGGGTCTCCTTAAGTTGCCCAGACTGGCCTCCAACTGGAGATCCTCCTGGATGAGCCTCCAGTGTAGCTGGGTTTATAGACATATATCACCATGATATCTTTCATCCACTTTCCTTTAACCCATAAATTAATCACTTGCTATGTTTTTAAGTTTCTATCAAGTCAGTTTGCCAGATAAAATACAGGACACTCCATTAAATTTGCATTTCAGATCATCAACAAATAACTTTAGTATGTCTCATGAGAATATAACAATAATAATAATATAAACATAGAATGTAATGTCTATATAATAGTATAATACAATGTTATACATACAATCACATACTGAGTAACAATGTTTCAGTCAGCTCCTACCACATAATGATGGTGGTCCCATAAGATCATATCACCTGGAGACATTGGAGCTGTTTCAATTTTTGTGAGTTCACTCTGTGATATTCACACAAAAAGCCAATCACCCAGTGATATATTTCTCAGAATGTGTCCCTGTTGTTAGGCAACGCATGACCATAATATTGTTATGAATTTCATGGTTAAATTAAATAGGCATTAAATATTATAAATGATAGTATAATAAAATAAAAGTTGTGGATAATAAGAAAGTGTTTGTTGTTCATTTGAAACTCAAATTTAACTGAGCACTCTGCATTTTTATTTGCTAAATCTGCCAACCCTACATTAAAGGATATTTTCAAGCATACCAAAGCTGAAAGGATAATAGAATAGACTTACATGTAACCATTCCTCTCTCTGGACATTTATCAGCATTTTGCTCCAGTTATTTTTTATTTAATTTTTGTGCCAATTATCTCTCATGATGTGAGGATATAGAAAAAATTATGTCCTTAAGCAACTGATTGTGAAGCTGGGGCACAAGCTTCACATTCTTGACGTTAACTAGCAAAGAATAAGCACTAAAGTGTGTGATGCTAACTGTCAGTGCTATAGGCATTTGGGAAAGAGGCATCAGCCAGTATTGCCTGGAGTGGTCTTGGATGAAGGTGCCCAGAGCTGAGATTGTGTTAGATTTGTAAAATCTGTGTTAATGAAGGCGAGATGAGTGAGCAGACTTTGGGGATAGGGTAGCATCAGAGTTAGTTGTATTCACCCTGCTCTGGCTCTGTAGTCTCTCTTCATTTGATGGCATTCATCCTCCACTGCTCCCACTTTAATCATCTGGGGACCAGAGCAGCTGTTACCCATCAGGCTAATATGGATCAAGAACTACTGCAAATTACATCATCAGAGCAGATTAACTCTTGAACTTGTCAGCATAATAGCCTTTCGATCTTCTCTGGGTGATTTGTTAATTAACCTCTGAAATGTGCTGTCTTTGACATCATTGGGGAGTTAAATTTTTCTTTGATTGGAAGTAGCCCTCGGGAGGATTATAGATTGATAAGAAAAACCAGATTCTATTCCATTGGTCAACTTTATGCTAAGGTATATGAACTGGCATGGCTATTTGGACCTTCAGGAACATGTCAAAAAATAAAGAAAAATATATGAAGATGTTCTGTTTCTTGTCTTGAATCACATTAAGGTTGAAAATGACCTACTTTCTATGCATGAGACAGGAACACGAAATATGGGTTCTTCCCCAGCTAATGAATTCACTTTTTAATTCTCCTCAACCTCAAGTGCAACTTCAAATACTAAGGATGCAAACTGAAAAAGTAGTTTACTGAAATAAAAGATAGATTCAGGTCAAGTAGCATTAAATGACCGGGACTCACATAAGTCCCCTTCATGCTCTTTTGTGGTTTACCCAACAGAGGGTAGCTACTATCTTGATTTCCAACAGCACGGAACAATTTTGCCTGGTTTATACATTATATAAATAAAATCATACATATGTACTTTCTTATGTGTCTGGCTTCTTTCATTCAGCATTACATTTGTGAGATCTATGGATGCTTCAAAGTAACTTTATCTATTAAGTAACATATACTCAAAATTTTAAAATTGTAAAACATAGCATATTTTAAATTATTTTTAAAATTGTATGTATGGCCAGGTATTGTGGTGCATACCTGTAATCCCAGAGACTCAGGAAGCTAAGACAGGAGGATCACAAGTTCAAAACCAACCTCAGCAACTTAACAAGGCACTATGCAACTCAGCGAGACCCTGTCTCTAAATAAAATACAAAAAAGGGCCGGGGATGTGGCTCAGTGGTTAAGTGCCCTTGGATTCAATACCTGGTGCAAAAAAAAAAAAATTTATGTATGTCAGTACAAACTTCATTTGGTCAAGACCTTAAACTTTTATGAAAGTCTTGCCTAAAAAGAAAAGTTTTCATTTCTTCTTGACTTTTATTAATCTTTTTATCGTGGTCTATTATTATGATTAATAACGATTAATCCAATTTCTCCAAAACTTAATCCTTACCTAACTCCAAATACCTTGCAAACTCTGCAGCATCTTTATGATAAGATAAATATAAGGATAAGACACAGGGATTTTCCAGCTGGTGAACTCACACATTTTCCTCACGATGAAGTCACTCTCTGCTCTCCTGGATGAACTTCAGCCTGCTCCCTCCTGCAAAGGTCAACATTCTAATCTCTGGCTCCTGTGGATCAAATCAGATCAGCTGGGTGGGAAAAAGGAGTTACTTGGTTGACATGTTAGGACACAGAGTGTGTCTCTCACACTCAGTTATCTCTCACTATCATTTCTGATTCCCCTCTTTCTGAAAGGTGCTCTAGAGAATTACACCCCAGTTCACACGTTGCCTTCCATTGACATAGGAATGAGGCAGGAAGTGCTGTAACTGTTTTCTCCAACCAGGCAACTTCTGACCTTGTTCTACCCTTCAGTCCTTATTCCTTATTTCTGAGCCACCTCATCCCCCCTCGTCCTAAAAGCCCAACTATCAGGAACTTCCAACCATGACTGTTTAAGAAGATCACAAATGATCCACCAAAAAAGCACCTGGAAAGTTGGACAAAAATTAACCAGAACAACTATTTTGTCACTCTGAAGATAGACAGAGCCAAGGCACACAACAATCTGAAAAGCAGATATGCTTGAAAAATGACTGAACTTCAGGTAGGAACAGTACAAATCTGAACCATCCTGGACTGGGGCTGCTCCCATTTCCCTTGCTTGCTGCTCCCAGGTTGGTCAATATAAATGCTTTATTGGAGCAGGGAAAACTGAGTACCAGCAGCTTCTCTGTTACAGTCCAAGGGGCTCATTCCATTTGGGGCACTCATATTTGAAAGGACCGAAGAGCACCAGAATGATAATTATGTGGGCTACTGTAAAAGAATTCATATGGTTTGGGTATGAGAAATGCCCCCCAAAAGTTCATGTGACAATGCAGGTATATGCAGAGGTGAAATTATTAGATTATAACAGCTGCAACCTAACTAGTAGAATAATCTATTTGCTGGATTAATAATTTGAAAGTATTACTGGGTGGTAACTGTAGACTGGTAGAGCATGGTTGGAGAAAATGAGTCACTGGGAGCATACCCTTGGGGATTATATCTTATCCTATGTTCCTCTTCCTCCTCATGCTCTCTGCTTCCTGACTGCTTTGAATTGAGCAGCTTTCCTTCACCACACCCTTCTACAATGATGCCGTGCCTCATCTCAGGCCCAGAGCAATCAAGCCTGTTGACCTTGGACTGAACCTCTGAAATTGTGGACCCCAAATTTTCCTCTTCTAAGTTGTTCTCATTAGGCATTTTGGTCACAGTGACAAAAAGCTGACTGACACAAGAATCTATAGCAATTTTTCTTCTCACCTATTGTTTTAACTTCTTTCAAAGGTATGAGATTAAACAAAGCAATAATGCTAACATTGTATTATTTGGTTTATAATATATATGAATGTGATATATGTGGCAGTAATAGCACAAAGAAGGAGGGAGGGAATATAAGAGTACTGAAGCAAAATTAAGTAAGAGAATAACCTGAAATCGATTGTAGTAAGTTAAGATGCATATTAAACTCCTTGGACTAAATCCCCCCAAATAAAAACATTTTTTAAAATTAAGAGAGTAATTTAAATACAAAATGAAGTAGTTCAGGAGGAACAGAAGAATGAAAAATACTGTTGACATGGAGAAAACAAATATAAAAATGGCAAACATTAACCTGACTACATCAAAAATTACATTAAATATGGATAGCCTAAATACCCCAATCAAAAGGTAGAGATTATTAGACTACATAAAAAGGGAAGATTCTACTACAGGTATACTCCAGTGATAATGCAAGTTCCAGACTACCACAATAAAGCAAATATCAAAATAGAGTTACATAAAATGTTTTGATTTTCCAGTGTATAAAAAAAGTCATGTTCATATGATACTTTAGTCTATTAAGTATACAACAGCATTATGTCTAAAAAAAATGTGCATATTTTAATTTAAAAATCTTTTTTTTGTACTGGATATTGAACCCAGGAGTACTTAACCACTGAGCCACATCCCCAGGCCCTTTTAGTTTTATTTAGAGACTGGGTCTCACTAAGTTGCTTAGGACTTTGATAAGTTGCTAAGGCTGGCTTTGAACTTGCAATCCTCCTGCCTCAGCCTCCTGAGCTGCTGGGATTACAGTTGTGCACCACCACACCCAGCTAATTAAAAATACCTTCAGTTTGTAAAATTTATAATGTCTTCAAAGCACAGTAAAGTGTAATAAAACTATGTATGCCTATATATGTCATCTATAAGAGGCTTACATTCAGACACGAATAGATTGAAATTAAAAGGATGGAAAAAGATATATCATACAAACAGTAGCCATTAGAGAACTGGAGTAATTATAATATCAGGAAAAATAGACCTTAGGACAAGAAATATTCATAATGCTAACAGTCAAAACTTCAGGAAGAGACAACAATTAGAAACGTGTGAACTTAACAGCTAAGCTCAAAATACACAAAGTAAAACTAACAGGTACCTTAGGGATAACTTGAAGAAGGAGAGGGCAAAGTTATTGTCTGCTGATCACTTCAACTCAGGTCTCCCACCCTATGCTGCCCAATTACATGACATTCATCATGACACACTGTGACCATGTGTTTATTTGTTGGCTCCTCCAGAGAAGGAGGCCTCCAGAGCCTCCAGAGTTTCTTTCCTTCCATATGACCTCCAGAGCCTCCAGAGACTCTTTCCTTCCATATGACCAGTACATAGCACTTTTTTCTGCATTTCCAGCACATATAGAAGAGTCATTTTTTGTAACTAGTAAGTGAGTGGCATCCCAGTCAGAAAAGGAGAAAGTAAAAGACAACCTAGCATATTCTAGTTACTGTAAGTTGTTCCAAATATCTTCATTTGTGTTTCCCGAACTAACTTTCTTGAAATGTTAGTTTGGTGCTCAAACCTTTTTCCACTCTGTTTCTGTCTTAGATATTCAAATATGCATTACTGTGTTTAAATTCATTTACTGGATTAATTTTTAAAAATTTTTTTATTTGTTCTTATTAGTTATACATGACAGTAGAATGTATTTTGACGTATTATATATAGATGGAGTATAACGTCCCATTTTTGTGGTTGTACATGATGTGGAGTTATACACATATATGTGTATTCATATATGAACATAGGAAAAGTTATGTCCAATTCATTCTACTGTCTTTCCCCACTTGTTGTATTTAAATCCAAACTTATTCAGCCAGACTTTCTTCATTATCTTAAAGAAGAATTCCTCAGAGATCTCCCTGGACTCCTGGGAGATGCTGGCTTGGAATGTCAAGTAGCTATGGGGGTAATGGAAAATGAGCCTGGAAATGTACATTTTGACCAGGCCAAGAGGAACCTGGTATAAGATGCTAAGGAATTTGAACTTTATTCCGCCTTCTACGTAAAGCCATCAGATTTTAGACAAGGGAGTAACACTGTCCAATTTGCATTTCATAAAGATCATCCTGGCAGAGGTGTAGATGATGAACTGGAGGGAGGCCAGGTTGAGGTAGAGGAACTAGTTGCAAAGGCAGGGTCAGCAATCTAGGTAGTAATTGTGAAAGTCTGACTAAGACTATGGCAGCAGGAATGGGGAGGAGGGGCTAAAGGAGAGAATATATTTGGAAAGCAGAATTGACAGATTCATGACTATTTGCGTCTCAGGGTGATAGAGAGCAGGGTGTCCTTGAAACCTTCCAGTTTTCTGACCTTGACAATTGGCAGGTGATGGTGCCGTTCATCCTGATAGGGAAGAGAAGGGCAAAATGGGGGAAGAGGTCTAGTTTGGGGACTCAGGGGAGACCAGTTAGAAATTCAGATGCAGGGTTCAGGAAGAGCTCTGGGCTAAATGTGAAAAGTTGAGAGTCACTAGAATATTGCTTCAGTCGAAGACATGGGATTGGATGGGGCACTCAGAGAGAAGGCATAGGGTGAGGCGGGAGGAAAATGAGCAGAGGTGGGATCCTTGGAACTTCAACCTGTAAGAGATATATGAACATGAAGAAGGAAGAAAGAGAGGGAAGGAAGAACCAGAAAGGATACCAGAAAGGATGCTCTCAGGAAGCCAAGGTGGGGTAGGGAGAGAATATGATCCACTCAACATTAAATGCTAGAAAAATAAAACAAAAAAAATGATCAGAAATGATAAGGAGACTATGGATCACATTTGATAATTTGAAAGTAATTATGACCTTGGGAGAACAATTTCAGTGAAAAGGTGGATTAGGGCGAGGCTGAAGGTGAGTCAGATTATGGTGGGTTGAATTGGAGAACCACCGCAGGGAAATGTGGGTGGGGAATGCCTAGACTCTTCCCAGGTGCTTAGCTTTGAAAAGGAGGGCAGGAAAATAAGCCAGAGGAAGTAGTTAAAGGGTGGAGGCTTCAGAAAGGCTATTTGTTTTAAGTTGGGTGACACTTTAAAAGAGCAGGTAAGCTTATTTATGTGCCAACGGGGAGAAACATTACGGGATTTTGAGCAAGATTGTTAAGGGGATCTTAACCTGTAGATCAAAGCCACTGCAAGAGGCCCCAAAATATTTTCTTATCCTAGTTCCTTCAACTGGTGAACATCCCTGAGACACAATTTTTAGGACAGATTCAGTAAATGGGTAGAGAACACTTCTTACATATTTCTGTACTCCCATCACTCTGTATCAGATGTGGAAGGTATCCTGACAATTTTTTAATTCATTAAATCATTCCTCTGATCAATAATCAACACCACTCCATTGTTTTTAGGGAATAAAAGTAGCAGCTCACTCAAGCCCTTCCAAATCTAACTTAAATCCTGGGCTCCTGTTGACTTCCACTGCGGCTCCCTCTCCAGTCAGGCTGCCATGTTGGCTGGCCCACACATAGGCCTGGCTCATCCTGCTGCCTTTGCACTGTTTCTGCCCCACCATAATATTATCCCATTTATACAGACAGGGAGACTGAGAATAAAATTCCAACCTGCTGTGGCCTACCAGGTCTTTTAGATTTGCCTTCTGCCTGTCTCTTCAATTGTATGGACAGCCAGTCTCCCCCACACTCTCTCCTATTCCTTGAACAAGGAAGTACTTTTCTACTTCCAGACATTTGCCTGACTTTAACTGCTGAATGGAATGCTCCTTCATTATCACTTTTTGAGCCTGGCTACTTTATATCCTGCAGGTCTCAGCCTGAATGTCACTTCATCCCAACTGATATAGACCCCACACCCCATTAGGAACAAGCCTAATACACTTCTTACTTTCTTCAAAGCACTGAGAACAGTCTTATTTATTTTATTTATTTATTTGTTCACTGCCCTTCCTTTTTCCCCCATCAAAATGTGAGTTCCAGGAAGGCTGGAAACCCCCCACCTGGTCTTGCCTCCTGGTCTCCACTTCTGGTCAATGGTACTTGACCAGGGCTTTAAGACTATGTTTAAAGAATAAATGGATGAACAGCTCTGCCAGCTTTTCAAAACCCAGCTTAAATTGCAACTCCATAGTGAAAACAAATAATAGATGGTATATGTTGCCAGGCACGGTGGCACATGCCTGTAAACCCAGCTGCTCAGGCAGCTGAGGCAGGAGGATCCTGCCAGCCTGAAAGCCAGCCTGAGCAACTTAGCGGGGCCCTAAGCAACTCAGCAAGTCCCTGTCTCTACAGAAAAAAAAAAAAAAAAAAAAAAAAAAAAAAGGTCAGGGGATGTGGCTCAGTGAGTAAGCGACCCTGGGTTCAATCACCAATACCCCAGTACCAAAAAAAAAAAAAAGGTGGTATATGTTGAGCACTTACTTGCTTTATTCCAACATACACAATACTATATCATTTTATTTAATAATACCCTCTCCATTTATCTCCCAAAACTCATAAAATAATTATAAGCCAGGCAACACACTCAGTGTTAAGTCACAAGTTAGCCTCTTGCTTTGTTACTTAACATACCACACACATTACTCTTTTTGTCTCAGTGACATAATTAGTGATCCCCCCTTAATCCCATAGTCCAGTGCCAAAGCACACAGAGAGCTCAAGGTATGCTGCTACTGAAGGTCCCTCCAGGGAGATAATATAATAAGAATGTCAAGTTGTCTTTATTACATCAAAGATAAACACAGCCAGACATTATTTAAAGCAATAAAAACCGATTTTATTTAGTATCTACAGACAGTAGGGTAAAGAACTGAGTTCATTCAGACTTCTAGAGAAATGGGCCTTTTGTTAAAGAGAAAATGAGGGAGTAGGGGGAGATGAAGAGTAAGGGCTTGACAAGAGGCAGGGAATTGAAAAATGAATTACCAAAAGCAGAAAGAAGGGGTGGTCCATGTGAAATCCATCTAGGTTTGCTACTGGCACCCATGGAAGTTGGGTTCCTACCCTCCCACAGGCACCGGGAGATAGGGAACTTATCTTCAAGTGCCGGCTGGAACGAGCTGTAATTCTTTTGCCAGCCTTCGGTTTTCTCAGGCAGGCATTTTAAGAGGGACTAGAATGTGTCCTCAAGTTGTTAGTGTTTGCTCAGATCTTTGTAGGCCAAGGTGGAGGCCTAGTTCAAAAGAGGGCTCAAAGGATCCTGATTAAAGTTTGGTTAAAGAGAGAATATTTGTCAATTGTAAACTTTGAACAAAAAAATTGAATCCAACTTTCAAGTAGACTAATTCCATTCTACCTGTAAAGATGTCAAAAATATTTACAAGATAATTTAAGTTTTGAGGTTGAGATACGCAGTTCAACTCCCACATTTTCCAGAATTTGCTAAAATCTTAATGTTCTAGAAAGAATTGTCTATTCTGTCAAAAATGACTACAAAACAAGTTATTTCCCACCACACTAAGAACCCATAAGAAAGGATTCCTAGTATTAAGTGTTAGCTGTTGGGTTTGGAAATGTCTGTTTTGCAGTGTAAGGAGTTTCAAGCAGAAGCCCTTGAGTGTTGATAAAGATCTCAGGACCCCCTTCACACAAAGTACAGGCAGTAGCTTCGGAAAGCTGGAATCTACAGTGTTGGAGATTGAAGGGACTAGGATCCTCCCAGACTCCTCTAGATGTTTCTGCAACCTGGAAATTCTCTTCCACCCCGCACTGTAGGTTTCAGTTATAACCTGCTGCTTCAGGTTTGAGGCTCAGATCAACAGAAGCCCACTGGACTCAAAAGAGTCCTCCCTTAATTATAAAAGATGACACGGGGCAGTCCGCTGTGTTTAAACAACCCGGGTATGGCCCTGCCCAAGGTTTAGAGGCCCCAAGGACTCTTATCTCTAGCACTCTACCCCTGAGAGCCATGAGAGTCATTTCTGAAATCATCTCAGGCTCTGAGTATACCTAAGAGTGATTTTCTTCTTGGGTTCCACCCTGGAGCAGATGCGTGCATTCAGGAAAATGTCACCCAACCTGTCTCTTCCCACCTGACAGGTGAGCTGGGAATTCCTGTCCTACTGGGTGTGTTTCTTTGGGGAGAGTGTTCTTTCTAAGAGAGAGGGTGTTTTCTCTTAATTTGATCTTAAACTCCATAGACCCAACTGTTCATTGCAGTAGAACCTGGGTCATGCTGTATTTTACCAAAGCCTCTATTTGCAGCTTAGTCAGTGCCAGGGAGGTAATTGAATGCCATGGTTCTAATGACACATTTTCCATTCCAGTTACTTGAAGTTCCTTTTCTGATAAATAGTTTAGCAATTATCTCTTTGGTCACCACCTGCCCCCTTGGGGACTGGTCTCCTGGGTCGAGCTGTCCATTCATGCCATGTTACAGAGTCCCTGTAAATTGGGAAGAACTCTTGCCATCTCTAGTCATGTTATGATGTAGCTTCATTACTTATGAAAGTGGAACGTGGCTATCTTTTCTCACTTTAAATTAGCAAGAGGACAAGTTACCAACAGGCTGGCATCGAATGCCAGTTTTTCAAAGTTCTTAAATGTACAACATTCCAGACTGTAGACTAGGTAGGAGGAAAGGAGACAAAATGTACCGTCATGATCTTCCAGGGCTGTTTTCAGCAGACGAGGCCTGGTATTCACTCAAGGGCTCAAATTTAGATACTGGCATTATCTCCAAGTGAGACTGTTGGTCCCAAAGTGTATAAGAGAGAGAGAGGGAGAGAGAGAGAGAGAGTGTGTGTATCAAGTGTCGGCTGTGAATGAACCTTTAAAATATGCCATAATGTCGATGGGGATGTAACTCATAGTAGGTCACTTGCCTCATATGCATGAGGCCCTAGATTCAAACCCCAGTACCGCAAGCTAACAAAGAAGCCACGCGAAATCCTGCTTCTTGGCACTGCTTTATTTTGTTGTTCGTTTACTCTAACGGGAACCAAAAAAAAGCCTGATCCTTACAAAATCTCTTGGAGATCCTGATTCAGGGTCGGGCCAGCAGCGGGCGGTGGGGTGAAGAGTGATTTGAAAAGGCGGGTTTGAGCTACAAGAAATTCGGGAACCACTCCAAAGCCTCGGCGATTTGCTCCCCGCCCCCGGCAGGAGGCCGGGCGGTGGGAGGGGCTTGAGGTCTGCCTGGAGCAGCCGACGTCACAGCCCCGCCCCCTCCTGGAGGAGGGCGTGGCCGCAGCGAGCGGGGCGGGGCCGCGGCGGCACGGGGCGGGGCCGCGGCGGCACCAGGCTGCAGGAAGGAAGTGCGCAGACTGGCTGACTAGGTTCGCCCTAGCAGGAGGCTGTGTCTGCCTCTGCCGGAACTCCAGGGGCGACCTCTGCCAACCGCTCCTGCGGCGGGCGGGGACTGTGGCCGCTTGCGGTTCCGATCACCGGAAGGGCCAGGCCTCAGCGCTGCTGGGAGCTGCTTGTGGCCAAGCGGATGCGGCCGGAGTGACCGCGAACGGGTCCATGTTTTTGTTTCCTCCTTTCTTTTCTTATTTCATCCCGAACAGCGAAAGGTTCAGAGGCAAAGCGACAGATACGTGTAACTACTGTGTCCCAACACGTGCGGGGTCCCAAGGACTCCGGTTGTTCGCTGGGACCCACCATTAAAGCGGTTTCAGGATACGCCTGTGTGTGGGGGGTTCTCCCCAAAGTGAAAAGTAGTTGTTTAGCCCTTTCCAAGTTGGTACTTTGGGGAAAGGGTTCTCACACAGGAATGCATCTTTCCACAGCCGTTGGCATAGAGTTTGACAGCACCCTGCACCCCTCCCAGAGTTCTGAATGCCTCCTGGGAGCAGATTCCAGGTCAAACCAATTTCGCCTACATTGAATGCCCTGCTTCCTGATATTTGTGTCTCATAGATCCTTGACTCAGTGAGACAGTCTTTCAGATTTAGCTGAATGCCACAGCCGGACCTCGATGCAGACTGAATCCAACAAGTGTGAAGAGGAGACGCCATCCCTTTTGTGGGGTTTGGATCCTGTATTTCTAGCCTTTGCAAAACTCTACATCAGGGATATCCTGGACATGAAGGAATCCCGCCAAGTGCCAGGTATGTGACTGGTCAGCCAGATGGGTCCATGTGTTGCATCTGCATCCTCTTTCCCCAAATCTGCAGAAAGCAAGGGCTTAGTCACTTTAAAGAGAACCCCCCTGCTTTGAACATGATCTTGTCTGGACCTTGAAATGAGTCAAAGCAGTCTCAAATTTTTTTAAAAAATAGATGGCTTGGGGGAGTTACCTTTGTACTAAGGAAGCTTTTTGCCTGTGTTTAAGGTCTTTCATATTTAAAAATGCTCAGCTGTCTTTCTTTGGGTCTGCTCTGGGTGGAAAGGTCACCCAACCAGGCATTCCTAGGCCTCACCTTCTGTAAAGCTTAGATTTCTTCTTTGTGAAAATGGGCATTAACCATGAATTGGTCTTGTGGGGGTTTGCTTTGTTTTGAATTAATCAATATAAACTCCATGGGGGAAGGACATCATCTGTATTGTTCCCTTATATAATCACAGTGCCTTAAGCAGTACCTTGCATGTAGGGGCAATTGAAACAACAAATTACACATATAAAGGTAAATAAAAATTGTTAGGCTAGGGGCTGTGGTGCATTCTTGGAATACCAGCAACTTGGGAGGGTGAGGCAGAAGGATTGCAAGTTCAAGGTCAGCCTAGGCAATTTAGTGAGCCCCTGGCACAAAATAAAAAGGCCCAGCACTGGGTTCAATCTTCAGTACCACAAAATAAAATAAAATAAAATTTGGTAGAGTAATGGCTACTACAGATAGGTTTATCATACCTAAAAGTACAGCAAATAGAGTTTGGGTAGATTTGAGTAACTGGAGTAGCTGTGGATGCATGTTTATATTTACTGTGCTATATTGTAACAGTGGTTCATTTTATCATAGCCCTTGCTGCTTTGCCACTGCAACTTATTTTTATTTTTTAAATTTTATTATTATTTTAATCATTATTTTATTCATTTATTTATTTTTAAGTGGTGCTGAGGATCGAAACCAGTGCCTCACACGTGCTAGGCAAGTGCTCTATCACTGAACCACAACCCCAGCCCCCAACTTATTTTTAAAATAGACACATTTCTTTCTCTTGCTTTCTCCCTGCTCCTCCCTAATCTCTCCCACTTCCTAATCTCAGGGGAAACTGGATTACCTTTCTTCCCCATTTTAGGCAGATTTTTTCTGTCCTTGAGTACACACCCACCATAGGAATGGAAGTAATCCAGACGTTGGGGATGGTACCAAAAGATCTCAGAATTGACTCTCTCCCAAATTAACAAGAAAACTACAAATCCAACAGAGAACACATGGAATATAGACTTTGAATCCCCTCTTTAAAAGTTCCTGCTGATGGGCAGAATCATAGCCTTTGGGACAGGAATCCCTTTCTCCTTTGCTAGTAAAATAATAAACCTTCTTTTTCCTTTTTCTCAAAACCGTGGATCGGGGGGCTGGGGAGATAGCTCAGTTGGTTGAGTGCTTACCTTGCATGCACAAGGCCCTGGGTTCAATCCCCAGCACCAAAAAAAAAAAAAAAAAAAACCGTGGATCGCATCAGGAACAATGACCAAGCTTTCGGCAGCAATATGAGAAGTTCGGTTATACTCTTTTTGCTATTTTGATTGAAGCTTTCCAATCAAGGGCTTTTTGAGTTAGCAAGCTGTGTGCCAGAAGTGGTCAGTGATCTTGAGAGTCCACAGGTTTAAGTAGATGAACTTTTATGTGATTCCAGTTACAAATATCTGAATGGCCTTAATACCGAAGCCTTTTGTACAAATATCTGAATGGCCTTAATACTGAAGCCTTTTGTACAAATTTTTCATCACACCTTTATTTCCTGATTATTGTTGGACGTGGTCTGGTTTTTTCCTTGGAAGATATCCAGGCTCCCCTGTAGTGTTTCACTTTCCAGAACAATCTAGTATTCTTTGTAACTCATCTCTAAAGGAAGAAATTCACTCACACCAAATGCCAGCCTTGCTTAATAGATCTGTGAGTGAGCAAGCAAGTATCGGGGATATTGTAGAGGCTTCACTTATCCTGTGGACAAAGAACATTATGATGTATTAAAAACAAACCAAGAACTGGAGATATAGTTCAGTTGGTAGAGTGCTTGCCTCGCATGCACAAGACTCTTGGTTCAATCCCCAGCACTACCAAAACAAAACAAAACAAACAAAACAAAACAAAAAAACAGACCAATAAAATATTAGTACTGATCTTTGCTCTATTGCTGGTTAAGAGTGTTTTTGTTTTGTTTTTGTGGTGCTGGTACCAGAAAAAAAAAAAAAAGAAAAGAAAGAAAGAACTTGAGAATTCATACAGTTTAGAAATGTTTCAACAGCAGAGAATATCTTAAACAAAATAACAAAAGTTAACCAAAAAATGACAAAACATGAATCAAATGTGTTCTGTAATAAAGAATGTGGCTGACCTTTATCCTTGATCCTGAGAGGTAACCTTTAAATCCTTGGACTTGCCCCAGTGATAGGATTGTCTCTGTTATTGACCAATAACACCTTGGACCACACCTGAGTTTATGTTAATAAGATGCTTTATGCTGGGCTTTTAGTTTCAGGATGGGGGCTGTCCAAATCCAAAAGAGCATCCTTACTACTAGAGATTTGGGGTTTGGAGCTAGGTCCATCAGCCTGACCCCTTGGAGGTCAAGTTTAGTCATATGTCTGATGAATCAATCATGCCTGCTATTATGAAACCCCAGTAAAAATTCTGGATGCTTGAGGCTTGGCTGAGCTTTCTTGGTTAGTGATCTTGTATTGATGTGTCGGAGGATGATGTGTACCGGGGACGCAGAAGTTTCACGTTTGGACCTCCTCATCCTTGCCCTTTGCCATCTCTTCCTTTAGCTGGTGCTGATTCGTATTCCTTATTATGAAACTGTACTCCTAAGTGGAACACCTTTCTGAGTTCTAGCAAATTACCAAACCTGAGGGATTAATGGGGATCCCTAGATTTATAGCCAGTTGGCCAGAAGTGCAGGTGACCAGAGGATCCCCACAAAACTTGGGGCTAGTTCCTGAAGTGAGGTCAGTCTTATAGGTGATTGTGTCCTAAACCTGTGAAATTTAACCTGGCTGGGGATTTAGTGTTAGAATTGCATTGCAAAATGATTGCAAAATATCCTCTCCTTAAATCTGTGAATTTAGGGTTGAACCTATAAAAATATCGTGAAGTTTTACTATGGTGGTGGTAACGTGTAGGTTTGGGGGAGTTTCAGCATTTTTTTTTTAAACCAATCAATTAATTTAAAATAACAGCTCATAACATGTGAAAATGGTCTTTGTTTTAAATGTCTCTGTAATGTCAAACTTCAATGATTGGATAAATAACACCTTTGTTTTTCCTCTTGCTTTTGTATCACACACAACACCAAAGATTTCTCAGACCCCGAAAGATGTGAGGTTTTTCTCTCCATCAGAAAGCAAGCAGTAGGTTCTGCCATGGAACCAGCTGGGCATCCTCTAGTCCAATTAAGTTTTGATATTATCTACTGAGAGGTAGTGTCAGATCCCACAGGTTGAGGGTTCTGTCCCTGGCACAACTTCTGATGCCATTTGCAAGCCCTGGGTTGTTTTTACCTGTTCTTCTGACCAACTGCTATAAATTTGGGTTCCCACAACCTCTTCTTCACGTCAACTAATTTGCTTGAACAGCTCATAGAACTCAGGGAAACACTTATTTTTATTTACTGAGTTATTGTGAAGGACATTACAAAGGACAGAGATGAAGAAATGCATAGTCAAGTTAGGAGAGAAGTCACACTAAGCTTCCATGCCTTCTCCAGATCTGCTGCCCTGCAGGAATCTCCACATGTTCAGCTGCCTGGAAGCTCTCAAAACCTCTTCTTTTGGCATTTTATTGGAGACTTTGTTGCACAGGCATTATGGAAGCATGGAACTGGAGAAATATGATTGGACAATAAGGATAGGCTGTAATGCTAAGACACTGGGTGGGGGAGATCCAGCAAGGCCTCTCTGTTCAGATTTTTCTTGGCCTCTCTATTCAGTGTTCTTGCCTCCGGGGTATGGGGCAGGACCCCTTTGAAATGAGGAGGTTCTTAAGTCCTACTATTGGACAGAGTAGGTCAGAGAATTCCTTTTGGCCAGCTAAAGCAAGGGAAAATTAGAACCGATACCCCATAGATGCCCAGGGATAGTTGTATTTATAAGAATTATATTAAATGAATCTATATTTCAAAAATATTTTTAGTCATTTTATTGCTGTCAAATTTCAATAAGAGTGATTATACATCAATAAAATAGATTCATAAAAAGTATTTTTTAAAATAAATAATAGGCAGGTAACTTGCTGTGGTCATGGGTGTTCAGGTTTACTGTTTGAATCTGAGTCACATCTACTGGTGACCCCAGGTCCCTGAGTCCTCACAGTTTGACCTTCTTCCTGTCAGGGGCGTGAGGCTCCAGGGATCCCCACAGAGGTTCTCGCACCCTCTGTGGGCTGTATGTGGAACAGCAGGAGCAAGGGGGCCCTTGGAAAAGGCTGGGGCATGAACTTGGTGTCAGCTAGCATTTGTCTGCTGTGATTATTTTCTTAGCCCGTTGGGCTTTTTCACTTGAGAGGGCTGTCATCTGGCTCCCTTGAGTTCTCTTCTTACTGGAGAACTCTTGCTCTGATGGAAGGAAGTGGTTCTCTAATTATTTTTCTGCATCTTCAGCTCTCTTCTTGTAGAGGCTGAACATATCTATTTGTGTGGTTCATGTTTCCGTGTACTTTGAGACATTTCTTCTGACTTTCTAAGCGGTGTATTTCCTCCTCAATGAATTTTCTCAGAGTTTTAAATGCAAACCATTTGTTATTTTCCTCTACAGTTGTTGTCTATTGTTCTGTGATGCTTTTATGACTTTTTTTTTTGCATCAGTCCTTGGGGACCCAACATTTTTTGTTGCATCCTCAAGTGACTATCTTTTCTCAAAGGCAAGTAGTTGTCAGTTTGTGGGGCCCACATCTGTCCTTTTTCAAAGAAGTCTACCGTGTCCTTAAGAAAAGAACTGTTTAGATTTTTATCAACTGTTACCAGATACAGAGTTTGTAACTTCAGAGGAGAGGCAACTTGGGGACATCTTTGGTTCATGTCACTAGTCCAGTCATCTAACCATCTTTTCCATAGACTTTAACATAGGCAGAGCACCTTTCCCCCGTCTTAAAGGTCTTAAAATTTCATGGGTTTTCTATGAACCCACTTTGTTCCTATTCAACCCAAATATTTCTGAATGGGGTGACTCTCCTTTGGGGGTGACTCAGGCTCCACCTTGTGTGACTGCCATTTTCAGCTCATGGCCTCCAAGGTTGTCCTGGGGATGCTCTCCCATCCACCAAGTCATTTTTAGAAGTTTCCCTTTGCCAAGAGAAGGGCCTGCTTTGAGCTAAATTTATTGTTTTACTTTGGATGAATATCTCATTCTCTTAGTGTCTCCAGCAGGCTAAGACTCAGGGTTTCCTTGTCTATACCTGGGACTCTACCATAGTGATTCATCTCTAGTCATCCTAAAGGGGAACAAGGGAACCACCAGCAGAATCCAGTCTGAGTTCAGGCCGCAGGTTCCACATCTGATGGGACCCACACAGCTCAGTGGTAAGGGGAGGAGGTGGCCAGATGCCTGAAGTGACCATGGCTTCTTTGTTTACATTTCACATATTTATTTTAAAAGGAAATGACCAAAACTGGGTTCAGTGGCACACACCTATATTCCCAATGATTTTGGAGACTGAGGCAGGACTATCACAAGCTCAGGAGCAGCCTGGGCAATTCAGCAAGGCCCTAAGCAACTTTGCAAGACCCTGTCTCAAAGTAAATAAAACTGGCTGGGATATAGGTCAGTTTAAAGTGCCCCTGGATTCAATCCCCAGTTTAAAAAAATAATAAAATAAAATAACAGAAATGGCCATTTGAAAATTTATAACCTGTTTCTGAAAGTAAACAATTAGCTATCAGGAAAAGAGGCCAGAGAGGATGTCAGTCAGGACCCTTTAGTGCAGATGGCTTAAGCTGCAATGGAGAACTCAGGTAAGGATACCAGGGGTCCAGAAAGAGGTGCCGCAGAAGCCAGGAGCTCTGGAACCTCAGATCAGAATCAGGGACTGAGCTCAGGTCCCTCTGTCTCTTTTGTCCCCAGGTCTGCAAAAGGCTGTGGGTGTCAGTGGGTGGGTTCCCCAGTCAGGTATCTCTTCTGGCAGAAACTTGACTGACAGATCTCTAGTCTAGGTTTTGAAAACAGTTTTAAAAAGAGAGTTTTTGAATTAGAATCTGCTGGCCCCAAAGGGTAGTGTTTTATAACCTATGTGTCATCTCCTTTTTTTTCTCAAAAGAGAAAAACAGTACTCAGGCCAGTTCACAGAAATGATGACTGGTTTCTTAGAAAAGTACTGGTTTAACAAAGCCCAGAAGCCTTTCTCATGGTTTCCTTTCTCTTTCTCAAAATGCAGTCCTGTGTGGGTCATCAGATGAGGGTTGTCTGGACCCTTGTGAACCTCCTTCACGGAGGTACATTTCCCGGTCACCAGCAAATTCACCGAATCTAGTTTGGCAACACCAGTTTTTTCTGCACTACTGCAAACTTTTAAAAGCCAAACTTTGTGCCTCTGACCCCTGAGGAAAAGACCTCTAAGTTCCTTGTAACTTGTCATTTGTCAAGGGATAGTTCTTAAGATTGGAATTTCAGCAAATAGCATGCCACTGTTTTTTGACATCCCTGCACCCTCCCCCAACAGACATGCAGTGAAGTAGAAAATGTAATCATATAGTTTATGAACTTTGCTTCTTTTTAAATTTTAGGTATATTTTTGTACAATGGGCATCCAATAAAACAGGTAGATATTCTGGGAACTGTCGTCGGAGTGAGAGAAAGAGATGCTTTCTACAGTTATGGAGGTAAGAACACTGATGTTGGAAATCGAGCTTATGTAGAAGGTCCTCACTTAGCTTAAAGTTGAGTTTTAAGCAGCCCCAGCCTTCCAGAGCTGCTGGGAGCCAGTTCAGAAAGCCCATTCCTCTGTTGGGAGCCTCTGGAAGCCCCACATGGAGACTGAGTGAATAATGAGACAGAGGTCAGGAATGATACTGATGAATACTGTGAGGGACTGCTGGGGAGCCAGGAGGTAGGAAAAAATAACATAGAGCAGTCTAGGATCACTGACTGGCAGGGAGGACACTGATACCTGCAGGCATAGCTAGAAATAACAAAGGACAGTGATATAGATACAGATAAAGATATAGATTTTTTTTTTTTTTTTTTTTTGAGTACCCAAAATTGAACCCAGGAACACTTAACCACTGAACCACAACCTGGCCTTTTTTTTGTTTTTGGTACTGGGGATTAAACTCAGGGGCATTCAACCACCTATCCACATCCCCAGCCCTTTTTTGTATTTTATTTAGAGACAGGGTCTTACTGAGTTGCTTGGCACCTCATTTTTGCTAAGGCTGACTTTGATCTTGTGATCCTCCTGCCTCAGCCTCTCGAGCCACTGGGATTATGGGTGTGTACCACCAGGCCCAGCTTTTTAAAATTATTTTGAGATAGGGTCTCACTAAGGTGCTGAGGCTGGCTTTCAATTTGTGAGTCTCATGCCTCAGCCTCCCAAGTTGCTGGAATTATAGGCATGTGCTATGGTGCTTGGTCAATATTTGTTTATAGTGATACCTTAAAAAGAAAAGACCAGATTAATGTAAAAGTAGACATTTAAGAAGACAGAGAGGTGTGAAAATAATGTTTAAGAAGACAGAGAGGTGTGAAAATAATTTCAAAAGATTTATATCCAGAACAGTTAAAAACAAAAAAATCTTTTGTTTCTCAAAGGGGTAAACATCCACTATCAGAAAAGCTCCTTTAAGGAGCTGGGGAGATAGCTCAGTTGGTAGAGTGCTTGCCTTGCAAGTACAAGGTCCTGAGTTCAATCCCCAGCACCGCCAAAAAAAAAAGAGAAAAGCTCCTTTAACTCACAATGATGAAGCAACCACTATGGAAATCAGTATGGAGGTTCCTCAAAAGACTAGGAATGAAACTACCACATGACCCAGCTATACTACTCCTTGGTCTTTATTCTAAAGATTTAAAGTCATTCTATAGTGATACACGCATACCCATGTTTATAGCAGCACAATTCATAATGGTCAGTCAAACTATGGGACGAGCCTAAGTGTCAGTCAATGGATGAATTAAAGAAGAAAATGTGGTATATATTCACAATGGAATCTTATTCAGCCATAAAGAAGAATGAAATTATGACATTTGCAGGAAAATGGATCAAATTTGTTTATGTTTATTATGTTAAGTGAAATAAGCCAAATTCAGAAAGTCAAAGGTTGAATGTTTTTTCTCATGTGGAAGTTAGGAAAAAGGAAAGAAAGATGGCGGTGTTGGGGGGATGTCTCATGAAAATCAAAGGAAGAGCAATAGAGCCAGGGAAAGGGACCAGAGGGAGGAAGGAGGGGAGAGAAAGTGGAAACACTGGGGAATGATATTGGCCAACTTATATTGTTATTTTGTATGCATGTATGAATATGTAACAATGAATCCTACCCTTACGTACAAATATAGTAAACCAATAAAAAATAGGAAAAAAAACTAAATAAAGGATTTCTATATTGTGCTACCAGAGAATTACTAGAATGTGATTTTAGAGTAGTGGGTCTTGATTTTTTTGAGTTTTATATGAGCATTATAATACATTGCCTTGTGCAACTGCAAGATTCTCTGTAGTTGAGATATTTGTTGGGAAGTTTGACCTGAATTCCAAATCTTTGTTGTAATTGACATTATCACTTTTCGTGGTATTGTCTTGGATTTGCATTCTTGCTCTACTTTGGGAATAACAGAAGGCAGTCAAACTTTGTAATCAAGAACATTTATTGATAATTTATAGATACAGTATCATTGCATTTCCTCAACATTTGTTCGTTTTCCTGAAGACAGTTGTCTCGTGCATATTCAGATTGCACATGCGAGATGAAATTTTGCTTGTCTTCTGCTTTTTTCCCAGCATATATAAATTTTTAAATCAGCAGATCATTTTGCCAGGCATACCCATACGGAACCTGTTCTGTTTCATTTTATCAAAGACACTGGTCCTGTTTTTCTCCAAGACAACTGGACAAACATTTACTAAGTTCCTACAGCCCACTCAGCTGTGGCTGCAGTACAGTAAAGTGCTTCCTCTCTTGATACCAATGAGGAAATAATAGTGTCTTTCAGTTTACAAAGCACCTTCATTCCTCATTTCATGTTACTCTCCCTGTAATCTTTTGAAATAAAAAGGACAGCTTTTATTTCTCTTTTGTAATGAGAAAACTAAGACTCAGTAACTTGTTCAGGGCTCTACTGATGGGTTTGTGGATCCAATCTACTGTGCACTGACCCGTGTGCTCTGTGGTTTGCATGTAAGTTGGATTGATTCTCTCTCTCTTTCTCTTCTTCCTCCAGCCTCCTGCCCCTTAATGAGCTGGATTTGGTTTTTTTTTTTTTTTTTGTGTGTGTGTGTGTGTGTGTGTGTGTGTGTGCGCGCTGGGGATCGAACCCAGAGCCTTGTGCTTACAAGGCGGATTTGGTTTTTAATTTTCTATTTTTTAGATCAAATAAGTGAGACTGTGAGGACTACGGTGCTGGCCTCAGAACCAGGCCAGAATGAGGCCCTTGACCTAAAGGGTCTTCACTTATCCGCTTTTTCCATTTTGAAAAAATTGAGGTGATATGTTTGGCTCTTCCCAAGAAGACTTTCTCCCAGAGTGGGTGTCATGAGCACACCACACATCTGCAGGCTGCAGGAAAATGGCCAGCATCTGGATGTGGAAGCACTCAAGCGCAAAAATGCTTTTGCAACTTTAATTCTTTTTTTTTTTTTTTTTTTTTTATGGGTTTTGTTTTGTTTTGTTTTGTTTTGTTTGGCAACTCTAAATCTTGTGTGGCTCGTTCAAGTGGAGCGCTGATTCTCTCCCTTCTGTCCTCAGGCCCAGTTTGGCTCTTGGGCCACCTGCCAGGCAGCCACTCCCTGCTGTCCTGGGGCTTGCTTTCCCTGACTCACAGCAGGCCAGGCCTGTGCTGGGGGTATTTCTGCCCACCCTGACTCATTCCGGTGACCCAGTGGTGCTACCAGCTGGGGAGGACACTGTGCCACACTGCCAGGATGCTCCTCTTGCAGGGCATTCAGCAGCAGATCTTGGGGACTGTGGCAAAGGCTCTGCTAAGAGAGGTCACAAACCAGGGTAGGGAGGGTTTGGTATCAGTGCTTGTGCGCAGAGCACCAGGCAGCCACTCGAGCTCAGACTGAAATCTTGGGAGCTCAAGGCAAGACCGCAAGACCGGAAGGATGTCACGTGTACTAGAATAATACTCATCTGCCAATTCTTTGACTTTTCGTTATAGATCAAGGTTTTTCAATGGACCAGAGAGGTGGTGTGCCTATATAGGTGTCATACTTTTTTTTTCAACTCAAAATGTCTTTCTTGATTTTTTTTGCTTCTTTTCCATATTTACTCATTATAAAATAAAGTTTTAAAATGAGAAAATTTTAATGAAGTACATAAAAATTACGTAAAACTCTAAAAAGTAGACAAAATGATGTTTTAATGAACATCTTCCCTGGCATTCCTAGAGTGTTGCTAATGTTGAAGAAATCTAGAAATGCCTTTTTTCCTTAGCACTATTATATGGATGTCTTTCTCTTCTGAATGTTTTTTTTTTTTTTTTTTGGTGGTGCTAGGGATTGAACCCAGGGCCTTGTGCATGCTAGGCAAGCACTCTACCAACTGAGCTATATCCCTAACCCCTTCTTAATGTTTTTGAAATTAGAATTATAATCAACGTATATATTGAATGTGGAATTCCTTCCCCATACTCCCAAAGATGTTGCTCTTAGCATTTAATGTCATAAAAAATAATTTCTGTTAAAAAATTATTTAATGTTTTACTTAAATTTTTAATAAGATTTATAGGACATAAGATTTCTGTTTGACAGGGAAGTATATATATTTTTTAATAGCAGTGAACATAGATTTCTCATAATTTTTTATTCTCCTACACTGTGTTATTGTAATTTATTTAGCCAATTGCCTATTTATAAACATTTAGTTATTTCAGTTTTCAGTATTGCAAACCATACTACAGTGAACAGCCTTATACAAGATGTATATATCTGTGTATTTGTTCTTTTAATCTCCTCAGTTTAATTTATTGGAAGTAATTGCCAAATCAAAGGCAATTTATATATATAACTAGGAAATTTAGCAAACTGACATATACTTATTGGCCATTTTTATATTTTCTATAAATTTCATGTCTTTTTTCTTTGCTACTTTTTCCTCTTTTTCTTATTGATTTATATGAGCTCTTTACATATACAGCACCAACCCTGTTATTTTGAAAATTGCTATCCATTACTGGCTTTTAGGTCAGCAAATAAATCAGACAATTTTTTCAAATGAGTTCTAAATTTTCAGATTCTGCTTTAAAAAGTCTCTCCTACCCAGCTATAAACTCCAGGTTGAAAGTGTTCACCCATATCTTTTTCTCATCTTAAGTTAACTTATTTCCTATTTAACAAAATGAAACCCATCTGAGAAGTATTTACAACTTATTTCAAGAGAGATTTAAGCTAGCAACAAAACGTTTTTGCTTTATTTATATTTCTTTTATATTACATACATTTTTCCAACAAAGTGCTTGATGATTTTTTAAAAAACTTATGAGACCCACTGAGCCCATGCTTAGCAACCTCTCTTCTGAGTTTGTCAAAAATTAGATAAAGAAAAATTATCTATCTTCCCAAGCAAACATGTCCAGATTTCTCTACAGTTACAAATCCAAATGCCATGAGAACTGTCTTGACTTTTTTTCCCCGACAGTCAGGAATTAAATAAGTCAGACCAATATTGATTTTTGTGACCAAGATATAATTATTTTCTTTTACAAAAATAAGAGTCTGCCCTTCTGGGATGTGCTTGGCTTTCCTTATACCCCCTTTTGCAAAAAGAAGCCCAGGCCAAGGGACGTGGTACGCTTTGTTTTGGAAGTCAAGTGAAAGAGAAGTGGTGACAGAGGCACTACCCTGCATGCCCCTGACCACAGACCGCGCCATGCCGTCTGCCTGCAGCAGGACAAAAGGACTGATGTGTGTGGGCAGTGATTGAGAGTCATGCACGTGACTTCCTGCGGATGCCACTTTTAGCAGAGAGGTGTAGATGAGACACAGCGCCCTCGAGGTAGAATAAGCAAAATGTTGTATGCGTCCCATTGGGTTGTGTATTACTGTGACATGCACAGGCAAGCAGTTCATGCTGGTGTATGGCAAGAGACTGTTTCTAAAGATAGAGGGAGAGTTTGATAAGGGCTCTGCCCTGTAGGCTATTGAAAAATGTCATCTTTCAGTATGGCTGAATGCCGTAATGACATGTGCATTCAGCAACCATGCCCTAATCACTCCTCTGCCCTTTTATGCTTCTCTTGCAGTGGATGATAGCACCGGAGTAATAAACTGTATCTGCTGGAAAAAGTCAAGCAGTCCCGAATCTTCACCAGGTAACTTTATTTGTCATGTTCCCTTGCTTTTCAACTAACCAGTGGATTTTATTCAAAATAACTCATAGGAAAATGGCTGTAGGGTTAAATTTTCACATTTATCCTCCGGTGAATCACAGTGATGGACTTGAAGCGCTGTATCCGGAGTTTTTGCTGCACTGAAAACCGGCACCTTGGTCAGGGGTGTGGCTTCTCTTTCTCCCATCTTTTTGTTGCTCACTTCCTTCTGAGTGCACAGGAATACAAAGAGGTTCCTGAGGGATTCAGCACTTTGTGTTCAGCCTAATAGCTATTATGTAAGTCAAGACCAAAGTTTTAAAGCCCTCTGCTCTTATGTGGTTGCCTCTCACTTCTACGCTACCCTGATCTAGATTTTTTGAAATCTCGAATATAGTCAAACAAATGCCAGGCAGAAATTTTTGTTGTTAAGATGGGATTCCTTTGTAAGTTAGCCACAAAATAATATAAACTGCAAAAAAAAACTTGAAAATTGTGTATTGAATACGTTGACTATAACTGAAACAATATTTTCTGTGCTGGGAAACCCCAGAGCCTTGTGCATGCTAAGCAAACACTCTGCCACTAAGCTACACCCCAAGTCCTCTGGGATAATATTTTTTTTCAGTATCAGGGATTAAACCCAGGAACGCTTAACCACTGCGCCACATTCCCAGCCCATTTTTATATTTTATTTAAAGACAGAGTGTCTCTGAGTTGCTTAGGACCTCCTCTCACTTTTTTGCTGAGGCAAAAAAACTCGAGATCCTTGAGTTGAACTGGAGATCCTCCTGCCTCAGCCTCCTGAGCCACTGGTATTACAGGCGTGCGCCACTGCACCCAGCTCCCTCTGGGATAATTTTTAAAGTTAAATTAATAATATGTAAACTGCATCATGCCTTACTGGTGATCATTTTTGGCTCTAGAGAAGGTTCAGAAACTGGCCCCTTGTTTTTCCTGTTTTACAACATGATTCTGCGTGGTGCCCTATGGCTGTGCAGTTCAACACTGCATGCTCTGATACGTAGCATCTAGTGTCTGTCTACCTAGCATCTTGTGTTGTACACGTCTGATGCTTACAGTGGTTTCTTCTTTCCTCCTTGCCATTAGGGTCAAATCTCAACTTCCTGCTTTCACTCTTCTGAGCAGTGGCCTGCTCATTTGCTTAGTTTTCTGTTGTATTTGCATTTAGAATTTGGCCATCAGTTTCACATAACTTTGGCCTTTCCATTCCTAATTTGGAACAAATAAATTTAAGGTGGATAACAGGTTTTTATGCAGATTATTTCTTAGGTAAAAAAAAAACCTATAATACAATCAAATATCTGGATTTTCATATATGTCTAGGGTATTTTCTTAAGTTTGTTTTGTGCTGTTACTACAGGATATCTGAAACTGGGTAATTTTTTTTTTAAAAACAATATCCCATAGTTCTGGAAGTTGGGAAGTCTAAGATTTGGGTGCTGAAAGTTTTTGATGTCTGGTAAGGGCCAGTCTCCACTTTGAGGTGGCTCCTTGAGTGTTGGGTCCTCCATGGGAAAGGAGCACTGTTCCTCCCATGGCCAAGGAGCAGAAGAGAGAACCCTTTTGACAGTGGCATTCATCCAGTCCTGCTACCCTCGTAATCTAACCCCTCCCAGGTCCCCTCCAACGTTGTTGTGTTGCTGCTATGTTTGGATCAATGTCCCCCAAAGACCAATATTTAAAAGCCTGATCCTGGTGCTGTGGACCTTAAGTGGTGAGGCCAAAGGGAGGGCTTTAAGTCATTGGGGGCATGCCCTCAAAGGGACTGTGGTACTAGGTGTCTCCCTCACTTTGCTTCCTGACTCAATATGTGACTGCTCCTTGGCTCCTTGGATGCACACTGCTGCCATGATGTGATGCTCACCAAAAACCAGTGAGGCTGCCTGATCTTGCACTCGAAACTCCAGAACCGTGAGCCAAAATAAACCTCTTTACTTCATAAGTAGTCTGCGTCAGGTATTTCATCAGAGTGATGGGAAGCTGACTAATATAATTGGAGATTAAGTTTCTAACATGAATTTGGGAGGGGTCAAAAACATTCAAATCATAGCAGTATTAATATCATTTGCAGATTTATGGTTGTCACAATCTTCAATCAGAAGGTATACATACTTGTTTAAATGGAGAGCCAGCAAACTCACTGTAAAGGGCCAGACAATAAATATTTTCTGCTTTGTGGACCATATGGTTTGGATTGAACTACTTCATACTGCTATTTTAACATAAAGCAGCCATAAATAAAACATAAACAAATTGCATGACTGTGTCCCTATAAAACTTTATTTATAAAAGCATGTTGTAAATGGATTTGGTCTGTGAGTGATGGTTTTAAATATTATTTTAGTTTTTAAAATTAACTCTAACAAATGGCATCATCAGTAATATTATATAATTCTTAGTAATTTGTAGATCAATAAAATGGCTAATATAATACTAAGAATATTAAGAGAAAGATTTTTAAAATATCTGTGAGTAGCTGAATTGAGGGTAGTCTTAATTTAAAATTGCTTTGCAAATATAGAGGATAACAGTATCAGGAGAAACCCTAAAAATGATTCTTATCGTGTTACACATGAAATGATGTTTTTAAATTGTTCCCAACTTGCCCATTCTCTCCTTTTAATTTAATCGCCCAAAGTTTAAAAGCTTTCCATTGGAAAGTGGCCAATAAAGACATTTTTTAAAACAAAATTTAGTCTGAGTCAAAATTAGTCATGTTCCAGTTAATTAAAGTATAAGAATATAATGTTAGCTCCTATAAATGTCACATTGAATGTGCTTTGCTTATGAGCAAAGTTAAGAAAGCTTGGCCCTTAGTATTAGAATGTTAAAGGGGATTTATGGTTCAGGATGGAATAGACTTTTCAAATGAAATTCAGGCTCCAGCCATCTCATCACACTCATTAAATTACATGCTGGAGCCTTCTTTTGGCAGTTTGGCTCACCCTTGCAATGAGAGCTGGGTCTCTTTTTCTCAGACCAACCATCAGCCTAATAATTTCAGTGGTGCTATATGAAGTCTTTCTTTATTAATGTCACCTGTAATGTCTGCATAATGGCAATGAAGTTTATAAATACCCTTAAAACTCAGCCCATGAAGAGGAGGGCCTGGGGATAGAAAAATGGGTGGAGCAGCCTTTTGGGAAGTTATTCTTGGATGTTTTCTAAAGGGAAACCTAGTAAGCTGAGCAACATTAATTACCAAGTGTGTCTAGTCTCCTAGGAGTTGGTTACTGCATGTGCAAGGTCTCCCCTACTCCCTGTTCCCATTTCCCTGGATGGAGCAAATATGTCAAAATTAATGCCTCTGCTTGTTATAAAAAAATCATAGTTTCAAAATTGTGTTATGTCTGGGGCTGGGGTTGTGGCTCAGTGGTAGAGCATTTGCTTAGCATGCGTGAGGCACTGGGTTCAATTCTCAGCACCATGTACAAATAATTAAATGAATAAAGGTTCATCAACAACTAATAAAATATTTTTAAAAATTGTGTTATATCAAAAGGCCGAAAATTTGATTAAGAGACTAAGAGAGATTCACTCCATTTTAGAAATGCCATTAGAATATAAACCAGAAATAATGACAGCAGAAAATAAATCAGCATTTAGCAGATGTTGTCTCAGGTAGATAACAATATTTAAAAAGAGTTCACTTTGATTGTTATCTTCTGGCTTACACAGAATAACCCAAAGAAGACAGTGTAATTTATCCCAATAAACGCATTAAAATCTCATAAGTCCCCGGCTGCTATCATGAATAACAAGAGGGATGTTCTTGCAAATCAAGATCTTTTCAAGGTGTTATGCAATAGAATGAAATCCCCTAACATAAAAAGGAAAACAATGGAGTGAGGAGAGTACGTGTACTAAGCATCACAGATAATCCTTCCCTCAGATTTCACAGGAACTGACAAAGTTAAAGAGATGAAGGGCAGATCTATAAAGAAACACAGAGAGGAGATAATCTCACATAAAAACACGTAGCCACTCTTGTGATTTAAAAGCAAAATAAAACTTTATGGAGTCATGTGCTGGTTAAGGCAGTAGAGACCCCAGTGACTGAAGCTGGTGCAGGAGCTGTGAGCATGTATGTGCATGTGCATTGCTGGTGACATCTTGTCAAGGTGGAGTGACTGGGCTACTTTTTTCTGGCAAACATTCTGACAGTATGCCATGAACTGTAAATTTGTTCGTACACTTTTTTTCCAGTAATCCCGAATGAAAGACCCCAATGAAAATAATTTGTCTAGTGATCTGAATTATTTGTTATCACAAATACCACATATTAATTATTTCTGATGTATCTGGCATTGTGTTAAGGGCTAAATAAGACCATACACAACACGTTGATATATGAGGTACTCTACTATTATCCCCAGTTCATAATCGAAGAAACAGAGACGTGTAAATGGAGAAGAAATAAAGACAGTGAGGTTAAGCCTCCTGCCCAAGGTCACACAGCTAACAAGAGGTAAATTAAGATTCAAGTCAGGTCTTTCTGACTCCAGGATTCAAATGCTGACCTCTAGGCTATACTGCCTCCATCAATACTAGAGTTAAAAAATAAAAATGAGGGTCTGGGGATGTAGGTCAGTGGTAGATTGCTTGCCTATTGTCCATGAGGCTCTGGGTTTAATCCACATCTCCACAAAAATAAATAAATAAAGAAGATTTTTAAAGAGAGGGGCTATTTAGTGAGACTAGTTAAATAACCTGGAATATCAGCAAGATAATGCTATATTGTTAATTAAAATGCTGGGTTGTATAGATTGTGTGGATACATGAGTATTTGGAATTATGGTAGACAGAAAAACAGAACACAGAATCTTCTACGCCAACCAACTCTGTCTATGGAACATGTGAGAACCTCTTGGGACAGCAACAGAGAGTAAAAGAATCAGTGAGAAGACTGTGCAGCCAGTGACTGACTGAGTTCATGCTGCAGCTTCGTTTGGGCAAAATTTGCTTGATCTCTTGTGTGACTCAGTTTCTTCTTTTCTGAAATAGGGATAATATGTAGTAGTAGTCATAAGGATTGGATGTGCTAATACATTGTAAAGGTTTTAAAGTAGCACCTGTCTACCCAAACATCCATGGCTGCTTTTTTTTTACTTATCTAACATAGTTTGGAAATAAAATTGAATGGTAGAGATTATTTAGGACATATATATATATACACACACAGGGTCTTACTAAGTTGCTTAGGGCCTCACTAAATTGCTGAGGCTGTCTTTGAACTTTCAGTTCTCCTGCCTCAGCCTCCTGAGCTGCTGGAATTACAGGCATGCACCGTGTCTAGCCAGTAGGGTATATTCTTAAATGGATGAGAGTGAGTGAGTGGGTGTGTAAGAGAATGAGTGAGAGGTGAGAGGTCAGGATGTAGAGCACTGAGGTGGGACAGGTGTCTGCAGGGTTATTAAGAGTTGTTGCCCCTAGAGTCACACTCAGGACTGTGTAGAGCCCTGGCTCTGCTGGCATTGCAGAGGTGGGAAAGAAGGCCTTGGGACTGCACTGGAGCTTGCCCACTTGGCCTGTCCAGACTCTGTCCCCTTCTCTCTGCTTTTGAATAATCACAGCTATACCTTATATCTCCACCATTCAATAGAGAATTTCAAAAAGGTTACAAGGAATTCCTGTGGTGTTGCAGTTAATCAGAAGGAGAATAAATGTGCTGTGTTGGTCTTGCTCTTGAACTTTCTCCGCAGTGTGGTAGAGTGATGGCGGTAAACCTCTCTCTCTCTCCTGCCAGCCCTCAAGACTGCGGCTGCTCCAAGTGCAGCAAGTGAGCTAAGTCTGACCTCACAGCTTAAGAAACTTCAAGAGACCATTGAGCAGAGAACCAAGGTAGAACTTGGGGACATTATCCAAATCAGAGGCTACATCCGCACATACAGAGAAGAGCGAGAAATTCATGCCACTACTTATTGTAAGCACAAGAGTCTTTGTCAAATTGGTTGCCATTTTGGGAGTGAGTCCAGTAGACTCTTGTTTATCTAAAAATCCAACTTTCAAAAAGTTTAGAAGATTTCACTCTAATGGGGGAAATTATATTGTGTAGCATACTTTATTTAGAAAAGTAGCTCTTCAAAACTTTATTTTGAAGAGAGTTAATAATAAGTAGATTAGGAAAGAATAAATTACTGATTATATATAGTTGGCAAGTTTATTTCAACAACATAGTAGTTTCCAAAGAACTTCGAAATCCAAGTGTCAATCCATTAGGGCAGAGTTCATATCGTCAAAATGATGGAAATTTCCTAAACACCATCGAGTTCATTAACTTTTTTTTTTTGGTTTGGGGATTGAACACAGAGGTGAGCTACATCCCCAGCCCTTTTCATTTTCTATTTTGAGACAGGTTCTTGCTAAGTTGCTAAGTCCCTTACTGAGTTGCTGAAGCTGGCTTCAAATTTGTGATCCTCCTGCTTCAGCCTCCCAAATTGCTGGGATTACACACATGTGCCACTATGCCTGGCCAAGTCTGTTAACTTTAAATGAAAACAACTAATTAGAGATAGGACAGTTCTGCATCATCTCCCCTGGCTGATTTTCAGCTGGAAGTCTCAAGGACAGCCCCTGTTGTCTACCAGAGTCTTAGATGAATCAGTACGCCAATGGTCTTTCCTAGCTTCTTCCTCTCCCTGGCCTCACCCATGACAGGGCATTGCCTTTGCCCTTGCAGGAAGGCCGGAAGTGCTTCTAGACTGCTGCCCTGGTAGTAGCTTGGACATTGGAAAAAACTGATCTCAATGTAATTTCTGTGACATTTTTTTCCTGGTCTTATTAGACAAAGTGGATGATCCAGTGTGGAAAATTCAAATTGCGAGGATGCTTGAGCTGCCCACTATCTATAGGAGAGTTTATGACCAGCCTTTCCGCAGCCCAGCTCTAGAGGAAGGAGCAGCAGCAAGGTAAGTTATGTCTAATCTCTGCCAAACGTGTGTCGGCAGTGTGCAGCTGAGTGGCAGGAGCCAAAGGCTGGGGTCCACCTGGGCCGGCCAGAAGCTTCCACTTGAACACTGTGGAGCTCTCACCTCCATTTGCCTCCATTTCCTCACCTGCAGAGGGAAGTCAGGAAAATATACACATAATCGGGATCATTGAAAGAGTAGAGGGAGGAGCACAGAAAAAATATTTGAAGAAATAATGGCTAAAATTGTTCCAAGCTCTGGAAAACTATAAACTCACAGATCCAAGAAGCTCAACAAAACCCCAGAGCAAGAAACTTGAAAGCTGTTCCAAAGCACATCACCAAGTGTAGCATCATAACCAAACCCACAGAACCTATGTCAGTGTTTTCAACCAGGGATGATTTTATTCCTTTAGGGAGGCGACAAAACAAAACCAACCCCAGGAGGAATGAAAGTATATGGATATTTGCTAGTATATGGACAACAAGGAGAAGATACAGGCTGGAACAGAATGGGAGGAGAGAAAGGGGAAATGTTACTATGTCCCCTTTATTTTTATTTTTTTGTGATACCGGGGATTTGAACCCACAGTCTTGTGCGTGCTAGACAAGCACTTTTTTACCACTGTGCTATGCTATGCTCAGCCCTCCTTTAATTCCTTTAACCTATCAGGAAACTATATTTTCTGAAAAGTGCAAACTCTAGACCTGTATAGAAAAGAAAGTAGGAATTGTCTCCTCAGTCCCATTCCCCAGAGGTTGCCACTGTTCCTGGCTGCTGTTTCCTCTTGGACTCTTTTCTTCTGTTTGTGCACAAGCATGAATGCCACCTATATATTTTGTAGGTTGTCCTTTCTTTCTTTTTTTTTTTAAATGGACCATACGTCTTCTGCAGCTTGACTTTTTTTCTTAGTCTATCACGAATGTCTTTTTTAATTCTCAGAATCTTTTTTTGTGGTACTGGGGAAAGAACCCAGGGCCTTATACATGTTAGGCAACTGCTCCACCACTGAGCCACACACCCAGCCCTGGTTCTCATCATTTTAAACAGCCACACAGTATTCACTGTATGCACCTCTTATGTCAAAAACAAGTCTCAATATAATGTTGCATCTTCTACCTAATTTTCTGTCTTATGTACACTAAAAGGAACAAAGGCGATGGTTTTCTTCAGGGCTTTTTACAAACTTTCCCCTGGCAGCAATCCAGAAGCCCAAGACCTCACCAGTCTCACGTGTTTGCTGAGTGAAAAAATCAAAGAATTCCTCGTGGAGAAGAGAGTGCAAACCTTTTACCAGCAGGAGCTGGAGATGGTGGCATCCTTGCTGACTTTTGCCAATCAGCCTGTTATTCACAGCACCTGCTCGGACCAAGTGAGTGCCGCGTGCCCATGTGAGAAAGCTGGGCCTCTGCCCCGGGTCTGCAGTTGAAGGGTGTGGGTGAACACGACTGTGGTGTTGAGACTCACAGGGCAAACCCAGGGGCAGAGGTCACCCTTCCAGCACATGCTGTTTCTATTCCGGAAAGGTCACTGACCACTAAGAATTTGAAATGAGGCTGGACCTGCCCTTTCCTCCTTTTACTTACTCTCATTACCCTTAATCTTTGAGTAGAAAAAAATAATAATAGGCTCATGTCATAGCACCTAGTTGTTAGTACCCACGGAGATGGGTATTTCATCTCAGCAGAAGCCAAATGAGGAAGGAGGAGATGAGAGGAGGTCATTATCTTCCACCCAGAATTACTTATTGATTAGCAAGATGGCTCTTGAACTTGAACCAGGGTTTTTTGTCGTGTCACAATAAGGTTGATTTGACCTGTTTTAGGAGTTTAAATAAAGACCAAGTTATATTCAGTTTGGTTCATAAGTAAAAATTCCAGGGAATGTTCAGGTAGTGTTTTTGTTGCTCTTGGAGAGATTTGTCCCTGTTTTTTTTTTTTTTTTTTTTTTTTAACCTCCAGTGTCACAGGTGAACTTGGTTGTTTGGTGTTTCTTTTTTGAATTATTGGAGACTGATTTTAGACTTTTCCTTTCATTACTATTCTTAGGTTTGCTGTCGTTGTGACATGACTCATATTTATTTACTTTTAAATAAATGATGTCAGCTTAAATATCACCTTCTTGTTCCCCCAGCTGTCTGCCTGCTCTGACCGCCACTTGTCCCACCTTGTTACATTTGTATCTATGACATCACTGCATTTGTTTGCCCTCCACAGAACTTAAATACTTCCTTCCTCTTAATGTTTTTCATTTTGATTTTTACCCTAGCATTGCATGGGGGCTTTCTACCCAGGACCTGGAACAGGGCTGCATGGAGCAGGTTCTCAGTGATTATTTGTTGATCGAACGAATGAATGGTTGTTAAAAAGTCAAGTGGTCTCAGAAGGTGGTGAAGTAAATGTAGATTTCTTCCCATCCTTCCTCTCACCCTGTCCCTGTCTCCAGAGACAAGCCCCACTGCCAGCCTCCTGTGTGTCCTCCTGGATGTAGTTGATACACATGTAAACTGCAGGTGGTCTCCTTTTTCATTCATATGGCACCGAGCTGTCATGCCCTATCAGAGACCTTCGTTTCCACTGGTGGTTCCTGCAGATCCTTTCCTAGTACTACATCCTGATTTGCCCCTGTGTAATAATCTTGTTACCTCTGCCAAAAGATTGGTTCCAGTCTCCTCCTTTCTGGACAGTTCAGATGTTTTCCAGTCTTCTCTCATTGCTAATAGGGCTGCTGAGAACACACTTGTGCTCAGTAACCAAAGCTGTTCTTCATGGTGGAATAGATACCAGGTCACCATCCTGACCTCCTAGGCATGACTGTTACCTCTCAATTTTGTTCGTGCACCTAATTACTTCCTCTTGCCAACAGGCTTGTGTGCCCAGTGACCCAGGATTTCACACAGGGAGATGAGGGATATCATTTCAGAAAGCACCCAGGTGGGGTGGGTCATGCCTGGGTGCTTTGTTCTTTGCCAAGGTTGCTTCTAAAGAGATGCAGCTTTCCAGCTGTCTCCTGACAGCAAGATTGACCTTCTTCCCATTTAATCATTCAGAAGAGGCTCAAAGCCAAATTGGCCTCCTAGGATTTTTAATGATTATCAGCATATTTGCAAAGAAACTTTTAACACTCAGCAAAGTCCACATTCTTCACATGAAGCCAGCTCTTCTGTGATAGCTGTAATTAAGTACAGAGACTTAAGCACTCTTTGAGGAATGAAGACTCCTCCATTCAAAATGATCTATGGGGAAGTTTTGGTGTGATATTGTTCTGAAAAAGCTTAGAGCAGAAAATCGTGCTTGCCCAATGCCATATGTTTGAAATGGAATGACTGTGGCATTGTATTTGTTTTGTCTTTGGAAACAATTTTTTTCCCATCAATTATGAATTAGTCCATCACATTGCTCTGGTTGGGAAGGTCAGTATCATTAAATTGAATTCCATCTAATAGATCCCCAGGAGACTAAAGATGCTCACAGTGATGGTGAAACCCGAGAGCTTTGGCACTTTCTGTTGTACAGACAATAGCTTAACAAAAAGTTGTGTGGTGGTGCCCTAGATGAGAGGTGGGAGAGTGGCTAGAGCATTTCCCCCTTTCTGTTTTTTCCTTTGTGGCCCTTAACAAACCAGAAACGTGATAAGCAGACCTTCTAAAACCATTTTTTCCCCACGGTGCTGGGAATTGAGCCCAGGACCTCTGTGGACTAGGCAAGGGCTCTACCACTGAGCTGCATCCTCACCTCCCCCCCACCCCCATCCCCACCCCCACCTTTTTTTTTTTAGCTAAGTTCACTAAATTTCCCAGACTAAGTCTGAACTTGGATCCCCCTGCCTCAGCCCCAAGTGGTTGGGATTACATGTGTGCGGCACAATGTCTGGCAAAACCATTGTATCTTTGACATCCAGATGAACACCGAGTTGGTTTGAGAGTGAAGAGAAGCTAGGGAGCCACCCAGTTCCTGGCCAGAGCCTAAGGCTCAGCACATGCAGCCAGCCAGTGTTTGAGTCTGGAAGCCATTTCCATTTCCTGAATCAGATGAGTCTGTCATTGCTCTTTCAAAAAATGACAAGAAAGACACAGATCCCCATCCAGAAGAATTGCTGGCTTCTAGAAGGGATGAGTAGAGGCTGATGTCTTCAAACCAGTCTGGAAAAAATGCCCTGGGGTCAGCTGAGGCAAAGGTTTTTTGGAAAGGAAGCTTCACATATTGTTTATATTTACTGAGAGCCATTTCATTTGAGTCCTCCTGCTTCACAGCTGAAACTCTGCTTTTAATGTCCCAGGTCTCCAAAGCTCCCTTTCTGCCAGTTGGTCTTGCGGAAGGAAAGAGTCAATGTGTATACAAAGACCGGCCAACAGCTAGAGTAGCTTCCTGGTCTTCCACTCCATATCACCGAATTAAACAAAGCACAGCTGAAGTATGGAGCAGTTATCAAGCATGATCCTGCCAGAGCAAACCTCCAGCCCTCCTGAAATACCACCCTGCTCGGCTGGTGCATGCCTGGATCTTGACTCAGCAGATTAAAAACCTGTTGGGCAAATTCACAAACCAGTTGGTTTGGGGAGTTGTTTTTAGGTGCCCGAAGGTGGGACTTACTTCTTTTCTTCTTCTTTTTTGTTTTCCCTGTCTATACAGTTTAAGAACGACACCCCTTCCAAGGCAATTCATAGTATATTTAAGAATGCTATTCAGCTGCTACAGGAAAAAGGACTCGTTTTCCAGAAAGGCGGTGCTTTTGATAACCTGTACCATGTAAGAGACCCACAATTTTAATGTTTTCCTTCATAGTTTCAATTATGAATAACTGCTTATTGTTTTTTTAAAAATCATGAAGGAGGTACATTAAGTCAGGAATAAACGTTGACCCTTACCTTTCCTTGAGCTACCTCTTGTAACCATATATCCTTCATCTGTACATTTACAGATGCATGAATATACTCCTGTAGCCTCTTTGCTTTACAAAAAAAAAAAATGGTAATCATCTTCTAAATCAGGAACTCTCACTCTCAGCCTGAGTGGGCTCAGTGATTGCCATGGGCACTAGCCTGTGCATGGTGGGATGCACCCTGACCTCCCCTCAGTAGTCGCCCGTGACACCTCCCCCATTGTGACCACCAAAAATGCCTCCAGACATTGCCAAAAGAGCACATCACAGAAACCTTTCCACATTATTGGGAGTCCACCTCATTCTTTTACACCCTTATGATATTCCATGCTTGCACACTTGACCTAAATTTTTTTAGCCATACCTTTATGAGGGACTTTTATGGTGTTTCCAACTTTTGCTGTCACAGAGACTGCTGCTGTGGTCCTTTCTGCCCAGCTGTCTCTGTGATCTCATGTCAGTATTTCTATACAATTGACTCCTGAAGGAAGAGTTTCAGGAGCGGAGGACATGAGCTTTTAAGCTTCCGGGTGACACAATCCCATTGACCTCCCTAAAGACTATGCCAATTGACCTCTCAGGAGTACATGAATGGCTGCTTCCTGGCCTCTTTCCTGATACAAAAGTTCTCCTCTTGCTGCATGCCTTTAGTGTTGGAGGAGTCCAGCTGAAAATGGGCCTCCTGAGGGCCACCAATGTCAGTCGGCATAGATGTGGCTTGTGAAAAGTTAGTCTGCTAGAGAGAGATCGGTGTCACTACTTATGGGTCAAATTGCTGAGGGGAAGGTTTCCTCAGTAGCACATTTTCTGATGTTGATTTACTCTACTGATTCCCCATTTCAGAGGTTTTAAAAATCAAGACCAGTTTTTAATGCTGCTTGAACATCTGGTAGAGCCAATCTACCTGTAGAAAGCGGGGTGCGGCCCACCCCATCCTGGGATGGGAAGGCACCTAGGAGTTGGCTGGAGGTGGTCGCACAAGGCAGGCAGCTCAGCTCAGCTCCAGCCTCCTCTGGGACACATGTTCCTGGGGCTCTGGGGCTGGTCTCTGTCAGGATCTGTGGAGAGCAGCCCTTCCTGGGGAGCAGCAGAGCCACAGGCCACCGCCCAGGCCGAGGTGTTGCCTGGCTGGGGCACTTCCTCATATGAATCACTGTGAGTTGGAATGGGGTGATGGAGCAAGAACAGGTCCCCTGTCCCCTTCTCAGACTTCGCCCCTCCCCTTCCACTCATTGTGTGTGGGTAGGCTTCCTTTCTCCCAGGCCCAGCCTAAGGGAAACGGTCATCACCGTCATGTCAGTACTTCTTGTCCAGTGCAGCCAAGCTCTAGCTGCTCTCACCCCTGACCTTATTTAGCCATCACAATCACCTTGGGAGCCGAGGAGCCTAAGTCAGGACACATGGGCATTGTGGGCTCTCTGCGGTGGAAACTTACAGCTCTGCACACTTTTCCTCCATTCTTCCCCCTTTTTTTGGTCTCATCTTCCCTCTCTCCCTCTTTCCCCATCTTTTCTTCCTTGTCCATTGTCCTTTTCTCCATCTTTTTGTTGTTGTTATTGGGGTTCCTATTGAACGTGAAAGTGAGCCCCATTTGGTTGCTGCTCCCCTCCTACCTGGACTGGGTGTAAAGAAGCATGCTGATGTCTGCATTAGAGAGCAGACAGGTGTTGGCTAGGTTTGCTCTTCGGATTGTTTCTCCTGCCAGTTGCTTTCTTTTATTTCCCCCTGTGTTTAAGAGAAGGAAGAAAACTAAAGAAATACAAGTCAGGACCCAGAAGAAGGAGTCCTGGGTGCAGCTCAGAGGCTCTGATCATGGTGCCCCCTCAAAAATATAACAAATAAGAGAGATGCTGTGAATGTAAGTGTTCAATTAGAAAGCAGCCCCTTAAAAATACAGAACTCCTGTTTTTCTTTCCATCATGACCCCAGTGAACCAACTCTCAGGGCGTGTCCTCGGGCCACCTCCTGAGCAGTGAGCTGCTGAGGAACAGCACTAGCACTAGTTTGCCTTGACAGTAGGCCAGCTACCGAAAGTCCCATTGTCAGTGTAGGAAAGCCGATGGGTGTGGAAACGTTAGAAACCAGCTCAGGTACTAATTTGGGAGTGTGGATGTCACAGCTGCTGTGTTATCAAAGAACATTTTTTCCTAAACCATTTTTCCTATTTAGGTAACTAGAGAAGACAAAGATCTGCACAGAAAGATCCACCGGATCATTCAGGAAGACTGCCAGAAGCCCAATCGTAAGTGGCATGGTGTGCAAGTGACACACTGGTGCACTGAAAGGGGCTGCTCCCTCCCAGAGGGCACTGGACAGAGAGTCAGGAGGCTGGGACTGTTCCCAGCAGTGGCTTTGACAGGTGATGGTCAAGGCACCCACCTTCTCTGAACCTCTCATGTGACTGCTGGGCTAGCTCAGTAGTTCAGACCTTGGCTGCACTTAGGTTTCAACCTTGGAGCTCTTTTAAAGGTACAGTGCCTGGTCCCACCCCTGGGGATTCTCATTCTGTAGGGGAAGGGTTGGGGGCGTAACAGGTAAGCTGCTCAGGTGATTTTGCTATAGTGAGGTAAGCCAGGACGCCAGGACTTTGTGATGTCACTCAGGTTCTCACATGCCCTCTGAGCAGCATTATTTCTTGTTCCATCCTTCCCCCTTGTCCTTGAATATAAACCTGACATTTCCCTCACTCCTAACATCAAGCCTTTCAGTGTTGGGGGGAATGGTTCTAGACTCTACAGTTTTTGAATGATGTTTTTCAGTCATCCTGGAAACTAAGTTTGCAAAAGAAATGGCTTAGAGAATGGTTTTAGTGGAGTTAGGTCATCCCCTAGTGGTTAGACTCTCAAACTGTAACTAGACTGACAAACGTGACCTTTTCCACACTGGTTAGAGAAGAAAGCACTAGTACTCTTTAAATCCTGTACAAAGTGGTCAGTCTTCAAAGTAACTTTTCAAAGTTCACTTTTGCAAACATATGCTAATAATGAGTGTTGACCTAGTTCAACACATGATGCTAGAAGGGAAGTAGAAAAGTTCATAACTGACCCAAGGTCCCAGGTCCTGCCTCCTTGTTCCCCATAGAAGTCCACTTCCAGGCCTTTCATCCCAGACACCCCTGGGGCCTGGACCCGCTCCAGGCTGACTCAGCGGGTGGAGTAGGGCCAAGTCTTCCGCCCTGGTGTTTAGGACCTGATGAGGTCAGAGCCCAGAGTGGTGTGACAACAGGTCTTAAAATAAACTCAAAGCAATCTGTGTTTTTAATGCATCTGTGAGGGAATGTGAGGGAATGCTGTTCACTTCTTTCAAAACAATAACAACAGGCATCCTTTTGTTGAGAAGAAGCTTGTTTCTCACTCCTAGGGAGCATTTAAGAGCAGTATCCTTGGGATTCCTCAGTCAGAATGGGAGGGAGGTTCTCCGAAGATTCTTTCCTGCATTAGGAACAGAATGAGTTAAAGCCTGAGGCCTGGGGAAGCAAAAGAAAGAAATTCACTCTTCATTCCTTAAAAGGACCTAATGTCCCAGGTGACCTTGAGGGACCTGCCTCTGAGCATGTGCGGCAAGGTGAACAGGCTATGCTACCCAGTCTGTACCTGGGAGCCTCTAAAAGCCACAGGCCAGTCATCTGGCACTAATAAACTCCCAGGAGGTAAATTCCAGAGCCCTGGTAACAAAGCCAGTGAGAGACTGTCTATGACTATCTCGTATCTGCTGCAATCCCTCTTCTTCATAATGCCATCACCTATGGCACTAGAAATTATTCTGAATAATAGTGTATGCATGACATTAAAAATCAAGCAGTGCAAAAATACACTCAGGAATCAGAGGTCCCTCCCAGCAGGGAGCCCTGGGCTCTGCTTTTCCCTCTGCAAAGGCACAGTTACTAATTCTTCTGTATCCTAGAGATATTAGGTACACCTACAAACTTACTTGTATTTTTTTAAATTTATTTTTATTGTAAACAAATGGGATACATCTTGTTTCTCTGTTTGTACATGAAGTAGAGGCGTACCATTTGTGTAATCATACATTTGCCTAGGGTAATAGTTTTTGAACTTACTTGTATAGTTGATCCTTTTTTAAAAACACAAATAAAGGTTAGCCTACAATATATCGCCCCACACCTTGTATTTTACTTCTAACATTGGCTTCTAGGGGTCCTTTGTCAACAGCAGAGCACATGTGAGAGTGCCACAGTTTTAACGGCTGTGCAGTATTCCATCATGCATCCAGAGAGATATTCAACCGTTTATGTCACCCTTCCTCCTGAGCCTTCAGTTCATTTCTGACCTCCACATACAATAAGACATGGGAGTTTTCCTCATCAGGAACTCTTCAGTCACTGCTGGGTGCTTCAGCAAAGGCTAAGTCTGCACTAAGGAAAGGGCCACACAACAAGCTTCTTTTAGGTCCCTGAGCTCTGATAGGGGTGTGTCTAAAGATGAGCAGTGTGTCCCAGCAGCTTGGGAGGCTGAGGCAGGAGGATTGCAAGTTTCAGGCTAGCCTCAGTAACTTAGCAAGACCCTAAGCAACTTAGCAAGACCCTGTTTCAAAATAAAAGATAAAAAGGGCTGGGGAAGTGGGTTAGTGGTTAAGCACTGCTGGGTTCAATCCCTGGTACCAAAAAAAAAAAAAAAAAAAAAAAAAAGATGAGTAGTGTGGTGTCATAAGAGCCGGGCTCTGGAGCCTCCACACCTGGGTTTGAGCTCCTGCTCTGGCACTTTGTGCCTGCTACCTTGGGTGAGCCTGGGCCTCTGGCTCCTTGTATTCAGAATGGGATAGTATGGTGCCTAGTGGTGGCTTGTTGAGAGAAGTCAGTGAATGGTGTTTTTAAAGCTGTTATAGGAGTACTCCACATAGTAGGGTACAGATGGTTAGAGAAAAATGAGGTTCTGTTTCCTAATGGCACTGGTGATAGCTGTGACTCTCTGGCCTGTAGTCCCAAAGGTTCACTTTTGCTCACTCTCACGCACTCCTGCTCTGTTTCATATTGATCTGGAAGGAAGCAGCATCAGATGGAATCTGTGCATGGATTTTGCTCTATTATTGGTGAGCTGAAAGCTTTTTAAAATGTAGATTCCAGTTTTAAGTGTGAGCACAACAGGGCTGGGGTGCAGCTTGGTGGTAGAGCTCTTGCCTAGCATGCAGAGGCCCTGGGGTCAATCCCAGTACTGCAGGGGAGAAAAGGTGTGCGGACAACTAATGGCAGATTGTCCAAGTAGAATTCTACATTGAAGATGTATATTTTATCCCCAACTTTTTATTCTGAAAATATTCCAGCCTATAGAAAATTAAACAACTAGTATGATAAACTCCCACCAAAAACCTTCAGCTTGTGTTCTTAAGCCTAAGGACATTCTCCTTGGTGCTGACCATATCAGTTTCACACCTGGGAAGCTGACATTTGGTGGGTTGTGGAACAGCAGCATTCTTTCCTCACAGCTCATCTGCATCTAGCTTAGATTCGTTCTTTGCCTAAGACACTCTGTGACGCTCCTTATATTGAAGTGATTTTTAAAGTTATTACAGTCATTTAAAAAGAGTATTAAAGCTATTTTATGACCTTTTGTAGTTAGTAGATGAGTTGAGTCTTTAGTATGTCAGCTGCTTTTGGTTTCTGGTAGAGGTATAGTCCAAATGAGACTTTATGCCAAGTCCTTGGAAGAAACCAGATGTAGAGGCATGGGCCTATAATCCCAACTGCTCAGGAGGCTCAGGCAGGAGGATCTCAAGTTCATGGCCAACCTGGACAACTTAGCCAGACCCTCAGGAACTTAACAAGACCCATCTCAAAATATTAAGGGATAGGAATGTAGTTCAGTGGCAGAGCACTTGCCTAGCACACATGAGACCCTGGAATTGATCCCCAACCTTGCAAAAGTAAATCCATAGATAAAAGGAGTTCAGTGCCCCCAAGACAGGGAAGCGCCTCTCAGAAAAGCCTGCTGTGTCTGAGGATTGTCCCATGCAGGGCTGTCTGCTGTTGTACTAGCCCCTGCGGAACTGCTTGCTGGCTTTTACTACTCATCCTGGTTTCCTATAATATCTCATATAAAGTAGTCTAAGGCATGATCCCCACATTACTGGAGGGTCACTTTGGGAGCAGCTCACCAGCCCACCTCCCAATAAAATCACCTTCTGAAGAAATGACTTAAGGCCTACAGCTATCAGCATCACTGCCCAGAGCTCCCGCATGCCCGGAAATCAACTCATCCCTGAGCCCAAGCACCTGGGCCTCAGAATTAAGGGGAAAAGCTGAGTGGTGCTGAAACTCCTGGCTCGGGCTCTCTGCTGCACGGCCGGTGTGCTGAATCCTCCACCCTCCATCAGCAGCGCATCCAACATCTTTGCAATCAGCTCTGTGAGCCTTTGCTTCTGGGAAAGTGCTGAAGCTTCCTTACTCTGGGGCGGGCTATCATCTTAGATCATTGAATGATGAGGAATCGTGGTTGCTCCCTAGCTAAGAGGCACTGACCACAGGTCTCCTTTCACCACCACACCACCCTGTGAAGTAGGTGGTTGTATTCTTGTGAGCCACTTTACCCCACTCGACATGCAGGACTTGCGTTCAGGCCTGCTGGGCTCCAGTGACTCTCCATCAGCCACGCTATACTTGTTCCTCCCTGCTCAGTGCTACACACCCCATAGGTGTCCAATCTGGAGAATGTTGAAGAAACAACCTGAAACCCTGGAGAGCAGTAAACCAGTCGAGAGGAGCAATGAGTAGACACAGCCACTAGAGGTCGCAATTTAGCACATCTTTGTTAGCCCGGACTATCCTCTGAACCTTGGAACTGGCAAGAACTTCAGAGGTGGTCAGTGTCCCCCAGCCCCAGATGAGAAAAGTGAAGCTTGAGGTGCTATGTCTTTCCCCAGGCTACAAGGGTGCACCAAATGTCAAGCTACGCTTTCCCAATACCACAATACCTCCAAGCACTTTCCTGGAGCCTAAAGCATTTTGTCATCTGAAAACAACACATAGTGGTGGGACAGCTGGTGTATGCCAGGGACTGGGCGTGTGTGGCCCTGCTGGGGTGCTTCAGAGTATGAAAACTGAGGAGGATTTACTTTTAGTGATGAAGTTTGACTTGACTCAGAAATAAATTTTATGGCATGATCCAATACTTACATAATTCTAATGCATAAGACATATATATATATGAAATAACGTCACAAAATAATACTTGTCATAATTATGATGCAATCCATTCTGTAATTTGTATTATAGCCTATTTTAGTCTGCTTGCTACCTATATATTTAAAAAGAATGTTGATCAGAACCCATGAAAATGGATTTCATGATCCCCTAGCCGTCAGACCCTCAGCAGGAATACCATTGCTCTAAATCATTGGTTTCAATGAGAAAAGAGGTCACTAATGCTCAGCTTTTGTCATTGCATACCATATAGTCTTAGTTTTGGGTACAGGGTAAGAAATTACTAGAATACAACTGTCACAGACAAGACTTATTGGAAGCAGTACCGGGAGCCATGAGAACAGGCCAGAGGTAGGAATCCTGTCCAAGGAAGCCCCACCAAATCAGGACTTCAGGGAAAGACCAGCTCTGCTGTGACTCTCAAGAGCACTCCCACCTGGGAAACCAGAGGCTTAGCGCCGAGTACTTGAACTTAGGCAAATAAAGAAAAACGTTTACCAAGCACCAAAACCCACTAGGTCATGGGTATAAAATTACTCACTGGGAATCCTTGAAGGCTGAAGGACAGAGGCCCTAAACAATGGATCCATTTGCTGTGATGACTAAGGAGCCTGAGAACAGGTTTTTTGTTTTGTTCTTATGCTCATTTAGACTGGTGCATCTCAGACTTTAGTGTGCTTAAGAATCATTTTGGGATCTTGTCAAAATGCAGGGACCAGTTCAGGAGGCGAGGTGTGGAGAGGGAGAGGACAGGAGGGCTGACGGCCCTGGGGAAGCTTACCTCTGCCTTCTGCCTGCAGACATGGAGAAGGGCTGCCACTTCCAGCACATCTTGGCCTGTGTGCGCCTGAGCCTCCACCCAGGCCTGAGTGAGGCCGTGCTGCGGCAAGTGCTAGAGCTGCTGGAGGACCAGAGTGACATCGTCAGCACAATGGACCACTACTACATGGCGTTCTGAGCAGAGGCCCTCGGAGTGACGGGGAGCAGAAAGACAAGGCTGCATTCACCCTAGGTTCCAGTTGTGAACATCGTGTGGGGCTTATGTCTGGAAAGAAAACAGTCTTGTCACCTTCATTTGTGTGTTTGTGGCTCGAGGCCTGTCCTGGTAAAGGGACATCACAGGGTCAAAGGAACTGCACTACAAGAACTGAGGAGCTGATGGCTGGATCACACAGTTCTAAGCTTGGCAAGCCCTCAGGCTATTAGCTCCATCACTGTGGCCTCTCCTGGTGGGTAAAAACCAGGCAGGGGAGTGGTTCTTCCTGGATGAGTGCCCCCCACTTCTGTTTTCTGAGGTTCTAGCACCAGCGGCAGGGCCTGATGTTTGCTGCAGTTTACCAGCTCCTGCAGAGATGTGAGTAAGCAGGGGGTCCGAGGCGTGGCTCTGTGTTCAGCACTTATTTCCCTTCCGAATTAAAAGGTGTCTCAGAACATTTCCCTGCACTCCCAGTGCTGCAGGACTAAACACATGGTCCCTAGGTTCCTCTGTAAGGGACAGAGCTATCAATCAGTAGCCTGGCAGGGGGTAGATGTGATCTTCAAGGTTGCTGCTGAGTATTTGGGATGTGCTGACACCATCAAGACAGAGACTCTCAGTATGTGCCCAGACAGGTGATGGAGTCATGCTTCTGCTCAGAATGACAAGGTAAAGAAAAACCATCTGAGGTATGTAGTAAGCTTGTTCTAACAGAAAATGACAAATCAGCCAGCAAAAATAAAGCGTGAAAACAGATTCGGAGTTAATTACAGTTATTTTGCAGAAGGCACATCTGCCTTCATCTGCTGTGTTGGCTCTTAACGTGGTAGAGTCTTGATGGCTTGGCTGGAGATCTTGCAGGCCTGGAGAGCCGTCCTGCCCTCCGTGAACACGGAGTGGTTTCTACACTCACAAGGCAGCTTCAGTTGGATGTGTCAGGCAGAGAGCTAGTACTGGCAGATCGCTTCCTGGCTTGGACCTTTCCAGCTTGACCCAAACCTCTGCTGACTTCTTATAGTGTTGTACAGACAACTGTCTTGTGTCAACCCTATGCTCAGAAGGGTCTCTGAAGAGGGCCTGCCTGGAATGAACTCCCAGCAGTTCTTCCTCGGTCAGTGGCATTTCCTTATTGAATGCATCTTTGATTAGTGGAACTTTCCAGGAGAGAGTATGGAATCAGAACAGAAAAAGGGCATGTGCTGGCACAGAGCAACCGAGTTTCATCTCCAGGACACAACCACACGGTGTGGGAGGATGAATCCACAGATGCATATCGTGTGTATTCTAGAGTTCTATGATTAGGGGAAAGAGTTATAGAATAAAGGTTAATTATGATCCATGTATATACAATGAAATATTACGCGGCCACTGAAATGTTGGAACAGATGGATACTCTTACTACAGGGTAGTACCCACAGTAGGTCTAGTGAGAAGGAAATCCAGATCTGTTTGTATAGTATAACACCCTTGATGTAAAGCTCCCTGTATGTACTACATCTACACAGTATGTTTCCGCATGCGTGTTGCTTGTAGCTCTGGCACACGTACACATAGACATTTAATTGATCTCTCCCTCCTCCTAGAAGTACTTGCTATGCTTGGTTTTCAGGACATCACACTCCCTGACTTCACCTTCTCAGTGTCCTTTGCTCAGGTCTCTGTCTCCCTGAGGATAGAGGGCCAGTCCCAGACCTCATCTCAGTTTGGCTTATACCTTTGGGGGTCTCAGCCACCTTCTTGGGGCACACTATCTCAATGCTACCCACTTCCTCCATGCACATCCAAATTCAGCCTTTCCTCATCCTTAGACTTCTGTATCCAGCCTCCTACTGACATCTGCACTCAGGTGGCTGAGACATCCCAAGCTTAATCCACACAGCCAGGCTCCCAGCGGACCTGCCTTCCAGCCTGACCCTTGTGCAGTTTTCCTAGTTGCCCAGGCCAAGTCCATTGCCTTCTTTCTTTCTCTCACATCCCACATTCAATCTGCTGCAAATCATCTTGTCTCTACCTTCAAAATGTTTCTGGACTCTGACAGCTTCTCTTCCACCCCTGCCTCCCGGGAGTGTAACAGTTGCCCCTCACTGCCCTCCCTACCCTCCCTGCTTCTGCCCTTGTCCCTCTTCTTTGCATCAGTGCAGCAGCCCTGGTCCTGTGACGCCCCCACTCCCCATGACTTTTGATCTCTCCAGGTAGGAGCCTGAGGCGTACCAGTGATTGGGAAGGCTCTGCCCATCTGTCCTCTCCTGCTGAGCCCCTCGCTGCTCTGCTCAGCTGCTAGACCTGGCTGCTCTCACACCCCAGGTGCGTTCTTGCCTTAGGGCCTTGGCATTTGACATTCCGTCTGCCTAGAATGTTCTTTGCCCAGATAACCATGTGATGTGCCTCCCTCTCCCTTCTTTCAGGTCTCTGTTGGAGTGCCACCTTGCAGTGAGGCCTGCCCTCAGCCCTCTTTACTGATTGTAGCCAACTCGTACTTCCTCCCCAGCTTTATTTTTTCCCACAATACTTGTGGATGTCTCACACACTGCAGATGTTTCTTACCTGCCCAGTTTATGGTCTGTCTCTCTGGTAGAAAGAATGCTGTGTGAAGACAAGGTTCTTTTTTTTTTTTTGCTTCCCTCTGTCCCTAGCACTAAAGCAGTGCCTGGCACATCTTGGAGCAATCCCACTTCCAGCTGCCAGGATCTGCCTCTCCTGGGGGCTTTCTCCAGAGTCTAGAAGGCTGTTTCTATTGAAGAGTGCAGAACTAACATTCCCTGGGTGCAGCCTCCACTGTAAATGTCCTAGCCCCCTTGCCCTTCAGGTGAGAGGTCCTCAGGCATATGTTCTACACTGTCTTCCAGAGTTTTGCTGCAGGATTAAGTAACATGCACCCACAGTAGCTGCCAATTTGATACCCACCAACCTGACCCTGCCTATCTCACTTCCCTCTCCCAATTCCTGTTCAGTACACCTCTCGGATGAATGCTTTCTAGAATTCTTTGCCTCAGGGTCAGCTTTTGTATGAGTATACATTAACACCATGCCCACTGATACATTTGGGAAATGCATGAATAATTATATACACCAAAAGAGAGATTACTAGAAATGTTTACCAAAGTAATACACCTATGACCTTTGAAAAGTGAGATGTCAGGTGCTTTTAAACTACCAGTCTAGAACCAGGTATGGTGGCTCATGTCTGCAATTCTAGCTATTGGGAAGCTAAGACAGGAGGATCTCAAGTTCAAGGCCAGCCTGGGCACTAGCAAGACCCCATTTCAAACAATAATAGTAATAATAAAAGAGTACCATTACCCTATGTAAATGTATGACTACACAAATGGTATGCCTCTACTTCATGTATAACCAGGGAAACAAGTTGTACCCCATTTGTTTACAAGAAAAAAAAAAGAGTATTGACCAAATTGTATTGTTATATCATGGGCATATATGAATATGTAACACATCCCACTATCATGTGTAATTACGATGCACCAATAAAAATATGGAAAAAATAATAACCAGCTACCTGGCTATACTTGATATTTTTACAATTAGCTGATGTCATCTCTGCAAAAATAATAAAGATCTTTCCACTCCCCAACTCACTCACACAACCTAAGTCATGAGTAAGCCAAGAATGAGATGGGCCTCTTCCACAGCAACAGAAGAGCTGAGAAGATGCAGGAAGTGATCACTGCCTGCATGGGGAAGGCCATAGAGGGTTCCCCTGAAAAGGTGAGATGCTGAGCAAACCTCCAGCTCTCTGTGTTCATGTGTTTTGGGAGGTGTGGACTCACATATAATTGATGTAGGCAAGAAGACAAATTGACTACTGTCTGGTCAAGGTTTTGTTTGAAGATCCATGATTATCCCCATCTGGTAAGCCAGCAGGACTCCTCATCCCTATAAGACACTTCTTTGTAATTATTTTCCCCTCTGATGGTGTGCCAGGACACTGGCCGAGAGAAAGCCAAGTGGAGAGAGGTCCATTCAATGACGAGGAACCTAAGACTCAGTGCCAAGGATTGAAACCAAGCGAACTTGTAATTTTTTGTTGGCGAAAACATCTACACTTTCTTACTAATGTGGTTTCTTTTCCACAAGTGACTTCTATAGCAACTGCCCCAAAGAAAAGTCTCATTGTTTCTGTACTAAATTTACGTGAAGACTAACAGCAAACTCAAGACTGAAGCAGCTCACAGGAGCTGCCAATGGCAGGTGCTAGGGATAGAGCGGGGCGATCTTGAGGTGCGAGGGTGTCTGAGGACAAAGCTTTGTGACTGAGCTCTTGATCGTGTGGTGTTCCACTGGTGGAGGGGCTCAGTGTGAGTCCCCACTCCTACATCAGTGGGCTTTTCTGTAATCCAGAATCGTTTTTTAGATTCAACCCATTTTGATTAACTTTAACAATCCAATTACCAGTTAATCTCTGCTGCATTTATTAATAAACACAACCAGGTAAGTCATAGCACAGCATGAGGTTCCATGTTCACAAGAAGTCGAAATCAAACCCCAAATTCCTGAAGAGGCTCAGGTCCCTCCCTGTATTTCAAAGTAAAATGATAGGTTTTCATTTTGGAACATAAAGAGAAATTTTTGAAGACCACATAATAGCTTTAGGGTTTTTTTATTTTTGTTTTTGGTTTTGGGTGTTGTTTTATTTGGTTTTAGATAGAGACAGTAAAATGATGTCTCATTAATTCAGACTGATTTGGTAAATCTGTGAAAGTGGAAAGTCTGGGTTGGACGTAGTGCTATTTTATTACTGTAGGTCTCCCCTGTGGTCCTTATTAAATCTGAGTTATAGAGGAGGAGGTTTCTGCTCTTAGGGAACCTGTTTTAGTAAAAGAATTACTTTAATTATGTATCATTTATTATCATTTGATGATACATTATTTATCGTCTGATATTTATGATTTAAAAGTACTTAAAAGAGGCTAGGCATGGTGGCACATGCCTGTAATCCCAGCAGCTCAAGGCTGAGGCAGGAGGATCACACGTTCAAAACCAGCCTCAGCAACTTAGTGAGGCCCTAAGCAACTTAATGAGACCCTGCCTCAAAATTAAGAAATAAAAAGGGCTGGAGATGTGGTTCAGTGGTTAAGCACCTCTGGGTTCAATCCCTGGTACCAAAAACAAAAACTATAACAACAACAGAAGAAGAGGTGGGATATCCACACTGTAGCATATTATTCAACCATGGAAAGGAATGAGGTTGTGATACAGAGAGAATGAGCAGATGGAAGCTGTGTGGTCATTTTGTGCATGAAGAACCTTGGAGACATGCTAATTGCAAAAAAGCCAGACACATAAGGCCATACATTCTATGATTCCATTTATATGAAAAGTCCAGGAAATGGGAGAATCTTTCAAGATAAAAAAAAATAGATGAGTGGTTTCCAGGCATAAGGAGGGAGGGGATTCAGTGGTAGAGTTGCTTTTTGGGTGATGGAAATGTCTTGGAATCAGTGGTGACATTTGTGCCAACTAAATACACTCAAAACCACTGAACTATAGGCTAACTTGGGATTCCTCACATCATCGTGGCTGGAATTCCAGGGCAGGCATCCCAAGAGAGCACAAGGAGACTTGCCCAGCGTGTAAAAAGCCCTGGGTTCAATCCCACAAACAAAAAGGAAAGGACTGGCTGTGCAAAATAATCACCCCGCATTCATATGGCTGTTTAAGTGCCGTATGTGCCTTACCCACTCGAGTGTCACTCAACCCATGAGAGAACGCCAGCCAGATGGAGGGTGCACGGCCATTCTGTGCATAGCCTAAAGCCACGCAGTGTCACTTCCACAGTGTTCTAATTGTCAAGCCTGTCACAAAATCTCAACCAGATTCAAGAGCGGCAATAAATTCTACTTTCTGATGCAGAGTAACAAGGTTCTTGAAGGACACAGAATAGGGAATTTTGCTCTGGCCATTTTGGAAAATAGAGTCCTTCAACTTTTATGTACAGATGGCTTCATTTTTTAAAGAAATATACATTTTTTAATACTGGAAATTTCCAAGAAAGGAAGAGATGATCAACTACTTCCTAGGTTCTATGTATTTTTCATACACTGTGTGTGTGTGTCTATATGTGTATTATTAGAAAAATAACCATGTTACTATTTTGTGTATCCTAGGGAAAAAAGTGTCAGTATTTTATATGCACCTACCACATCTTGGAAGTTTTCCCCATTTTATGTGCAAGATTAACCACATTCTTTTAAATGGTGACATAATTCTATCGTATGGCTGTCCCAAAGTGTATTTAACTAGACTCCTGTTGAGAAACATTAATTGCTTTCTGGTTTGTTGCTATTGCAACCAGTTCTGCAGGAAACATCCCCATATATTTTTCTTTTCTTGGCTTACATTTGAGAGTATATTTTGTATGGTAAAATTCTAGCAATGGAACTGCCTGAAGAAAAGGTGTGAGCTTTAAAATTTTGAATAGCTGGACATAGTGGTATACACCAGTAATCCCAGCTGCTTGGGAAGCTGAGGCAGGAGGATCGCAAGTTCTAGGCCAGCCTGGGCAACTTAGAGAGACCGTATCTCAAAAATTAAAAGGGCTGGGGATGTAACTTAGTGATAGAGCACACCTAGGCTTAATCTCCAATACTGAAAAAAAAAATTAAATAATAAAATAAAAAATTGAATAGACATTGAAAATGACCTATTGAAAAGACTGATCCAATGAGCATGTTGTTGATGATTGATGAGTTTACTCTTTGCCCACAAACTCACCCACACTGTATTACCAATATTTTTCATCACTGCCCAACCAGGTAAAAAACAATTTCTGATTTTGCTTGCCTATTTCTTTAGTGTGAATACTATTGAGTCTGCATTCATCTTGAGAATCTTTAGACAGATGAGACTGGACCTGGGACAGTAGCCCTTGCTTCCAGGAGGGACTGAGGATGGCCAGTCATGTCTTGGTAGTGGCATCGGAGAGCCCAGCTGCTATGGATAATGCGCAGCTGGAATAAACATCCTGAAGAACTCGACCCTCAAAGTTTCCAACTTGCTACTTCAAGCACCTGATCACAAACCCACCCAAACATCAATGCATTATGACAGTGATCTTTTTAGAAACAATCACCATATTATCCACTCAGACTTCTCAGACCAGACACCATTCAATGCTGGCTCAGTGATATTGTCCCCTGTCAGTTAAATGTGAAAATCCAAGAATGTTTTTAAGGAAGTGCTAATTAAGGGGAGGAGATAACTTTCCTTATAGAAATGGCTTGATGCCGCCTCCATTTGAATCAAAATGCCCTAATTATCCCAGCAGGCCCTTGCTTTCGTTTTCATTGATGACAGGGTTTGGTGCAGTTAATTGGGTCATTGGGCAGTACCTATTTTGATAATCTTGGCTGGAAATTGCTCCCTTGAGTTGAAGGGTCTTCATTTTTCACTCTGAGGATAGTGACTGGAGGAAACGAGGCAGGGATGAGGACAGACTGTCCTTCCATTTTTTAGCTCTACTTTCCTGCAAAACCACATGGTGGTGTTAGGTGTTACATAAGCTGTCCTATGCAGCACAAGCAATATGTGACAAGTACTGCTTTTGTGCTGCACTGAAATTTGTAGATAATTAGTTTATCCTAATAAACTAGGTGGCAGGATAATGTATTGGGCTATTAGCATAGGTTTTGTTTTTCCTGTATTTTATTTCTTCTTTCTCAGTAGGAAGCCAGCCTTGCCTCAGGGAGGTTTGGTTTGAATTGGGACATTTTTGCGCAGAGTGCCAGGCAGATGTTTTCTGGAAGGCAGGAGTCTGGGGAGGGATTGGTTGGAGATTAGTGGACCCCAGGTTCTGAAGACTGGAATGTGCTTCCTGGCAGTCTTGTGGCAGGTGGCAGGATGACAGGACTTCTGTGGAGAGGCTTTGTGGTGTCTTTCAGAGGACAGACTCTCAACCTAGGATTCCCAACTTCAGCCAAAAGCCCCAGGCGGAAGCTTAGGAGGGAAGCAGCCACAAGCCTTCTTCCTTGAAGGGATGCAGATGTGTAAGCAGGAACACTGGGATGTCAGCAGGAGCCTTGGTCTCTGGAGAAGAGTGGCCCTGCCCATATTTTCTGGGTTGCATGTAACCTGGGTTTTCACAGATCCCCAGAGGGAGGACCTGCCTCATCCTGCTACCACCAATATAATTTTCCTGCCAGTCCAGAAGATAGGAGCTCACTCTAGAGGTAACTTGAAGTGAAGTAAAGAAGGAATACAACAAATCTCATCCACCTGAGTTTGGGAAGAAAGGATTCATACAGCACAATAGTCAGAACGAATCAAGGTAAATCTTAGAACAAGGTCATTCCCACCCACTTGCATTCCAGGATAGCTGTTGAGTGGGAGAAGGGATGATATCACAGTGTGGTTCCAGGGACATTACTTATGACCCTCCCATGGGATTGTGTTGGTAACAAAAAAACCACTTGTCCTGTGTCACTGCAGAAACCACTGCCTCAGAGGATGGAGGAGAGAGAAGGGCTGAGAGCTTGTCATGTTTCCTCAGTGGCGTCCACCTTCTCTTGATTGGGAAAATCTCACCATGGCCCTTGGCCATGCAGATCAGCAGGGAAGGTATCCAGTGAATATGGCCTGGCTGAGCTGGAACAGAGGATGCAGGCAAGTGAGCAAATAGAACAAACTCAGTAGATTCCAAAATGCCTGAGCAATGAGTCTCCTCCCAATGTGAAGAAGCCTGGAGTCTCTACTCAGTGGAGCAATCAGCCCTGCCCAGCCCAGCCCTGCCCAGCCCGGCCCAGCCCAGCCCAGTCCAGTGCCTCTGGTAGAGTCAGCAGCTCTGCCTAGGCCTGTGGTTCTCTCACGTCTGGGCTTGTCTTGCCCTGGTAGAGGGCAAGAAATAGAAACTGCGCCCCTGAAATGACAGCTGGCTGAGGAATGCTGGTCTCAGCACTCTGCGGGAGGTCGGGCCATCAGCATGAGCAGACTGAGATGAAGGTGAGCTGCTGCTTCTGTCCATTTGCTGTGGACCTGGTGACCAGGGAAAATGAGAGGTGGGCAGGCACTGAACCTGCAGACGGATGATGAGTCTGGTGTGTTTCCACGAGACTCAAGACTAAACTATCCCCATGTTCCCTCTGACACTAGCTACATCCCACCCAGTCCACCTGGAAGTCTGTGACAGACTCAGCATTAGGCATAGCATTGGTGCTTAATAAATACTTCCTATGTGGACAGTGTGCTTATTGAGTGCCAACTATTTGCAAAGCATCAGGCCAGGTAGAGAGGGAGATGCTGGAACAAAGCTCCTCATCTTCAGGAAGATTTCAGTCCAATAGGCCATAAGCACTGCCTATGTGGTTTATCACTCTGGTCCAAAAGGATTTTGTTTGACTTTCAGGGTTTTAAAATTTTATAGCAACATTGAAAGATTGACTACCATCCATGTACTTTAAGAAGGTAGCATGTATGCATTAAAGCCTGCGGAAGACATTGGTAACTGCAGTGGCCTCTTATGGGGAATTGGAGGCCAAGGAGTCAATGAGAGACATTGTAATGTTTTGTAATTTTTTTAAAGTGTAAAATGTAATAACTCAAAAAACAAAAATAGGGGGATTCATATAAGAATCCATATTTCTGGCTTTTCCTAATAATGCAGAAACCCTGGCAACTCTGGGAACGCTTATTCTGGTAATAGAGGCGGGAGGGCTAGCATTTGACTTTAAGCTGAGAGCTGGCATCAGATTTACAGTTTGGAAAGAATAATTCTGTCAGCAGAGGCGGGGAGCATTACAGAAGAGCAAGCTCAGGGGTAAGTAGTCCAGAGAGCCAGTGTCTGCTGCAGCAATCCAGGGAGGGCCTCAGCTGGGACCGTGGCAGGGAGACAGGCCAGAGGCATGATGCAATAGAACTGAGAGGCGGGTCACCATTTGGAAGAGAATAAAAAAGGCCAGGTTACCTCTAGGTTCTGACCACAGACCATTGGAAGTGTGCAGGACTTTCACAGGAAGGGAAGGGAGAGATGATTCAGGAGATCTCTAGTGATAACAGAAATGCTGGAAGAATAAACCCCCTGAAATGCAAGAAAAAGCCCTCATAAAAAATGGACTCTGGGGTGACTGGCTCCTCTCCCCCATTCCAGGCACCAAAAGTCCCAGTGATTTGCCAGAGAAAAAGGTGTCTTTGGAGAACACAACATGGGAGAACTGGAATTTCAGATGGAGAAACTTAATGCTTGTGATTTAAAAGGCAAAGAATCGCCAACTGAAAAGTAGCTGATATCCTGTTCCTCTAGGGAAGGAATTTTCTTGGGTCTGTGACCATCCTTTACAGCTTTATTAGTCATGTCTAAAGCCCTTTTTTGGTTGTGAGGCCACTGGCAGGGTTCTGCTCTGGAGGATTACCTTGGGCAACAAGCCCCACAGGACAACCCCAGGGGATCAACAAGCCAGGCTGCTGGGCAATACTGCCGCAAGGCTTGAGGCAGAGACGTGAACCCCCCTCAGCTTCTTTTCCACTGAGTTTGTTTTAGCAATTTGGGTCCTTTCACTTAGGATAGAAACAGGTTCCTTGGAGGCAGGAAGAAAATTCTGACTTTCTCTACTCTTCCAAAGAGGCTTTGACAATGTTTGATCCCATCAGCTACTTGAATCAGAGTCGAAAATATTTTCCCTGAGGTTTGGTGACCAGGTATCAGTTTAGTAACCCCATGGCTTCAGACTTAATCCATGATGTGAGAAAGATACTCAAAGTAAAAGTGTTGATTACTTAACAATAGCTAATGATTATTGAATAGTTATGCTGAATCATTTAAGCAAACTTAAATCTTCATGTCAAAACCCTAATAGGTAGATACTCTTGTCAGTCCCATTTTACAGATGAGAAAATTGATACTTAGAGACCAACTTGCCTAAGGACATGCAGTTTATAAGTGGAAAACCAAGCTCCTACCCAGTGACTTTGACCTATAGATTTATTGTTTTCGGGGTCAGAGAAGCCATTCTCTGGTGGCTCTAAACTGGGAACCCAACACAGAGTGTCTTTAAATTTGGGTCGATACATAAACTTTTCTTCCTTTCTCTCTCTCTCTCTCTCTCTCTCTCTCTCTCTTTCTCTCTCTCTCTCTCTTTTTTTTTTTTTTTTGGTACCAGGAATTGAACCCAGTGCTTTCCTACTGAGCCACATCCCCAGCCCTTTTTTATATTTTATTTAGAGACAGGGTCTCACTGAGTTGCTTTAGGACCTCACTAAGTTGCCGAAGCTGGGTTTGAACTCGCGATCCTCCTGACTTAGCCTCCTGAGCCACTAAGGTTATAGGCATGCGCCACCATGCCTGGTCATAAATTTTCTTGACCACAGCTGAGCTGCCCTGAGAACACCGCTTCTGGTGGGGAATGTCCTATGGAACACTGGGCTGAGCGGGTGGGGTGACATCACGACACACCCAGGGCACAGAGGGAACAGGTGTTCACTGAAGATGGAGGAGACCTGAGCCAGGCAACAGTTGTTCCTCCCTGAACAGCATCATAGTCCAGAGGAAGCCAAGGGGATGATTCAGTGACCTCCCAAGGGTTGGTTTGGGCACATGCTTTCAGGCATTATTTCTTTTTTGATTATGAGATATCTCAGATGTACAGAAAACGATAAAGTGGAACTTAGAAACCCCAGGTAGGAACCAGCTGTTAATACTTCCCTCGTGAGGCCCACGGTGCTCTCTCTAAAGAAGCATAATGTTGGACAGACCAGTAAGGCCGACCCACTCCTTCCCTGCTTCTGGCCCCACAGTAACTACTATCATTTATATCATTCCTGTGAAGATTTTTTTTAAAATTTAAAATTGTGGCGTAACTTACTAGTAGTGAAATGTATGAATCTTACTTGTATGATGTGACAGGTTTTATGTATGTGAACACTCAAAACAAGATATGAAACATGTCCAGCAACTCAGAGGGCTCCTTTGCTCATGACATTGCAAAATTAAGTGAAGGGACTGGGGTTGTGGCTCAGTGCTAATGTACTTGCCTCAAATGCATGGGGCACTGGGTTCAATCCTCAGCACCACATAAATAAAATAATGATATTGTGTCCATCTATAAAACAAAATTAAATTAAGTGAATGGAGTTGCCAATATTTTAAAGTTTAGAGATCCAGAGATTTAATGTAAAAATCTGAATTTCTGGCTTCTCTTGAATTTTGGGGCTATCTGGCCACATGAAGCTCACTTTCTAAGAACCTGGAGACAGGGTAGCAGTCACCCACGGTAGACACCTGTCATTATCTTCTTGTTATTGCCCATGTACTCCACTCATTTACAGAAGAGGAAAGTGCTGCCATGCTCGATACTTTAAAAAGTGAAGAATAAGCGGGCACAGTGGTGCACGCCTGTAACCCCAGCAGCTCGGGAGGCTGAGGCAGAAGGATCACACGCAAGTTCAAAGCCAGCCTCAGCAATGGCGAGGTGCTAAGCAACTCAGTGAGACCCTGTCTCTAGATAAAGCTGGGGATGTGGCTCAGTGGTCAAGGGCCCCTGAGTTCAAGTCCAGGTACCAAAAAAAAAAAAAAAAAAAAAACTGCCATGGGTATATTAAGGAAGGCAGAGTTTGAAAAAAAAAAAAAAACAGTTTGTCTCCCCATCTGCTACGAAGCTGCTGACAATACCATAAAATAAAAAGGAACCAGAATCTGTATGTCTTCACTACTCAAACTGTGGTCCTTGGACCAGCAGAATCAGCAGCATCTAGGCCTTATTAGAAATACAAAATCTCAGTTCCCTCCCCAAACATATGTATTTGCTAGGGCTGCCATAACAAACTACCTCATACTGACTGGTTTAAACAACAGAAATTTTCTCAAAATTCTAGAAGCTTAAGTCCCAGATCAAGGTGGTAGCAAGAGCTTTCTCCTTGGCTTCTAATTGGCTATCTTCTCTCTGTGTCTTCATGTGGTCTTTCTTCTGTGTTTACCTGTGTCCTCATCTCTCCTCTTCCACATCCTCCTCCTTTTTTTTGAGACAGGGTCTCACTGTGTTGCCCAAGCTGGTCTACAGGGCTGTACCCCTGTGCCCAGCTTCCATTTTCTCTTCTTGTAAAGACATCAATCATATTGGATTAAGGCCACATCCTTATGACCTTATTTAATTTTAATTACCACTTTGAAGACACTCTTTCCAAATACAGTCACATTCTGAGCTACAGGGGCTAGGATTTCAACATGAATCTTGAGGGGTCGGTTTGGCCCATAACACCTACTAAATCAGGATTTATATTCGAAGAATATCTCTAGGGAACTTGTATATGTCTTTAAGTTGAGAAGAGATGCCCAGTTCTGCTCCCTGGTGGATGGAGCACCAGTGGGAGTGAATGGGGGCCCCTAGGGAAAGAGAAACACATGTGTTTTCGATGCGTTTTCTTTCCATTCCGCAGGGGAGAAACACTGTGGGACTTGGTTTCAATTCCTCTTGCATGGGAGTCCCAGCAAGAGGGGGGAATGTGAGCAGGTGAGGGTACAGGTAAGGAGGGATGAACCAAGCTGGTAGCATGATCTGGCCCCAGGAGAGCCTCCTGAATGCAAATTGGAATGCTGGAAATGTGGCTGCTCTTTGCAAAGAGGCCATTTTCACCTGTCACCACCTGCAGGCATCCTCTCTCAAGGTACAGAGCAAGTCTCTGGGATTTCCTACAAAGAGAACTAGAAGACATCACACTGCATTCCTCCCCACCCTGCACAAGCTCATTTACCACTCTTGTCATGGCCTGATACTATGGTGACAGTTACCATAGAAATACTCCTATGCATGGTTGAAACTAATCCCCACCCATGCTGTCCATCATGTGGCTTAGACTAAAGGTTTTCAAGCTGTGTCCCATAAAGCTACAAGGCACCTGTAGGTTTCACAGACATTTGATTCAAATATCAATCTAAAATATTTTAAATTTATTTTATTTTTTGGTTATGCTGGGGACTGAACCCAGGGCCTTGTGCATGCTAGGCAAGCACTCTACTAACTGAGCTACATTCCCAGCCCTTTAATTTATTGTTTAAATGACAAAGAATGTAGATAATCATAAAAAATAAAAAAAAACAGGCCCAGCATGGTGGTGCACACCTGTAATCCCAGCAACTCCAGAGGCAGGAGGATCCCAAGTCTGAGGCTAGCCTGGGCAACTTATCAAAACCCTGTCTAAAAAGTGTGGAGTTCAGTAGTAGAACATTCCAGGTTCAATCCTCAGAGTAGAAGGCTAGTAGTAGAAGGCTAACCCCTCCTACAAATAGTAATTCTGAACTCTGGGCAAAACCAAAAAGAAACACCTGTTTGATGCTACTAGAGAGAAACCAAACACTAAAGGAAGGGGAGTGGATCCTTTGAAAGAAGGGGTCACTACAGATGACATTCACACTGGTATGGCTTTTCCCCTAAGGCAATCATTCTGGACTTTAATGCATGTTAGAATCTTTGGAGTTTGTTAAAAGATAGATTTGGGGTTCCAACACAGGATTCTGATTCACTGGGCCTATGACTTGACTTTACATTTCTAACAAGTTTGCAGGTGATGCGGATGCTGCTGACCCATGATCACACTTTGAAAACCACAGCTCAAACAGGGCAGGAGTCATTGAGGGACTGGAACTGGAGCAGAAAACCACAGCGTACTGGCCTGACAGTTCAGAGGAGTTGGCATCTGAAGTGGCCAGAAGTTGAGCAGAAACTTGGGAAAGAAAGTCCCAGGGCCAGAAGCTCCCAAATATTAGTATACATTCTCCTCAAATCCTTGGTGGACCCCAGAACTGTACATGTGCAGGAGATGACAAGGAGTCCAATAAACATTCAACAGCTGACAGTTGCAAGAGGTGAGCATAGGCCGTGCACGGTGGTACACACACACCTGTAATCTCAGCAGCTCGGGAGGCTGAGGCAGGAGGATTGTAAATTCAAAGCCAGCTTCAGTAATTTAGCAAGGCCCTGAGCCACTTAGTGAGACTCTGTCTCAAAATAAAAAATAAGAAGGACTGTGGATGAAGCTCAGTGGTAAAGGGTCCCTGGGCTCAAACCCCAGTACCAAAAAAGAAAAAGAAAAAAGTAAAGAAAAAGAGGTGAGCAGAGATTTCAGCAGTTGCCCATCACAAAGATGAGAAGGCTTGGAGCTGGAAGTCTCGCCAAGTTTGACGGGTTTGGCAAGCAATGGAGCTTTTTATCGAAACCATGAAAGGACCACACCCTAACAGACTATGTCCCTTACTAAAATGTTCACCTTAATACTAAAGGTAAAACTCAAATAGGCCTGTCCCAACAAAACCTAAAACAAGCCTTAACAAAACTGATGAGTCCACCAGTAACTTAACTGCCCACTGCCAAGAATTTACTCTCTAACTGAATATGTGACACCCACCTATAATCCCAGCAGCTTGGGAGGCCAGAGGATCACAAGTTCATAGCCAGGCCCGAGTAACTTATCGAGACTCTGTCTCAAAACAAAAAGGACTGGGGATGTGGCTCAGTGGTTAATAGCCCTGGGTTTACTCCCTGATGTAATAATAATAATGATAATAATAATAATAACAATATTATTTTCCTCTCTAGAGGAAAATAATAGTCCGGTTTCTACAATGTATCATTCACAATGTTCAATATGCAAAAATTACTAGATACTTGAGGAAAAAGAAAAATGTGGCCCATAATCAAGCCCAGGTGTCCGAATGGGCAGATAAAGACTTTATAATATCTTCAATAAACACATTAAATCATCTTTGGAAAGATGTGCACATATTGGGTGAAGAGACATTTAGGTGAGACTTACAAATTACAAAAATAAACTAAATAGAAATACAAGAACATAATATCTGAAGAGTGAATCTCCTGCTTCCCATCCTCCCTCTCAATCCCACTTTCCACTCCCGAGTTAAACATCATAGTAGGAGTCGCTGGTGGTAATGAGAAAGTTCTTACTCTAACTAGCTTATGCTGGGATGCTAAGGTGTAGGAAAGACTCCAGAAGCAAACTTTGGGAGAAATAGAGTGGGATCTTTTGCACGAAGTTCTGCCTTATCTCAGGCCCAGAGCAATGGAGTGGGCAGACCATGGACTGAACCTCTGAAACCATGAGCCAAGATAAAATCTTTCCTCCTCTAAGTGTTCTCGTCAGGTATTTTGGTCACGGTGACAAAAAGTTAACCTTTTCTAACTGTGGGCTGCCCACTAAGCAGACACATGTCACTGATTTGGATGCAAGTAATTCTACAGGGACATGTGCTGATGAAGCATGTTGAGGGCCTGGAGAAGTTAGACAGGAAAGGGAGGAGCCAATGAGGGTGCGCTCAGGTATAGGCCCAATCCCACTGGGACCCTCTGAGCAACTGTGTAGAGCAAATCTCTGAAGTGTCCTACCAAGGGACAAGGAAGTTGGGAAACATACCCACCAATTCCAGCCCCTCAGTGGTTGTGATCCTAGGGACTCAAGCAGACTTCTACAGTCAGAGACACCTCTCATAGAGAGAGAGACACACACATACACATGTTCCTGAGGCTGGAGGCAGCCATTATGAAGGGAAGCTAATTCCACTGAAGCTACAGGTCTCTGGGGTGGACCTAGGGGGAGTGGGCAGGGCACTGACTATGCCCGATACACATCTGTCAATCTCTTCACATACACAGGGTCCTGCTGTACATTATTCTATAAAAAATAAATTTTCAAAACCAAATAGGCTGAACTATGTTAAAACTCAAGCAATAAATGGACTGGGCTTGTAGCTCAGTGGTGGAGTGCTTGCCTAGCATATGCGAGGCACTGGGTTCAATTCTCAGCACCACATATAAATAAATAAATAGATAGATAGATAAATCAAACTCAAGCAATTATCCCCACAGGCAAATGTGTCATCATTCCAAATGGGAGCACATTAGTGACCATAGGCGATACACTCCTCATCCTTCCCTAGTCCTGCAAGAACTAGTTTATAGTCCTACTCCTCGTTAAGGCACTATCCTGCCATTAGCTCTTAGATACAAGTGCCGGAAGAGTCACTGTATGTTAATGTAGTATTTTTTTCAAGTGGACTTAAACAGCTTCCCTTAATTAAAAATGACTTCCACTGGTGAAAAGTGGGACTTTAAGGAGAAACTTTGCTGGTGTGGTTGTGCATGCCTATAATCCCAGTAACTTGGGAGGCTGAGATGGGAGGATGGCAGGTTTGAGTCAGCCTGGGAAACTTAGTGTCTCAAAATAAAAATGAAGCGGGGATACTGAGGTAGACAGTTTGCTTAGCACGTTCAAGGCCCCAGGTTCAATCTCAGTATTGCAAAACAATAAAAGAAGAAAATGTAATGAAATGTATAAGTTTGATCAAGACCAAGATATCAAATATCCTACCACTGACCAAATCTTCAAAGTATCAGCCTCACTGGCATTAGTTTATGAAGCAGTGTGCCAAAAATACACCTGCAAAGACAAGAGAGGAAGATATTTAATTGTTTTGGGGGATCACCTTTTATGGCAATAAAAATTATCCAAGTCCTCAATATGTTTTGGGTAGCAAATTTTGCAAATTAGTTTTGTAGAACCTGCCAAGCGGCAATGCCATTTTGAGACTAAATACAGTGGAGCATGAAAACAAGGCTTTCCTTCCCCATCCAGGGAAGAACAGCTTAATGTTTTGAAAAGACATATGCAAAGAAACCTGGCGATGAACAGGCACTGTGAGTGCTGCACATAAATAACACATTGCACACGAAGGAGAACCCACTATGGAGGAAACACTTAGGAGGCCTCAAGCTATTATGAATAGGACCTATTAGTCACGGGGCAACAAGAACATTGACTGAGCAGGCTGCTGCAAAAAGAGCCACAAGAACCACGATCTACTAATTCAGCCCAGAGAGGAATTTGCAAATGCACAAATCTCACTAGAAATGCAGGTTCCCTGAGGGTGGGGTTCTGGTCTACCTCATTCACAGAGTAGCTACTCATTAGCTGTTGAACCAGTAAATGAACACAACTTGCTTAATATTTGAACCCAAGTTGCTTTATGTTTGAAGATCAAAGTTATTTCAATCTTTGCCATGACAGGACCAGAGAATAGGTGGTGCTTATTTTAGTAAATAATAACAATGATGGTTACTATTTCCTGGGGATTTACCATGTGTCTCAACTGGGTTGATCATTTTACATGATTATCTCATGTTCACGTGTTGATGACACCATAAGATATGCATTATTATCTCAATTTTATAGACAAGAAATGGAAGTTTCTTGGGTTTGTGCGAAGGTGACACGAAGAATAATAGTAGGGCAGGAATCCAAACCAGACACTGGGAACCCAGAGCCCACACCTCTCCCCACCACCCTCCTCTGCCACGTAGATATTCAGAAAAGGTATTAGGAGGCAGTTGTTTTTTAGACAACTTGAAACCTTGGCAAAAATATAGTGGTGATTTTCAAATGGTGAGAAAACAATAACAAGGGATAAAAGGGAGCAGTGACTTCTATTAAGTTGTACCTGTTCCAGGCAAGGTCAAGCTGCATCATAGGACACACATCAAGAATTAGTCGTAAAATTATAATCCCAGCAGTTTAGGAGGCTGAGGCTAGAGGATTCCAAGTTTGAAGCCTGCCTCAGCAACTTAGAGAGGCCCTAAGCAATTTAGCAAGACCCTGTCTCAAAGTAAAAAATAAAAGGGCTGGGGACTTAGTTCAGTTGTTAAGCACCTCTGGGTTCAATCCCCAGCACGGGGCGGGGGGGGGGGGGGTGTAAAAAAGAAAAAAAAAAAAGAATTAGCCATACGAGTGGGATCAGGTGGCACACACCTATAATCCCATTGACTTGGGAGGCTGAGACAAGAGGATTGTAAATTCAAGGCCAGCCTCAGCAACATAGTGAGACCCTCAGCAATTTAACAAGACCCCGTTGCAAAATAAAAAATAAAAAAAGAGCTGGGGATTCAGCTCAGTGGTGAAGTGCCCCTGAGTTCAATTTCCAGTACCCAAAAGAAAAAAAAATGACCATATGAAGAGGACAGCATCTTAAAATGTGTTGGATATAGCATTTCAATGATGTTGAGGCGCAGTCTTCACAATGCAGATTTTTTATTGTTATAATAGGGGCTGCGAGATCCAGAATTAACTTCTAACTTTTCAGGCCAGCCAAAATATTAACATGATCATTTCAAGTGAGAAAAGAAATTACTACAAGAAGGTTCTCTCTATCAAAAAGTTTCAAAAACACCTTTTGATTGACTAAGTACTTCATTTAAATGAGCTCAATTTAAATTGAATGCTCCAGCTGAAATTTTCACTAACATTGCATTGCAGTATTGGAATTTTATTGTATTTACAACTTAAAGTGTTGGTAAAAAATAAAAATGAGGTCTTGACTCTAAATTCAAAAAATAATTATTTGGATTTGAAATTTTGTAAGAAATCTGATACATTAAGGTTCTAAGATACCTGATTTTTTAAATGACATCCTTGAACATCTCATAAGGTTATAAAGCACATCTGAAAGTTTTGCTCAACAATAAGGATTAAAAATAGTATTTCATTGGCCATTGACACCATTTCACATGGAATTGATTTAAGAATGTGAGCAGTTGTTAGATATTATTAGTAATGTAACTTTGAAAGAGATAACTCTTATTACTACTCTTTCAAGTTTATGGAACAGTTTCATTGAAAAATGTCAGAAGTCTGCAAAGCAAGTTGTTTATAGGCTTATTATTTGCAAAGGCTTCTTCATGGGAGTTGAGTTACTTGATGTTGTGCACCTATTACAAAACATGAAAATAGATCGCTGGCACTAATATAATACTGAAACTGAAGTCCATAACCACCAACTTGTGATTTCTATGCTTTCTAAGCCCATTCATTGTCCCTACTGATTGATTTTATATTTTCATTTATAATGAAGTATTTAAAAATCGTGAATATTTTAAACACTTCACAGTACAGGAAGCAATATATAAAGACAAGTTCTTTTTTTTTTTCAAATGTTTATTTTATCAGATTGCTTAAACATTAAATTTATCCTCATTTGCAACTCCAAACAGTTATCTGAAGTCTACTGTGTGTGTGTGTGTGTGTGTGTGTGTGTGTGTATTTACATTTATTGGTTATTTGTCTTCTAAATTCCTTGGTACAATTTTTGGGGGGCATTCAGACTCCCACAATACAAGTCAGGAGAGAGCTTTTCTTTTGTGCTGCCAATTTCAAGCATTTAAATTTTGGTTTGGGTTGTGGCTTTTTTGTTATGGAAGTCTGCATTCTTTATCTGTAACAATTGTACTTTTATCTTTCTATATCCTTTAATTCCAGAGTTTCATTTTTCTCCCCCTCCCCCCTACTTCTACAGTCACAGTTGAACCATATTATTAGGAAAGGCACCTTGATGAAAAGATCCAGATAGGAGCTCTGATCATCAGTGTTTTCCCTAAAATAATTTTTTAAAAACCCAACAAAACAAAACCTAAAGAGCATGAAAGACAAGTTCTTACCAACCACTTATAGCAAATATTGACAGTTTACTGCATTGAAGTCCTTCTCTTTTTTTTGTACTAGGAATTGAACCCAGAGAAACTTAACCACTAAGCCATATCCCCAACCCTTTTTATTTTTTATCTGGAGACAGAGTCTTGTTAAGAAGCTCGGGCCTTGCTAAGTTGCTGAAGCTGGTTTTGAACTCCGGATCCTCCTGCCTTAGCCTCCCAAGTCGTTGGGATTACAGGTGTGCTCCATCACGCCTGGCTTTGCATTCCTTTTTAAAGGGCACATAATACTACAACTTCAGAATTTTCCACTTCCTCTCTCTCACCAGGGTAACCACTGCCTAAAAATTGGTTAGTATTCTTCCCATCCAACTTAATTTTATTGCAGATATATATATATATATAGGTTTATATAGATATATATATATATATAGGTTTATATAGATATAGATATAGATAAATATATCTATATATAGGCATATATATATAGATATATCCCTAAATATATGTATAGTATGTACAATATTTTTGTGTTTGACATTTGCATAAAGGGTAACTGTACATATCCTTCTGCACCTTCTTTGGTTTTACTCACTAGTTACAGAGATTCATCCAGGCTGATTGGTTTAGCTTAACTTCAGTCACTCTTCTCTTTTTTGTTAAGGTGCAACATGCACACAGTGAATGCATGACTCCAGTGCACACCTCAGAACCTCCACTTACATGGAGAAGGGGACATTTCCAGTGCCCTGGTCTTTGTGTCCCCTCCTCATTCATACCTCTCATCTTCTGACCTCTAGCACCACACATTAATTTTTTCCTGTTTCAAACTTTATGTAAAAAGAATTATGCAGAAATATGCTAGCAGGTGGCTGCTTCCACACTTGAGTCTTTATGTACCCTTTGAGTCTTATTATCATTATCATTATTGCTTAATACTGTGTCTGTGAGCTTCATCCAAGGCATTGCCTGTAGCAAGGATTCCTCCTTATCATTGGCATACAGTATCCTGTTGTATGAATACAACATTATTCATGGATCCATTCAGCATTGATGGATATTAGGGTGGTTTTTGGAGTGGGATTATTATAAATAATGCTCCTATAAATGCTTCTGCTTATTTCTGTAGATATGCACTCTCTTGGATCTGTCCCGAGGAGTGAACTTACTGGGTCATAGATAGCATAGGCACCCTATAGAGGAATGAGTCGTCTCAGCAGAGATCATATGGCCCTCAAAATACAAAAATATTTAGAGTCCTACCCTGACATTTGTGCTATTGGTACTGGTATTACATCTACTTAGGTTATTAACCACATAGTTCAATGTTCTAATTTTTGCTTTTAAGTTGTCCTGTATCTTTTAAAGAAACAAAGAGAAGAAAAATTGTATAGTATCTTTTGTACTTAAGTCTTCATGCAGGGACCCTGAACCTAATTACATCCCAGTGGAGGTCAGGCCTTCGCGGGCTCCATAAGCAGGTCCTGGAGCATGGGGAAGCACAGTTGGCCCTCTGCTACTCGTGGGTTTGGCATCCACAAATTCAACCAACCACAGATGGGAAATATTCAGGAAAAACAATTGTGTCTGCATTAAACATGTACAAACTTTTATTTCCTGGTTATCATTACCTCAACAATACAGTGCAACAACTATTTAATAACAGTTATATTGTATTAGGCATTATAAGTGCCCTACAGATGATTTCAATTATAAGGGAGGATTGTATAGTCTGTATGTAAACATGAAGCCACTTTATGTAAGGGCCCGAGCATCTGAGTTGGGTCCTGGAACCAGGGCCCTGCAGCCAGGAAGGGACAACTGCAGTCCTTTGATCTGTGCAAATGTGGAGGGGGGCAGGGGTGCTCAGTTCTTCCTGCTAACACAGGTCAGCGTCTCTGGATATTGGAGATCGTGGTCATCCTTCTCCTTTCTGTGACCCTAGGACAAGTCCTCATTTCTTTTTTCTTTTTTAATTTTTAAATTTTATTTGTTCTAATTAGTTGTACGGGACAGTAGAATGCACTTCTACATTTTGATAGATCATACATAAATAGAGTGTACTCTCTCATTTTTCTGATTATACATATCGCAGGATCACATCGGTCATGCATGTCTCCAGCCTCTCTGTTAACTCTTCCTCCCACCCCCACAGCAGCTCTGCTGAACTTCTCTCAGCTTCCACAGGCACAGGCTCCCTGTCTTCACACATTCTTCTTCCTCTGCCTGAAACTCACCTACTCTTTCACCTCGCCCCCCTTTCCAAGGGGCGAACTCCTGCTCATCCTCCATGCTTAATTGAACATCTCCTGGGTAACTTTCCCGCTCTTGTATTTCCTCTGGAGCAGTGATCATCAGAGCTGAATCAAGGTAGGTCAGCCACCTGGAGTACTAACCCATAGGCAGGTAAAATCATCACTGCAATAAATAAACCAAACATGCTAGCAGGTGGCTGCTTCCACACATGTGCCTTCATGTAACTGCTGAAAAATACACTGGTGCTTCAGAGATTTGGGAAAAGATTAGGATAAACTTTTTTTCTTACAGAAGCTAAAAGAAAGTAACTGATTCTTTTTTGAGGTAAAAGATCTCTACAATGAAAACTACAAAACATTGAAGAAAGAAATTGAGGAAGACCTTAGAAGATGGAAAGATCTCCCATGTTCTTGGATAGGCAGAATTAATATTGTCAAAATGGCCATACTACCAAAAGTGATATACAGATTCAATGCAATTCCAATTAAAATCCCAATGACGTACCTTACAGAAATAGAGCAAGCAATTATGAAATTCATCTGGAAGAACAAGAAACCCAGAATAGCTAAAGCAATCCCTAGCAGGAAGAGTGAAACACAGGGTATTGCAATACCAGAACTTCAACTATACTACAAAGCAATAGTAACAAAAACGGCATGGTATTGGCACCAAAATAGACAGGTAGATCAATGGTACAGAATAGAGGAAATGGACACAAACCCAAATAAATACAATTTTCTCATATTAGACAAAGGGGCCAAAAATATGCAATGGAGAAAAGATAGCCTCTTCAACAAAAGGTGCTGGGAAAACTGGAAATTCATATGCAACAGAATGAAACTAAACCCCTATCTCACCCTGCACAAAATTCAACTCAAAATGGATCAAGGACCTCAGAATCAGACCAGAGACCCTGCATCTTATAGAAGAAAAAGTAGGTACAAATCTTCAACATTTTGGTTAGGATCAGACTTCCTTAACAGGACTCCCATAGTACAAGAAATAAAAGCAAGAATCAATAACTGGGATAGATTCAAACTAAAAAGCTTTCTTTCAGCCAAGGAAACTATCAGAAATGTGAAGAGAGAGCCTACAGAGTGGGAGAAAATCTTTGCCACTCATACTTCAGATAGAGCACTAATTTCCAGAATATATAAAGAACTCAAAAAACTCTATACCAAGAATACAAATAACCCAATCAACAGATGGGCTAAGGATATGAACAGATGCTTCACAGAAGAAGATCTACAAGCAATCAACAAACATATGAAAAAATGTTCACCATCTTTAATAATAAGAGAAATGCAAATAAAAACTACCCTAAGATTTCATCTCACCCCAATTAGAATGGTGATTATCAAGAATACAAGCAACAATAGGTGTTGGAGAGGATATGGGGAAAAAGGTACACTCATACATTGCTGGTAGGGCTGCAAATTAGTGCAGCCACTCTAGAAAGCAGTGTGGAGATTCCTTAGAAAACTTGGAATGGATCCACCATTTGACCCAGCTATCCCACTCCTTGGCCTATATCCAAAGGACTTAAAATCAGCATACTACAGAGATACAGCCACATCAATGTTCATAGCTGCTCAATTCACAATAGCCAGACTGTGGAACCAACCTAGATGTCCTTCAATTGATGAATGGATAAAGAAACTGTGATATATATATATATATATATATATATATATATATATATATATACACAATGGAATATTACTCACTATAAAGAATAATAAAATTATGGCATTTGCAGACAAATGGATGAAATTGGAGAATATCATGCTAAGTGAGATAAGCCAATCTCAAAAATCCAAAAGGCGAATGATCTCACTGATAAGCGGATGATGACACACAATGGGGGGCGGGAGCGGGGCAAGAATGGAGGATGGAGGGACTGTATAGAGGGAAAAGAGAGGTGGGAGGGGTGGGGGGAAGGAAAAAATAACGGAATGATTCAAACATCATTACCCTATGTAAATGTATGATTATGCAAATGGTATGCTGTCACTCCATGTACAAACAGAAACAACATGTATCCTATTTGTTTACAATAAAAATAAATTTAAAAAAAAGTAACTGATTCTTTTTTCTAAGGCTGGGGGTGTGGCCCAATGGTAGTGTGCTTGCCTAGCATGCATAAGGCTCTGGGTTTGATCCCCAGTACCTCAATAAATAAATAAATATTTTTTAAAAATTTTAAAAGGGCAACGAGAGCAAGAATCAGAATTCTAAGTTAGACTTCAGTTGAAAAGGCTTTTTCTTTATTTTTTACAAGAGCAAATATTTCATTAATTGCTACATCATAGTATTGTTAAGTTAGGAAAGTCAGCATTTAGCAACACTTTTATCAGACAAAATAATATAGTATGATATGGCCATGAGAATATTGTGGTAAAATGATGTGAAAATATATTTGTTTAGAAAAAAAGATCTGTACACTTTATTGATAGGAAACATCTGAGAATGTAGAGGGTTTAAAATTTTTTTCTATGTGAGAGAGTTTTGGTAAATCACATTTTTCAAGGAATTTAAACATTTCTTCAAAGCTTCCAAACTGATTAGCATGAATTGGCCCATAATATCATTGTGCTGTCATTTCAGTCTGTAGCATCTATTGTTACCTTTTTCATTTATTGCTGTTTATTTGTGCCTTCTCTCTCAGAAATTTCTCATCAAAGAACTTTTCGTTTTCTTTTTCTGCATTTTATCCCTCTCATAATATGCAGCAGATTTTATATTTTGGGGTATATTTCAATGTCCTGTCATATTAAGATGTATGCTTAGCTCCTTTCCCCCACTATGTAAATATTATCAGGTCCTGCCTCTGCCAGCCCAGATTACTTTTTAAAATTTTTTAAAATTTTTTTCATACATGTATATAGGGTAATAATATCTGTCTCATTCTACTGTCCTTCCCAACCCCACTGCCCCACCCCTCCCCTCACTCCCTTCTGCACAATCCAAATTCCCTTCAGTCTTCCCTATCCATCCACCACTATGGATCAGCATTCGCTTATCAGAGAAAACATTCAGCCTTTGTTTTTTGCGATTGGCTTGTTTCACTTAGCATGATATTCTCTAGTTCCGTCCATTTATCTGCAAATGCCATAATTTAATTCAAGCTGAGTAATATTCCATTGTGTATATGTACCACATTTTCTTTATCCATTCATCTGTTGAAGGGCATCTAGGCTGGTTCCATAGATTAGCTATTGTGACTTGAGCTACTATAAACACTGATGTGATTGTGTCACTACAATATGATGATTTTAAAGTTCTTTGGGTATAAATCAAGGAGTGGGATAACTGGGTCAAATGGTGGTTCCCTTTCAATTTTCTAAGGAATCTCCATACTGGTTTATTGAGGGTTGTCTTGGACAAGATGGCGCCTGGCAGTGAGCCAAAGGGCACTGGCTACCAAAATAAGGAAGTACCCAAAAAGGTTGCTTGCTTACTAGTTCCTTGGAGACTTATGACGTGTTAACACCAGGCTCTAGGATTGGCTATCTAATATCATGCCGCGCGTGGACAGCTTGTGATTCATATAGTGCTATGCTGACATTCCTCTGCATGCTCTCCTGCATGAGAGAAAGCTTTGCTATAATTGGCTGATAAGCTAGGAGCCTGGGGGAGGAGAGAGGGAGAGGGTAGGAGAAGGGAGATAGTGGCAGAACAGAGGAGGCAGAAAAACAGGGAGGACGCAATAAATCTCGTCAACTAAAGATTGGGGGTGTCTCCTTTCTCTGCGCCGGTTTCGCTGGATGGAATACTGGTTTCCAGAGTGGGTGCATCAATCTGCAGTCCCACTAGCAATGTATGAGTGTGCCTTTTCCCCCATATCTTCACCAGCACTTACTGCTGCTTGTATTCTTGATAATTGCCATTCTAACTGGAGTGAGATGAAATCTTAGAGTAGTTTTGATTTGCATTTCTCTAGTTGCAAGAGATGATGAACATTTTTTCATCATGTTTGTTGATCGATTGTATTTCTTCTGTGAAGTATCTGTTCAGTTCCTTAGCCCATTTATTGATTGGGTTATTTGGGTTTTTTGTGTTAAGTTTTTCGAGTTCTTTATATAGCTTGGAGATTAATGCTCCATCTGAGGTGCAGGTGGTAAAGATTTTTTTCCCATTCTGTAGACTCTCTCTTCAAATTGTTGATTGTTTCCTTTGCTGAGAAGAAGCCTTTTGGTTTGAATCTATTCCATTTATTGATTCCTAATTTTACTTCTCGCATTTTAGGAGTCTTGTTAAGGAAGTCAGGTCCTAAGCTGACAGGATGAAGATTTGGGCCTACTTTTTCTTCTATTAGGCATAGGGTCTCTGTTCTAGTACCTAAGTCTTTGATCCACTTTGAGTTGATTTTTGTGCCAGGTGAGAGATAGAGTTTTAACTTCATTTTGTTACATATGGATTTCCAGTTTCCCAGCACCATTTGTTGAATGGGCTATCTTTCCTCAATGTATATTTTTGCTACCTTTGTCTAGTATGAGATAAGTGTATTTATGTGGGTTTATTTCTGTGTCTTCTATTTTGTACCATTGGTCTTCATGTCTATTTTGGTGCCAATTCCATCCCGTATTCTGGGTCTCTTATTTTTACAAATGAATTTCATGATTGCTTTTTCTAGGTCCATGAAGAATGTCATTGGGATTTTAATAGGAATTACATTGAATCTGTATAACACTTTTGGTAGTATGACCATTTTGACAATATTACTTCTGCCTATCTAAGAGCATGGGAGTCTTTCCATCTTCTAAGGTCTTCTTCAGTTTCTTTATTTAGTGTTCTGTAGTTTTCATTGCAGAGGTCTTTCACCTCTTTTGTTAGATTGATTCCCAAGTATTTTATTTTGTTGAGGCTATTGTGAATGGGGTAGTTGTTCTAATTTCTCTTGCAGTGGATTTGTCATTTATGTATAGAAATGCATTTGATTTATTGGTATTAATTTTATATCCTGTTACTTTGCTGAATTCATTTACGAGTTCTAGAAGTTTTCTGGTGGAATTTTTTGGATCTTCTAAATATAGAATGATGTCTTCAGCAAATAGTGATAGTTTGAGTTCATCTTTTCCTATTCATATCCTTTTAATTTCTTTCATCTGTCTGATTCCTCTGGCTAGAGTTTCAAGGATTATGTTGAATAGAAGTGGTGAAAGAGGGCATCCCTGTCTTGCTCCAGTTTTTAGAGGGAATGCTTTCAGTTTTCATCCATTTAGAATGATGTTAGTCATGGGCTTAGCATAGATAGCTCTTACAATGTTGAGGTATGTTCCTACTATCCCTAGTTTTTCTAGTGTTTTGAACATGAAAAGGTGGTATATTTTGTCAAATGCTTTTTCTGTGTCTATTGAGATAATCATGTGATTCTTGTCTTTAAGTCTATTGATGTGATGAATTATGTTTATTGATTTCCATATGTTGAACCAACCTTGCACCCCTGGGATGAAGCCCACCTGATCGTGTTGCACTATATTTTATGTATGTGATTTGCCAGAATTTTATTGAAAATGTTTGTGTCTATGTTCATCAGGGATATTGGTCTGAAGTTTTCTTTCCTTGATGTGTCTTTGTCTGGTTTTAGTATCAGGTTGATACTAGCCTCATGGAATGAGTTTAGAAGGGTTCCCTCCTTTTCTATTTAATGGAATAATTTCAGGAGTATTGGTGTTAATTCTTATTTGAAGGTCTTGTAGAGCTTGGCTGAGAATTCGTCTGGTCCTGGGCTTTTCTTGGTTGGTAGGCTTTTGATGGTGTCTTCTATTTCATTGTTTAAAGTTGATCGGTTTAAATTGTGTATGTCCTCCTGCATCAGTTTGGGTAGATCATATGTCTCTAGAAATTTGTGGATGTCTTTGAGTTTGAAAAGGTTTTTTTCAATAATTCACTTTCTGTTCTATTTAAGAGTCACTCGTTCATTTAATGCATGTTTAGTGAAATCTTATTCTGTGTCAGACATTGTTCTCAGCACTGGGAATGTGCCATGGTGAGCAACACAGGCCAGCACTCCTGTACTTTACTTATAGAGTTTGTCTTCTAATATTTTAGTTGTATCATGAATTAATAATTAGACATCATCTACATGGTCTCTTGGCTTTCCGTTAGTGAGGTCTTTCTATCTTGTTTCTAAAGGTCTGAGTAGTGCTTATCCTCCTCCTGTTAGGCAACATAGACCCCTGGCCAAGAGTCTTGGCCTGAAAGAGTGGGATTTTCCAAGGGTCGCCTAGCACAAGTGGTCCAGTTCCACCCTTCAGTGGATATAGAGAAAGAGGTGCATCCTTAACAGGAAATTTATTTCTTCCTGCCTTAATTAAGTAAATGCGGAACAAATATTTAAATAATAGTGATTTCAAGGGGCCCAAGTGTCTTGGTTTTCCCTTACTTAATTCATTGTCACCTAGACTGTGATTTCCACAAAGGAGAGATGTTCTGGTTTGTGACTCGATTCCTGTTTGTGGAACAAATGATGGTAATGCTTACTGAGCACAATTCCTGGCATAGCACACAGGAGGCTTAGGAAACAACAAAATCCCCTCTGGCAAGCCCCTCACATCTCCAGGGAACACTTGTGCAGTGTGTGTGTGCAGGATGCTTTGCACTTTTAGAGTGAGCTGGCCCATCAGCTCTGACCCCTGCCAGTAGATGACCCTTCAAGTTGGCAGGGCAAGGCTGCAAGGTCAGGGTGTGGGATTGCACAGCCTAGCACTATTTCCTGGGAAGCAATTATTTGTCTTAAGAACATTCAAATCTACTAAACACAGGTTATACCAATAAAAGGGTATTTTACAAAAATCAGATAACATTAAATAGCTTAACTGTATTTTCTGGGGACATCAATGACATTAAGAGTTAAATGTTGTGTTTACATTCCTGATAACTTGGACAATGTTAAGCTTCCCAAATAAAGGCCTTGTCCTCTCCAGTCTTTGTTAGGCCTTGTTAGGGAACAATTTCTCAGTTCTTCCACCTCCTGGTGAAAGATTATGGACTTCCGTCATCTTCATGATATTCATTGACATGTTCCAGATACTGCAACATTTATTTTGTATTAATCTAATTTCAGTACTCATGTCTTTTTGTTTTTCTCTCATAGAATTACCCACCCCCAGATGACTTTACAACCTGCTCTTCCCCAGCCAGACTTCTACCGTGGACCCCTCAATTGACCCAATTTTTAAAAAGGGAACTCCAAACCGCTTGCCCCTTGCTGCCCCCCTTCCAGCTGGAAGCAGCCAGAGCAGTCATCACCCCCTTTCCTTACAGCAGTAAGGAGTTCCTAAAACGAAAGTGGTGAATGAAGCCAGAATTGGGGACAGACAGTTAGTGTAGAAATAGGTGATTGGGTCAAGTCAAGGAAATGGAGGCCATGAAAGCCATCTGCCTCTGGAAGTTGGAGACTGCCCCTGAGAGAATGGAAAGTCTCCAGAGCCCATTGATTACCAAAGTTACCTACTCTTATCAAGGACAACAGGCCAGAAGCTGCTTATTAATGCCCCCTGGGCCCTTGCCTGGCTGAATCACTTTGGTCCTCCCCCTGCACATCTCCCCTGCAAAACCAGGCCTAGTCACATAGGCAGGAAGGAGAGATAAGCGGGGAGAGAACTGGAGAATAAAAGAGACCTTAACCTATAAAAGATGTAGGGTGCACTCACTTCTTGGGACTTTAGAACAATAGCCAAAGCCCCCTTCTCCCTCTGGGGAGGAATCTGTATTATTACCTTTGAATAAAACCTGCCCAAAAAAAAAAAAAAAAAAAAGAACATTCAAATCAATTAATATGCCTCCAAAGAAATTAACTCTTCAAAACACTGATCTCTCCCCAATACAAAGAATAAATAAGAACTCCAGAAATGTAGCAAACATCTGATTTCCGTGAAAGTACAAAGAAAAGACTAAAGCAGAATCCGGTAAGACTTTGAAGCTACATCCATATAAGCTATTTTTATCTACAGTAAGCATGTAACATTATTCAGGTATGAAAAACCACAAACTAAAAGAAGATTCAGAAAACACTGTGATCACTTCAAGTAATAAATGCCTGACTTTGGATGTGAAAAAGAGGTACAAGTCTCAGAAAATTTATTTCTTCCACCCTTTATTAAATAAATGCTGACTGGGCTGGGGTGTAGTTCAGAGGTAGAACACTTGCTTTGCTTGCAGGAGGCCCTGGGTTTCATCCTTAGCACTGCAAGGACGTGGAGAAATTGGAACCCTTTTGCATGGTTGGACAAAACAAATTAATTAATGCTGAACAAATATTTAAAGCGTAGAGATTTGAAGGGGCCCAAATGTCTTGGTTTTCCCATGTATAATTCATTGTCACCCAGACTCTGATTTCCACAAGGGATCAAGGTTACTTTTTGAGACTACATTTCCATTTGTGTAGTGCTCACTCACTACTGGCACAGCGTATGGTAGTGGCTTAATAAACAACGGCTGACATTACATTGTCGTTACTGTTATTATCGTCATCATTATTATAGCTAGAGGGAAATTTGATATAGGCTAAATCAATCACCTAATTTTACAGACTAAAAAAAAGTTAGAAAATGGAAGAGCACCACATCCCTCCAGTTATCCAGGGCAAGGACTACAGTTGTCTCTAGCTCCTCTGTTTCCCTCATCCCTGGCAAACAATATCACCAAACAGGCTGTCACCAGACAGGGATCCAAGGAAGTCCCTCCACTGGGTAGTGGGACCTCAACTCAGTAAGTTCTTCACTTAAGCTGCTGAAAAGAATTTCATGATGCATCCAATGCAAGGCACAAGCAGATTTCTTTAAGGACAACAAAGGTATTCACCTCCCAAAGGCAGGGTGTGGGCACCCCTCACCTCTCAGAGAAGACAAATGACGCATCCAGGCTGAGCTCTCGGATTATATACATGATTTTCTTGGAAGAAAGGTGTAGGCTCTCAGGCAAGCTTCTTTGGAAATCTAATTCCATGACAATCATTTGATATTTGGGTTTCAGTATGTTTTTTTGGTTAAGCAGTCTAGCCATAAATCAGCTGTGGGCACCTTGTATAATTCTTTGAATCTGGTGACATTTAAATGGATTATGTTTTTGTTTTAGTTGATCTGGTGCAAGCATATGCAGGAGGTTTTGTTCATTTAACTAAAGGGATAAGTATGACTGGTCATGCTCACAGATCTGGGTCTCCACCTATTAAAGGTCTCTTTTCCTCTCTCCCTGAGAGCCCACCTATCTCACAGCCCCTCTACCTCTACAGTTCACCTGCACCCCATCTCAACATCACCATCCTAGTCCAAGCTGTCTTCACCCCTCGAATACTACTTCAAAACTTCTGTCCCCCTCCCCTGCCAGGCCCTTCCACTGATTATAGTGAACTTTCCCAAATGCAACTTTAAAAAACCAAACCCTCTTTTATTATTGCAGAAGGACTAGAGCACTGTTGGAATATCTTTACAATTTTAGATAAATTAATTTTTAACATTTAAAACTTTCTATTCCCATCAGCAGAGGTTAATACTTTAGTACATGTTTGCCCCACTTGGATAACATTCATCACAATTATATCTGCATCTATTTTTATGACTTTTTAAAACCATGCTTAGGAGTACATGGTGACGCTGTAATCCCAGTGACTCACGAGGCTAAGGCAGGAGGATTGCAAGTTCAAGGCCCTGGTCAGCTTAATGTGACCCTGTCTCAAAATAAAAATCAAAAGACTAGGCACAGTACCCCTGAGTTCAATCCCCAGTGCCATAGACAAACAAAAAAAAGAATGTTTATCTCCTCCAAAGACTATGTAAAACTCTGTAAGGACAAAGGCCTTGTTTGATTCCAACTGTAGCCCCTACTCCTAGCAGAGCAGGTGACACATGTTGGTAACTTAACAAATATTTGATTAGTAGATTAATAAGTGAACGAAGTCCTTGAAAAAGAAAACAATAATTTATATAATAATATATGCATATACATACACACATATGTACATTTTATATATATATATATATATATATGTTAAGAGTTAAGACTCTTCAGTTTATAAGTACTAGACAGTGAGCTGAGTTAGCTAAAAAAAAAAAAAAAAAAGGAAATAAAAGCTGGCCTTTATTTCAACATACAGTAGTTCCTTGTGGAATCTACAGACATTCAGACTTCAGTAGAACCTAGAAGTAGCAAATCTTTGAGAACACAAGCAATAATATTCTTCATCTCTTATCTCTGTTTAGTATTGTGTTTTATTCTTCTTATTTTTTCTGCTTTTCTGCACCTGATGCCACTGCCCAAGTGTCCACCAAACACTCAGTCCAGATATACCTAAGATTCCCTGGCTGCCTCTGGAGCCTAGTTTCTAGTTTGCTAGGGAAAAAAAAATAATCTGATTGGCACAGGTGGGCTCAAGTGTTCAATATATATAAATATATATATATTTATTTGCTTGCTTGCTTGCTTTTGGTACCAGGGCTTGAACTCAGCGTGCATAACCACTGAGCCACATCCCCAGCCCTTTTTAAAAATACTTTATTTATAGACAGAGTCTCACTAAGTTGCTTAGGGCCTCACTAAGTTGCTGAGGCTGGTTTTGAACTTGCAATCCTCCTGCCTCAGCCTCCCAAGCTGCTGGGGTTACAGGTGTGCACCACCGCACCCAGCTTAGCAGCTATATTTTGATGTATGCAGCCTGCCTATAACAGCCCTTTTTCCTAGAATTAATTCCCTAACCAGACAAGATGGCTTATGCTTACATTTGTAATACATGACTGCACCCCATGATAACTAGTTCAATGGGGACGAACACTTGAGCCCACCTGTGCCAATCAGATTATTTTTTTTTTTCCCTAGCAAACTAGAAACTAGGCTCCAGAGGCAGCCAGGGAGTCTTAGGTATATCTGGACTGAGTGTTTGGTGGACACTTGGGCAGTGGCATCAGGTGCAGAAAAGCAGAAAAAATAAGAAGAATAAAACACAATACTAAACAGAGATAAGAGATGAAGAATATTATTGCTTGTGTTCTCAAGATTTGCTACTTCTAGGTTCTACTGAAGTCTGAATGTCTGTAGATTCCACAAGGAACTACTGTATGTTGAAAATAAAGGCCAGCTTTTATTTCCTTTTTTTTTTTTTTTTTTTTTTTTTTTTTTTTTTTTTTTTTTAGCTAACTCAGCTCACTGTCTAGTACTTATAAACTGAAGAGTCTTAACTCTTAACATGCACTCTGCATGTATTAGGAGAGAAAAATTAATCCAGTTCATAACAACCCAAATCCCAGTCAGATTCACCTACATGGGAAAATCAGCCTTCTGACAGCTGCCTGCTCTCACCTCTTAAGAAATGAACCAACTGTGAGATACCTTTTGCTTTATACAGAAAGGGCAGGGCTTGAGTTGGAACCAGACTTGACCTTGAGAGTCTACATCTTTCACCTGAAAGAGTCATAGGACAAAGAACAGTAATTTCTATGACATTTCTGAATAGAGAACTGGAAAAAAAGAAGGGGCAGGGTCGGGTCAAACCAAAACTAGACTTATATTTTTGGTTATTTAAGCCTCTGGCTATTTTAAAATAAACTGCCTTTGAATTCCCCCAAGGGATTTTCTTTTTCCTGTTCTTTTTGTCATCCAGTGGCCAACCCAGTGTTTCCTGGCTTCTGGAAAATCCAGGGGATTTTGAAAAAGAAAATGTTTTTTGGTTTATGGTTAAAATGGAGCTATATAGACTGTTATTTCATACCAAGGTGATGCTGGGAACCCCCTACCAGAGAGAAATACCCTCCAGGTGTGTTCAGGAGCTAAGATGAGACGATATGAAACCATCCACGCTAGTTTCTGAAGGTCTTAAGACATAGTGCACTAGTCTGGGGACCAGATGTCTGGGCAGGATTATGGGTGCAGCCTGGAGAATAGAAGAATGTTTTTTTCATCTGTGAATCCAGTTGTGTCCTTGGCTAGTTACCAGATTTCCTTCTGGTAGTCTAGGGGCATGGTCATTTGCTAAGGCTGGAATCTTAAGTGGTTCTATCACAAAACTGTCACATAAGGACCCTCACCAGAATGAAGGCTAAGATGGGAGACTGAGACCCTCAACAGCATTTTGTAAAGAAGTATATGGAGATTTCACTGTGTTGGGCATCAGAGAAAAGTCGGCAAGCAGGAGGGGCTTATTATGGCTGGAATTAGCAAATAGTAGGCTGAGCCCATAGGATGGTTCTAGGGCCCAATCCTGGGCCCATTTCAGCAACCAAGAGAAGCCTGACTAGCAATTTCCTTCCTGGGAAGTTGGCCTCAGAGGGGATCATCTTCAAGGTATGTCCCAAACATAAGTCAACACATTACTGCCAAATTCGAGAAAGAGAGGAGGGGAAGAAGAAAAAGAAAGAGGAGGAAAAGGAGGGAAAACAGAGAGGCGGATGAGCCCAGACTTACTTATGCCCTCCTGTTTGTCCCTACCAGGGTGTAGCCAGGGTCTAGGGGGATGCTGCCTGGGCCGGCTGCTGGAGTTAACCACTTTGGCCAGGAGGGGGCCCCAAATTTCACTCAAATTTGAACATCTCTGGGTAACAATCAAGTTAGACTTCACTTTACAAAAGTTATCCACCATGGTAGAGCATGGAAGGGCCCAGAAAGATCACCAGAGACCCAGAGAGAGGAATTCACTTCAAGGTCACAAGACTGAACTGTGGCTGAGCCAGGACTAGAACCCAGGTTAGATAAGCCCTGCTCTGAGATTCTCTTTTCCAACTCTTCTTAGGCATCACTTAGAGGAAGCCACCTCTACAAATATCTGCTGAGATCCCAAGAATTTTAAAATGCAACCATTTGGTAAGCGTCTGGTACATATAAAGCCCTGTGATGTGTGTGGTGTGTGTGGCAGGTGGCAGGTAGCAGAAGTGATTTATGGGATGGGGTGGAGAGGGAGAGGGTTGTGTCAAAGTCTAAGTTCATAGTCCTTAAGGCTCTCACAGACTTCTTATTGGCTAAGAAGATACAACCTAAGCTCATGAAAATTAAATAACACTATAAGATGTTCAATACATCACAGTGCTAATGTTGACTTGTAACCAATTGAATGATGAGCAATTGTCATAAAATTTATTTTCTTTCTTTCTTTATTTGTTTTTCTTTTTCTTTCTTTCTTTCTTTCTTTTTTTTTTTTTTTTTTTTTTTTTTTTTTTTGGCAGTACTGAGGATTGAGCCCAGGGAAACTTTACCACTGAGCCACATCGTCAGTCCTTTACTCTTTTTTTGTTTTGAGGCAGGGCCTTACTAAGTTACTTAGGCCTTGCTAAAGTGCTGAGTCTGGCCTCGAACTTGCGATCCTTCTGCTTCAGTTCCCGAGTTGCTGGGACTACAAGTGTGTACCACCAGGCCTGACAATTGCCATAAAAGGAAGAAGAAATGATTAGACTGTGCCTTTGCTTAGTGTTCAACAGTTTTCGGCACTTTCCTATATGTTGTCTTTGGAGTAGCCACAAATATCATCCATGGGAGAGGAGGTGGGATAGGCTATGCATATAGGGAGCTGGTGGAATTTGCACATGCACAGAAGACCATGGAAACATCCAAGGCCCGTACCCTGGAGGACCAGCCAGTATTCCTGGGGGACAGGGATCCAGGCAATTTGTGTTTCATGTGAAAGGAGAGTCGGAACTGAGGGACAATTCTTGGTTGCATGCCAGGATTCAAGAGCATGCAACACTCTGAATCTGCAGGTGGTAGTACATGTGCTAAGTGTGCTTTTTAAATGAACTCTTCTTGCCTGTGAATAGGCACATAAGCATGGTGGAGGGAAAAGCTGGTGGGTTTGGGCCTAACTGTGTGGCATCCAGCAACTTGCTTAGATTTTCTTAGTCTCAGTTTTATCCTCTGTAAATTAGAGGACTGAATAACCTCTCTGGTTTCTTCCAGTTGGAAAATTCATAGATTCTAAGCATTCTATAATTGCTTGTTTGTGAAAAATCTGATTTTCAGCTATTGGTTTTCATCATTGTCTTGGGTCCTTTTTTCCTTTATTTATCCCAAACTTTTTTTTTTTCAGTTTTACAATTGTGTTTTGTCATTTGAACTCAACCTGTATCCTTGAATTGGAGTTATCCCCAACTCATTCATAGATAGACGTGGCCAAATAGGAGTTTAGCTGATCCCCTCCAGCACTGGTTCTTGGAGCCATTGTCTCCAAAAGAAGCCACCTGTGTGCCTAATAGGCACTAAGCACATAGAGGGTACTTAATAATGCATTGGCCCTATCTCTAACGTGACTTTAGCCAATTTCCATTATTCAGGGAAGCACCAGGCACCTGGGAAGCCCTCTGTAAACATATGTTGATTGGAAAGGAATTCCTAAGGCACTGGTGGGAAAGAAATCTGCATGAGGTTGACATGTCCCTAGGGAGGGGACGCCTGCATCATTTCATACATAAATACCTTTTCTCCCACAGGCATAAATCATCTCTGTTCTCCAGAGCTCTTGGTATCATGGGGTTGGAATTGAGGGGTGGCACTCAGTTACTCCCTCCAATGGACATCATTCAGGAGCTTGGGGGAAGCTGGAAGTGTGTTGAGGTGGTGCTTAAAGAACTGAATTTAAGCTGGGTGCACTGGTGCATTCCTGTAACCCCAGCAGATGGGGAGGCTGAGGCAGGAGAATTGTGAGTTCAAGGACAGCCTCGATAACTTAGTGAGCCTCTAAGCAACTTAGCAAGACCCTGTCTCAAAATAAAAAAAACAAAAAGTGCTGGGGATGTGGTTCAGTGGTTAAGCACCCCTTGGTTCAATCCTTGATACCAAAAACACAACAAAGAAGCAGACAAACTGAATTTAAGAGATGTCAGGTTGTCTGAAGTTTTTAAGTGGGAAAAAGGTCAACACCGGGTAGGTGGACACTGTGTTGCCAGGGCAGTGGGGGAGCATGGGACCCTCTCTCCACAGACTTCCTGGGCTTGGTGTCATATTCAGTGTGGATTGGAGGAGGAGGGTGAGCCAGAGAGCCCCTGTGTCCTCTTGCCTGAGCCCACTGCTCTGATTCCCAAGGGGACCCATGATGAGCTGAGCCCCCTCCTCTTCTTTCCCTGCAACAGACAAACACCAGCTCCCCTCCCCAGGGGTCTGTTAGAGTATTAGAATGCTTTCCCTCTCGGGCTTCTAGTGCTATTAAAGAAATCCTTTTAACTGAACTCACAGACTTCCTTGACTCATCACCAGAGAAGACCAGGAGCTGGTTTGGAAGCTCAATACTAAGGGCCTATTTCTCCCACCCCTTCAGGAACAAACCTTGCTTGAGAGAGGGACCCTACTCTCCCTGTTTCCCCATCAGCTGAACTTCACTGCCAGGTCACCTTCTCCCAGGATTCTTGCTCCAGTACTCACAAGCATTTTCTACCATCTCAGACAAGATGCCTAGCATTTCTTTTTTTGGCATTGGAATTGGCAAGTGGCTGCCCTTGTCTGATGTGAAGTCTTCAGTCCATCAAGTGTGAACCCCTAGGCTCTTCTATACTTCCTTCTCAAGTGCCACCATTTGGTGTGGTTGCACCCTTCCCCAAAATGGCTGGAGTATAGTGGGGTACTCTGCTCCAGGCAAATGTGGGAATGCAGTCTTAGATTGGTACAAGGGTTCTGACAGTGCATAGAAGAAAATAGGATCACAAAACTCCTTGCCCCCATTTCAGATATTTCCATTGGTCAACAGTCACAGAACTTTATTGTGATTGTGAAATAATTGAATTAGTTGTGAAAGCTCTCCCCCTTTAAATGTTTGAAAGTAGAATGGGAAAAAATGTTGAAATAGACAGGGGAAAAGCTAAATCAAATTAAATAAAATTGTGCTCCAAGTCCAGAGATGGACAAGTGGCTTGGAAAGTTGATTTTCCAGAGCAGAGGGAGGGTGGTGAGAAAGTCAGAGCCTGGAGCTAATGAAGAGCTGGCCCCCGACCCAGTGGATTTTCCCACCATTGTATGTTCCCCTCCCTGGTAGCTAGCCCGGGGAGGGTCCCAGGGGAACCCTGGGCTTAAGGCAGCCTTGTTATGTAGTCTGTAACCTTGTCTTTGGTAAATGATGTCACAGGTTAGTTACACAAGCCCAGATCGATGAAGGACTCATGCAGCGGATCCATCGATCCCATTTCCGGGGAGAATTCACCCTTTGCGACCCAAAAGGGGAGGGGGCAGGTGTTTCATCCAAAGAGGCTCTGGTTGAAGGACTTAATGCAGGTCCTTTCCATTCCCTTCTCTTTCTGGGGCCCTGGGCAGTAACAGCCGGGTAATAAACTACTCTTCATTAAAGAGATATCTGGAACAGGAGAGGTAGGGGGGACATAAAGGTGGCGACAAGAAGGCACAAATCCTTTCCGAGACAGAAAGCCAGGATGGGGGCGCGCTGGGTTCACTTTCCCCAAGCCTCCGCCCTCCAAAGCCACCCCTAGTTTTTGTGCCCAGCGGGCTAGCCCAGTGCAGCACCAGGCCGCTGGCTGCGCGCTGGGCTCGGGTGGGGGCGCGCCGACTCGCCCCTGCCACTCGGGCCGGCTGCAGCCCCCTCCCCGTCGTTCCGAGCCCCTCCCCCGGCCGGAGCCCCTCCCCGCGCGCTTCCCCTCTCCCCTCCCCTCCCTTCCCTTCCCTGCGCTGCCTGCAGGGCCCTGCCTCCGCCTCCTGCGCCCACAACCTCCGCCTGCGCCGAGCCCCCCGGAGCCAGAGCGCCGCGAAGGGGCGCCGCCGGCCCCTCCCCGGCGCGCTGACAGCAGGCTCTGGTCCCCCGCCCCGTGCCCTCGCTGGCGGGACACACCCCCGGCCCTCCTCTGCTCGCCAGTTCCCGCCGGACCCACCGGGCGGCGGAGAGAGCAGGCGGGCGAGCCGGAGCCGGGCGGCTGCAGCGGCGGCGCGGGAGGGAAGGGGCGCGAGGCAGGCCCACCGGGAGCCTCCCGGGGCGCAGGGAGCCCGCGTGCCCTCCGGGACCGTCGCCTGCCCCGGGGCCGTGCCTGTGGGTGCCGGAAGCCCCGGCAGCGATCGGCGCGCCGGGCCGGGGTGGCGGGTGGCGGCGGGGACCCGGGCAGCAGGAGCCGGAGTCGGGATGAGAAGGTGACGCCGCCGGGGGGCGCCACTCGCTTTGTGGGGAAGATGCTCGCCTACTGCGTGCAAGATGCCACCGTGGTGGACGTGGAGAAGCGGAGGAACCCCTCCAAGCACTATGTGAGTACTGTCCCCATAGACCCTAGCGGGGGACTGGCTAGGGCCGGGGGTGTCCCCTAACTCCCCCTCGCTAGTAAGTCCCGGAGCTGCGTGCCCTCAGGGCAGCCCGTGGCTCTGGAGTTTCTTTGCAGGGCTGTGATCTTCAGGGAAACCTTTCCTGTCCTTTCTCCCCTCCCCTCTCTCCGGTTTCTTTTTTTGGCATTGGAATTGGCAAGTGGCTGCCCTTGTCTGTTACAACGGTGAAGTCATCTGTCCGCCTGAGCTTTGATGGATGGTGGGGGGGCTTTCGTCAGCCCCTGGCTGAGCGACTCCGTTGGGAAAGAGCATCTTCCCGGCGCTCCCTGGGGGCTCGGGTCGCTCACGCTCGCTCGGCCGGAGACGCTTTCAGAAGCTTGGCCGGGGACCCACGCCTCGCGCTCTGCAGCCCACGTTTGCTGTCTCTGCCTGCCTAGGCCTGGGTCTGGGGGCAGAGGGAAGCCCCACGTCCCTGCCCCCTCCACTCTTAACGCTGAGCTTTTATTTCCTTCTTAAAGCCATTGTGTCCCGCGGTGTGAGGAGAATTGTGGCTTTTCCTTTTATCCCTCCTCTGGACGTGACCCTTAACCGGGGTCATTTCCTCTTAAGTGATGCTCCATCTCCAGACACGAGAAGGCAAATGTTGGCTGTGGTCTCCAAGGAACGGCCAACCGCCCCTCCCCCTTCCTTTCCCAAACTTAATGAGAAGGGGCTGAGGTTGACGGCCGGGCTCCAGGGTCTGCGTGACAGTCCCTTTTTCATCTCAGCCAGTCCTGTCTTCCCATCCTTTACACCTTAGGAAGTAAACAGTGTCTTTGACGTCTGAAGATGCCTCTCTTAGCACCATGCTCCTGTACTGGAGAGAAAAGAGACCCACAACCCAGTTTCCAAAGCACAGAGGACATGGGGACAGCAGGACTGCATCTTATTTGCAAATTAAGCATTTAAAGGAGCATTTAGAATGCTCAAAGCATTAATTTTAACAATTAAAACAGGCTGTTGGTTGCTGCCCCAGATTGCACATTGATGTCTGAAGTGCCTGTTATTTCCCTGCTGGAAGGGAACTGGGGTTTGTGGTACTGTCAGCCGCAGGCTACTCTTTCTCTTGGATCACCAGAAGCTCTGAAGAGGGAGTTCTTTATAGTGAGAAAGTGGGGCTGGGCTCAGGTTGGGGAGGAGGGTAGAGTGATCGGGCAGGGAGGTAGTAGCCTGTGGGGGACATCTCCTGACACATGATCAGCGAGTCAATCCATTTGTGTCATCTGCCTCTGCAAGCTTCTTCCACTGCACCACAAGAAAACTTTTGGAGGGCTTGATCACCAGGTGGTCACCCTGCTCTAAGGACAGATGCCCACTTGCACATACCAGGATTTAGAATCAAGCCACTTTTCCTAACCTCTTTTCTCAAGTTTGGCAGGCTAAGTTTAAGGGTTCTGTTTTCTAGTCCTTGGTTGAGACTGGCACTACTTTCAACAGATGGCACTCTGCTCCAAGACTCATGCAGGTGCTTTTCCAGCTCTGGATTTTAGATATTTTAAATCTTGCCTTTTAGCTGTGACCAACAATGTCCAATATTACAAATGCAAAACCTGTTGGCAACAAACCAGGAGTGTTTCCAGCAGAACCAGGGGCCTGCTGAAGTTAGGAGGTCTTATTCGAAGCCTGGCTCGACCACTAACTAATTGTACAAACTTAGGCAAGTTCTTTAAACCTCCGTGGGCCTCAGTTTCCTCATTTTAAAAGTGAGGATAATAATAGTATGCACTTCAGAGGGCTGTTGGGAAAATTAAATGAGATCATCCATGTAAAGCAGTTAGCCCAGTTCCTGGCACATAACAAGCACTCATTAAATGGTAACTGACTGTTGGTGAGATTCTGACTAAGAAAGTATTTTTGAAAAGCAGCTATTAATGGTCTGGCAAAAAGGAAGAAAGTCTTTGGGTTTTAAGATTGATAATAACGTGTGCTGTATGGAAAACACAAAAGAAGTCCTGTCCAGTTCTCTTGCAATGATCATTTCCTCCCTGTTTATAGACAAAGTATTTCCTGGGACATCTCCGCTTCCCATGTAAGAAGCGATGACATAGCGTTTGGGACAGGGAGTGATGTCATTGAGCAATACAGATTTCCGAACTGAGGTTCTAGAAAACAATAAAAGGAGAAAGTGTTGTATGTTGTGGGATTGTGGAGCTGGCAGGGATCAAGGACTCATCTGGCAGATGAGGAAACTGAGAACCGGATGGAGTGATATGTATCACAGCCGTTTCAGCCTCTGAGTCTAACTGGCCTTTTGCCTGTGGTATGGGTTTTGTTCATCAGTGGTACCGTAAGTCTGGTTGAAGTTGACTAGAAAGACAAATATCTGGTGGTGGAGAGATTCCTACATATTTGGGGATAAGGCATAATATAAGGTGTCCAATAGTAGGAAGGAGTGGGTAACAGGGGCTGGAGAGCCAATTGAGGAGGCTGTGGACTCTGAAGCTTGGAATCCTCTCCTCCCTTGGTCCTTGGGCAGTGGATGTGACACATAAGTTCAAGTGTTCTGGGTAAGGTACTCTAGTGTGGTTAGCTGGCAGAATGTGCTGCACCCAAGTTGTGTGTGTTCTAGAAATCTCTACACTGGAACAGCATGCCTCCTTCCAGCCTCCCCTCCACCTATGGTGAATGCTGAGTCTGTGGTTTGGTAAATTGCAGAGCCGAGAGGTTTTATGGGATGTGCACATTAGCCAGAGCTCGCTGATGAGAGAGGCCTGGGGCCCAAACAGGAGGAGCTCAGCTGGCTCCCAAGCTCCAGGAACACATGCAAAGGTTCCCTCAGGACATCCAGCCAGGGGCGTGCTCATCTCCATGAGGAGGGAGAGCTGCCTGGGGTCCTGTGCTTTGGGTCTGTTTATGCAAGTCAGGCCAATAGTCTCCTTCAGTTTGCATGGTGCCGCCAGCCCTTGGCTTCCTTCCTCTCTGCCAGCCCCTGCTTGGGGTGGGACTGGGAAGGGTGAGCAGCTGCTGCTTAGGTCAGGCTCCTGGCAGGGAGCTGGGCCCCTTTCCTAGCTTTCATGAGCTGCCCACAGGAGACTGTAGGAAAACTGGCCACCACTTGTCCTTAAAAGGGTCCTGCTGATGCTGGATGCAAATTGCAAATTAGTCCATTTGAAAGTTTTCTGATTGGGATTGAGTTCAGGTTCACGGAATTCTTGTGCTCTCATGCGTGTAGATATGTCGAGCTGTAGGAGAAGCTCATTTATCTAAAGCAAATGATATATTATGTCTGTTTGGATTTGGATCATCATTTTCTTTCCTGAGTGTTTATTTCAGACAAATACCAATCACGTATGTTCTGATCTTCCACAGGACTCCTTAGGGAAGTAGTAGGAAGTAGTAGCCAGTGTTAACAGCTGCCATCCACAATGCCTAACACTTGACATGCCTGTTCTCATGGAATTCCTACAGTTCATCCAATGTACTCCTGTGTGGGGGACGTTCTTTGATTTCTTTTTATAGGTGGGTTAACAGGCTAAGAGGGGTTAACCAGATTGCATGGGGTCTCTCAGCACCAGGCAGTTCTTGGTAAATGCTTATCAGTTTACCTCCAAAGGAGGAGAGATTCTAAGATGGGCTCTTCTCCTCTGTTGGAATATAAGTCGGGAGGCCAGGCTCAGGCCTGTACAAGGTAGGGTGGTCTCTGAGGGCTGCCTCACTGTGCAGGGCGTCCACCAGGAGGTGTGGAGGTGAGTTGGATGGGCAATGAGGGGACGTCCCTGGGGGTCAGGAGGAGTAGAGCAAATCCAGGATGGTTTCTGTCCTCAGTGATGTGCAGAGTGAGGAATGAAGGGTGGACTCTGTGGAGATAATACATTCTCCCTGTGTTTAGATCATCACAGATTTTGGTTTTGGTCCTGGGAGCTACATTTTTAGGAATTGGCCCCAAACTCATTCATTTCTCTGCTCTTCATTTTTGTTTTCTAAGCCCTTAGTCTGTGGCTCCAGCCCACAAGGAATGAGGATGTGCAGCTGCAGTCTGGAAGGGCTTCTCCAGGGCCAGTTCCATTATGGAGGAATGGCGTTGATGGGCTGATTGGGGTTGAAATCCTGCCTCTGCCTCTTCCTAGCTGTGCAACCTTGAACCAGTCACTCTGGGGCTCTGTTTCCTCACCTGTAACCTTAAAGGGCTTTGGGGAAGTTATCCTGACATAAATTGGGGGAAAGCTTCTGCCCAGAACCTGGCCTCCATCATGGACGCTCACTCCACATTGGTATTCATCTGGTGTTCCTCATCACCAAAGCACTGAAGTATATCTGGGGCCTTCTAGGTGAAGCTGAGAGCAAAGGCAAGACTGGGCAGAAAGGAAGGCCCAGCTGTTCGTAGTCTGATGTGAAATTGGGCTACTTGCCCCATGGAAAACACCCAGTACTCGAGAAACAGATAAACACGGGACAGCTGCTCAGACCCGGAGGGGTTCCTGAGCTGAGCTTGGAACCTACTGATGGCTTCCTGATAAGCTGAGAAGGGAAGGAACATGGGCTAGGAGAAAGGAGGAGGGTGCTCCAGGTAAGGGCAAGGCCAGTGCAACACAGGGGTGAGCACTCTTGCCTGCTCCCCATCTCTGTGTGTGTGTGTGTCTCTCTCTCTGTCTCTCACACATGCACACACACAGGAACGGGAATTGTTTCTTCTCTGGAGAGGGAAGTGATTGAGGGGTGATTCACAGGGCTGACGAGGCTCCTTGCTCATGGAACAACCAACCACATCCTTCAAGACGGTTGGAACAGGGAGCACAGCCAGCCGTTTATCCTGGCCTTGTTCAGAGCTGAGTGAGGGTTTTCTGGGGGGCAAATTGGGGTTGGGATCACCGTGTGTGGTGGCAGGCAGAGGGAAAGGGAAGGGAAAAATAACCCTTTTTGATGTCAGAGGAGACTTTTTCCAGCTCCAGAAATATAAGCACCAGCTGCTACATTTTCCAAAGAGATATTCCGGGGCCAGCTGAGTTAATGGGCAGTGGAGGCCAAATTAGGGAGCGTTGGGGGGACTTCTGACATGGGTTTGCACAGCAGTTCCCTGGAAATTACCTTCTAATTTCCTCAGCTTGAGTCACTGACCAGACTATTTCTTGGCCAGAAAAAGTCCAACAGGCAACTCTGTTCTCTTTTGCCTCCTAATTAAACAAAATAAAACAAATAATAGTTATACATACAGTAGTCACACTTACTCCTCTTGAGTTCTGAGAATCCAGGAAAGGGATAATGGATTGGGACCAAGACCCAACAGACAGGAAGGACAAGGGGCGTGTGTGTGGGAAATGAGGTGGAGATTCTGGCTTTGGAAATAAGTCCTGAGCTAGGGCCAGAGGTGTTCTCTGCCATGACAACTGCCAAAAATAATGGACGCTCCCAGTAGGGTGGTCAGTGGTACAACAGGCCAATTCCCGGAGTTGCTTCCGTGCTGCCTGCAGGGGAAGCCGTTGCAGGCAGGCAGGTGAATGGGATGTGAGCCTGGCCCAGGTGACCTCCAGGCAAATCACCACATCAGCAGTGGGGACTGAGCCCCTGAGGCAGGCACCGAACTGACCAGAGCCCAGTCAGGAGGAAGAACTAACATGAGTCCCCCAGGGTGCCAGGCACCGAGGAAGATGCCATTAGAGGGCATTTTATGTGAACTTGACTCTGTGGTAGACAATGCCAGCCCACAGGTTTGGGAATCAGAGACCAGGGTGAGTATCCTAGCCAGCACATCCTGAGGGCACAAGAGGTGCCTCACGGGTGCTGTGTTAACCTTGAACACTGCCTGTGGTATCCCTGGCTGGAATTCTGTCTCCTCCACTTACTGTCTCAGTTTTCTTATCTGTAAAATACGTGGGAGATAGGACCTAGTTCACAGGCATAAGTTGCTCCGTGTGAGGAGCTTAGAATGGCACCTGGCGCATCCAAAGTGCAGCCTGAACATTTGCCACATGAATTAAGTCCCTAAGCTGCTCAGAGGACAGAGTGCTCCTGGTGAACTGGAGTTTTCAGGGAAGGAAGACCGATTGAAGACAGGCTTCATGATGGGAGTAATCCTACTCTCAAGAGTAGGATTGAGATGGGAAAATCAGGAAAAGGGATTCCCCAAAAAAGGAAAAGGGAAAATGCTGAGGTGGGATGGGTAAGGAAAATCCAGGCAGAATCTAAGATGAATGTGGGGGAGAAGGATGAGGAGAAAGGTCAGGGCCAGATCCTGAGGGCCTAGAATGGCGACTGAGAGTTCAGTCTATTGAGTAGACCTATGGGAACTTCTGTTTTCTCCCCAGGACTGGGGTGCAGTGGCAATGGCTTGTTGGTACCAGGTCCTTGGGTGGGCTCCAGACGGACTCTAGGGTTGCTCTTGCTGCCGTGGCTGGAACAGGGCTAGGTGAGGACTGGAGCCTTTTCTAGTTCTGCTTTGGGTACTCTTGACTTGGCCAGATCCCAGTCCCTCCTGTTTATAGCTCTTATTTCTAGGGGTCAGGCTGCCCCATAAAAGTTGATTACACCGGGCTCTTGGGGAGGGTGGGCTGTGGAGGAGGAGAAAGGGGAGCAGCTGGGAGTGAGGTGTTCTGCTGTGGGTCTGGACAGCACAGGGCCCTTGCTGGCTGGCCTGAGGCAGTGGTAGTTCACAGGGAGTAATTTCCATCCACTGTGTCTACTGGCAAGAGAGAGGTGGAGTCTATCCTTAGAGGCCTGGGGGCTAGGTGTCCTTGGAAACATTCATGCTAAGATTGCCTCAACTTCAAGAGCTTTCTGAACTCATTTTAAATATTTTAAATACAATGCTTCCAACTACCTCTTTATTTGACCCCCACCACTCCTAGATATTCTAGCAAGTCTGTTCTTTAGGGGAAATGTCAGAAGAAAAATAACAGTTAATGTCCTGAAATGGTTTCTAACGGGCTAAGAGTTGTCTGTGGATATTCTCAAAACAGCCCCTACAGCACCGAGTGCCCGCTGACATCCACATCATACAGGGGAGGACATCCCGGCTCAGGAGCCCAAGTGAATAGCTAGTCCCCGAGCAGCCCACGAGTTGCACTGTGAAGAAGCTGTGGGCTCCAAAACCTACCATGTCCCCAGAGACCCTGAATTCCCTTAATGACGTGGTATGAACCTGGGGAAACTGGGCCCCCGAGGAGTTTAACCTGAAGCCTCGCCGGTTGGTTTCTCCGGCCATGAGGTCTTCCGCACCTCACTTTCCGCTTTCTAGAAGCCCATTTGCCCATCTAGCAAAGGGCATGACTGCTTCCTCTCCAGCCTGCCTTGCAGGAGCCCTGAAGACTGCTTGCAAAGTACTGAGCTCAGAGAAAATCACTGTGGGGGACTCCCTGAGCCCCCAGGCTAGTTTCTTAATCCCATGGGGTAGAGGATGCTTTAGGAAAAGAGCTCTTCCGGACTCCCAGGAAATCTCAGCAAGGCTCACCTGCCCAGCCTTTTCCTGAGAAGGTGTAGCCAGGCTGACCCGTAGACACCTCAGACTCTCAGTGAAGACCTTTCTAGAATACCGCCTCTGGGAAGGACACTTTGCTTCTTTCCAAACCTGTCATTTTGGGGAATGGGAAGAGATACACCCATCTCTCCTCCTTACCTGAGGGGAGGAAGCAACACCCAGGCGGCTGAGTTAACAAAGAGGAAACAGCTGTGCTTTCTGCCTGCCACCCTGAGGCTGTCTCTGACCCTTTGCTGTCATTTCCCTCTTGCTGGTGAGGAAGCCACCCTCCCCAGCCTGGGCGGAGGCCCAAGTGGAATGGGGCAGAATCCCTTCCTCTGAGACTGTTAACACAGCATAAATTATGCAGTAGGGACCAGTGTCAGGGGCCATCTAATCTGTCTATGGGATCCTGGGAGTGCGAACTTCAGTCCTGGGGACTCTTGATCGCTCTTACCAGATCTGACCACAATTCCAAGGAACAAGGGTTGGGGTTGCTGCCCAGTGCTGTTGGTGAGCCTGCTGGATGCACCAGGTGGGGCATGGGCTCAAGAAGCTGTGGGCTGGTTCGCTCTTGCGGCCATCACTGAGTGGTGCCTGGTAGGGAGAGAGCTCCTGCATTTTCTTTTCTCACGGAACACTACCACTTGGTAATAGTCGAAGGAGAACTTGACCTGTTTTACCTCACCATCTGCATCATGCCCCCACCACACGTTTGTGCCAGGCCCTGCCAGCCCTCTCATTTATAATCTCTGGCCCCAACACAGACCTGGAGGGGCTGCGTTTTTAACCCCATTTGACTCGGAGCCTGCAATTCAGGGAGACAAGGTTGCTTGTCAGTCAAGTGAATGAATGTTTGGGAGTGCTTGCCCCTCCCCCAGCTGTGTGTCTCCGGCTGTCACTGTGCCTCACACACTCCAGGGCTGCCCCGGGGGTCTCATGGGACTCTGCCACCCAACATCCTGTTCTACGGAATGGTGCTCCCCTTTCCCTTTGGGAATCCTGCCTTGCCACTTTTGCCCACCCTGAGTGTATGGGGACTGTTCCTGTCATTTGAAGTGGCTGCTTTATAAACTTTCATGGTAGGCCCGATTCTGATCCAGCCTTCTTCTGTTTCCTGATGGCCCAGACCCAAAATGCTATTTTAAGGGACTTGCCTGTGTGGGAGAATTTCTCTTTGTGACAACAGAGGAGGAGGCCTAGCTGCCTGGCATGTGCTGGCTGGAAGAGTCTCAGAGGGAAACTCCTGCATTCTGCCTTCGGGGCCGGAAGGGATTCATTGAGCTCTCAGCACAGTGCCTGGCACCCAGGAGGGACATAAGTACTTGTTGATGAGGACCAGGTTCCTGGAGGTGGCCGCCAGGGATTTCTGCTGGCCTACGCCCCAGGGGGTTGGCAAACTGCTCCTTCTCTCGCCAAGTTAAGGTCTGTCCTAGAACGATGTCTGAGCTTTGATTTCAAGCGGATTTCGTTATGTAGTCATTGCTCGTGGGAAACTTGAGAAGAGCAGTCTCATTTTCCCTGTGATTTCTGAACTGCACAAGGCGGTCCCCATGGTGGGGAGGTGGGGATTTGAGTCATCGGAGCCCCTTCTAGGTGCAGGCACTGGGCGAGGTTGTCTCATTTGACCCAGGGCAGACCCTGGTGGTCATCGGTGTCTTATAGATGAGGAAATGAACTCAGAGAGGCACCACATTTTGCACTTGGCATTTACTGGTGGTAAATGGCAGGAGCCAGGGTTTGAACCCAGATCTCCGCAGCAACACCTGAGCTGTTTCTACTGGGTTCCCCAGAGGTTTGATGGCTTGCCCCTGGGAAGTTGGGTTGCAGGGTGGGAGTCCTTGCTTTCTCCCCGCCCAGGCTGGAGACATCGGCATGTGTCACAGCTAGCTGCCTTTCTCACCCTTCCTCCTCTGCCTCAGACTTTGGGCTCTTGGGCTGTTCCACGCTCACAAGGGTGTCCTCAGCCTGCTTTGTGCCTCTGGAGGTGGGGGACTGGAGCACTAGTGCTGCCTTGGGCTCAGAAGAAAGGGAAAGGGGAGTGCGGTGCAGTGGGTTTCCCAGGGCTGTCCAGATGCCTTTCCTGACAGTTCCCTGGAGGCCAGGGGCTTAGGGAACTGATCACATGGGTCCCAGATAAAGCATGCAGGATCTGGATTAAACCCCAGGTCACCTGCTTGCTCTGACCTCCTCTGAGCCCCTGTCCTCTGGGCCTGCAGCTGCTGGTTGAGATACGGTAACAACTTGCTACTGAGAATAAGCCCAGGTTGAGGTCTGGCCTCTATTTTGGGTTCAAATTTTTCTTCTCCTTCAAGTCTTGTCCAGGGCCACTTTCAAGGGCCTGGACCTTCAGAGGGCCAGCTGCAGGGGCTCTGTGTCCTCTCCCTGTGGGTGGTGGATAACACAGCTCTGTGGTTGGGAGCAGGGGGCAGTTTAATTTGGCACTTGCAGCTGATGCACTTTCAGCCTCAAGCGAACACCAGGCTCTGGAAACTAGAATACACCTCTGGGGCGAGATTGGGAGAGATTGGGTTCTAGTAGTTGTAAGTTGAGGGCAGGAGGATAAGGTACAGGGCTGTGAGGGCCTCTGCCCATTGGCCCAGGCTCTGACGCTGGTTATGAATCTCAGCCCTGCCTCTCACTTGTTTCACTTGGTCAAAATTCTTTACCTCCATGGATCTGTTTCCTAATCTGTAAAATGGGAATATTAATACCTACCTCATATGGTTGTGACTCTGTGTAGTGCTTGGCATTTAATAACTGTTCAATAAATGGCAGCTGTGGTTATTACTTTCATTATCATCCATGATTTTACTCCATTTCTTCCACCTTCTGGATGCTTGCCTGACCTCTCATCCTAAAATATTTCCTGTCTGTGCATTTTAAAAATGATTATTGTTTTACTTCTCATTTAACACCAAGAACGGCCTTGAGTTGCTCAGCTTTTGGCAAGCTGTTACTTACTCATATTCATTCATTCATTCATTCATCCCTACTCAATGTTCCCAGGCACTGAGAACACAGCAGCATGGATGAAAACCCTGCCCTTTCGGAGTTTACATCCTGATGGGAGAAGGGGAATAATATACAGGCAAACAAAATGAGTGGAACGTTGTGTGTTAGATGGGGACACGTACTGTGGAGAGCACCAAGGGAGGGGGAGGGATACAGGGAGGGCTGGCAATGTGGAGATGCTATGCTATTTTATAGAAGGTGTTCAAGGACAGCCCCACTCTGTGGGTGACTTTGAATAAGACTTGAGGGAGGCAAGAAAGTGAGGCTTGAGCTATTTGGGGAAAGCAATCGAGGAGGGAGGGAACAGTAAGTGCTAAGGCCCTGTGGTAGAGTCACTTCTGGCCTTTCTAGGAAAGACAAGGAAGCCACAGTGGACCGAGTGAGGGAAGAGCAGCAGGCAGTGGGGGCACACAGGGAAAGGGGTTCAACTTGAGCCTCGTATCCCCTCCCAGCCTTGGGCAGCATGCTCTGCTCAGGGATGGGGCCTTCTAGTGACTTGCTGAGGATGGAAACTAGCCGTAGAGAAGTTACTTGGGGACTTTTTGGGGTTTGAGCCTGACCCCCTAGGAGGGACCCTATGGGGAGATGCGGTCATGGTCAGCAGTGGTAGGGACAGGAACTCCAGGGTCCCAGACAGTGTGCACGCACAGGGAGTTTTGGTGGCAAAGCAGTCTTGTACCCACCATGTGTGAGGCGCTGTGCTGGCAGCCAGGAGCTGGAGGTGAGGAGGCTTGTCAGGGCGGCGTCTTGCGTCTTCCACGCCCTTCGCAGGCTGGCGGAGCCTCTGCGCCAGGTAGTCCTCGATTGGTGTGATACACCTGGGGCCGAGGCCCCATTCTATTAAGGCCCCTTCCTCCCACCCTGCTCCTATTTTCACCACAGCTTCTAACTTACAGCTGTGGAAACTCAGATCACATGTTTCTATCAACGTAATGTAAATGGTGCCAGGAGTCTCAGGTCAGGCCACCAAGACTCTTCTCTTCCTCGGAGTCGATACCCAGGGTCTTCAGCTCCTAAATGCCATGCGAACTGATCCAGGAACACAGTCTTGCAGTGTCCACAGTGAGAAGGAAACCCCAAGGCCGAGTCATCAGAACAGTGGCAGCGCTATTGATGTGACAGGCATGTTCTTCAGAAGAACCCTATGAGAGAAGCACCAGGGTGCTCCTGGCTTTGCTGATGAGAAAACAAGGGCATAGAGATTAATTTACCAATGGTCACCAGCCAAGAAGAGGCCGAGCTGGGGCTCAGAGCCAGGCAGGCGGACTCCAAAGTCCTTTGGAAAACTTGCTCTTGGCCTCCCAGGGAATCCAACCAGCCAGATTGCTGCAGTCCAGGTGGGCCCCCGTAGGCCTTGCCTGCGACCCCCATCATTAGGTGTCCTGCACTCGGAAGAGAGGAGTTAACCAGTGTCAGAGTGAGGGAACAAAAGCCGTGGGAGGCCCACAGACGCAGTCTCTCTTCCCCAGACAGGAAAAACCATTTGCTCCTGGAACCCGACACTGCAGGGGTGGGTTTGCTCTGGGAAGTTGTCTCCCTGGGCCATTTGCAAGTCCAGCAAGGGGCCTGGGGAGGGGCTGGGTGAGGACACTGTGTTTGTTGGTGAAGGCCAGATTAGGGTGTCTGGCAAGATAGTTTTTGACACCTAGACCATTCAGGTCTCAGCAGAGCCCAGCAGGTGGCTGGGCATTGATTAGCAGGAGTCTGTGGCCTCCCCACCCTGCCCTGCTCAGCCCATTGTTGGACAGAGGTGAGTCCTACCCAGTCCTTCCCTTCTTACCCGGCCCCAAAATAAACAGCAGCTGTCCTTGGCTCCTTGTCTGCTGGCCCCAGGCTCTTATTGGCCCTTCCTCTTTTGGGTTCCGTGGCACCAGGCCTTGGGACCCATTGGCTCTGTGCTGTGGAGCCTGCCTTGTGGGCCAGCTGGTGTGCCCTGATTTGCCCTCTCCCCGGCCTGTTGCCTCCCTCCTGGCACTGTCCCCTCCTGTCCCAGAGTGAAGCCAGTGTGAGTGGTACTGCTGAACTCAGCTGGGCTCCTGGTTCTGCCTCTTACCTAGCTGGTGGCCTTGGGCAGGTAGCTCAGCTTCAATCCCGTTTTCTTCTCTGAAAAAGCAGCTCATGCAACTCTATTGCAGGGTGTTGTGAGAACTAAGCACAGTGCCCTCAAGGCAGCCAGGCAGTCGTTGAGGGCAGAACACCTGACTTGAGATCCAACTCTGCCACTCAGAAGCTGAGGGGCCTTCAGAGAAGTGGAAGTTCTGTGCACCTCAGTTTCCTCATCTGCAGAATGGGATAATCAGGATTAAATGGGCTAATGTGTATAAAACACTCAAAACATGCCAGGCCTGCGTCAGAGCCCAGGGGTAGGACTCTGCGTACTCTTCCCAGGAGTCTGTTCCTTTAAGACAGGTGGCTGGGCTTGCTGTTTTGCCATCCCAAAGAACCAACCTTGCCTGTGCGTAGCTAAGAGCCTGCAGGATTACTGTCTGCTAACCTGGCCTTGGACCTGGGCTACTCCACTCTTTTGCTTGGCCTTGTTTTGGCCCTGTGGTCAGAAATTCCACCTAAGGGGTGAGAGGTGGTGGGAAGTGCTTAAGAGGTAGGGTGGAGGCACGGGAAAGGAGGCTGGGCTCTCTTCTCCGTGGTTCTGCTGGTAGACTGTAAGGAGTGGGAAGATGGTGGGCATGCCTGAGGTCTTCAGCCGTGAGCGACTGCCCCGCAGTGCCCAGCAGTTATCTGTGGAAGGTCAGGGTGGGGTGTTCTTCCGGAGGGTCTCAGCCAGGAGCCAGCGCACCAGGCTTCCCCCAGCTCCGTCCTATGGGAAGTTCCTGCTCTCTTTGGCCTTCCCTTGAGTTTGCCCTCTCTTTTGGAAAGCTTGTGCTGGGACACCTCTCCCCCCCCTTAGAGCATCCAAATGGAAAAGTCATCGTTCTCAAAAGGAAAAACAAAATGGCATTTGGCTCCAGTTGTGTTGGGTCCTGGTGCCTGGTGCCACTGTGGGCACGCCGGTTCCCTGGTAAGGAGGCCCTCACTCAGGACCGAGGATTTGCACTCTTCCCGGAACCTGGTCCTTGAAGACAGGTGTCAGGGCATGCTATTTTGCCTCTGTGACCTTTGTCAGTTCTTGTTCAACGAGAGAAGGCAATGGCGGTCCCGGTCCACCATTTGGCCATGTGGCCTACTCACGGAAGGTGAAGAGAATGTGGCTGTGCCCCAGAGAGGAAGGCATCCGCAGACCAGAGCCGGGGCTTTGGACCCAGACTGCCTGAGTTCACATGTCACCTCTACCTTTTCTTGCTGTGTGACCTTGAGCAAGTGACTCACCCACTCAGTACTTCATTCCCCTCTTCTGTAAAATGGGGATGCCATCGTGGGGAGCATTACCTGGCTGAGGAGAGGAGAGCACTTCGAGGCTGGTGCCCGGCTCATGCTGTTAGTGGAGCTCACACAGCAGGGGAGTCTGCTTTCCAGAACTTTGAGAGCGCTGTGTGGTGCCTGTGGCACAGGCATCTTGGATGGAGCCTGCGGCATCTTCTAGAGAGAGGCCGTAGGAAGGTCACACCAGCAGGCGAGTGAAGGCTTTCCAGCCGTTTCTTAGCTGGTGTGCCATAAGCCAGTCACTTAACCCTCCCAGCTGTTTCCTCAGCTGGCCCTGGCCACGTCCCTGCCTCCTGGGGGGTTGCTGTGGGAGTCAGGGACAGCATGAAGCAGCCAGTGGGCTCTTCCCTCCATGTGACCAGACAGCCACAGGGCTTGGCAAGGGGAGCCGGAGGATGGTCAGTGGGCTGCAGCCTAGAATCACCGTCCTCTGTACGTTTCTGCTGGGAGCAGCCCCTGGTGTCCACGGCTGCAGGTCCACAGGTCCAGAAGGCGATGGCGTCTGCTGGTGCCCACAGCGCCCCAGTTTGCTCACATGATCCATGCTTCCTCCAGGGAACCCTGCCAGGAAGCAAAACAGGTCTCCTGCCTGTCTCATGGGTGAGGAAGGGTTCTGAGAAGGCCCGTGGCTTCTGGAGGAGCCCGTGGGCTCTGTTGATACCCTTCCCCTTATGCCCCGGGGTCCCCTGAGTCTACCTGCAGTGGCGTCCAGCACCCTACGGTCCCCATCCTCCAGCTTTTGACCCCTCCTCTCCCTTCCTCACCTCTCTGTTTAAGAGCCCTTTCCAGTTTTCTGGCACAAATGAAGCTTGCTCTGCTCAAGCAGGGGAACCTGAGAGAGGCCGGGGGAGGTCGGGTGAGTTGGGGGCCGCCCACAAGCAGCACAGGATGGGAGTTAGCAGCCTGCACCCAGCGCTGCCTGCAGGTCTGCTTCAGGAAGAACCTGGTAGGAGCAACTTTTAGCTAGCAAGTGATGGAGAGAGGATGAAGCTGCTGTGACCCCCGGGCCCCAGGCCATGCTGTCCTTCTGGAGGTTCATACACAAGAAGAAAACCTTTTTTGATGCTGGTCTTTTTGTTGTAATAGAAGGGCAGTTGTTGTAATGAGTCAGTGTACGGGTGGAGGATACTTGATAAACACGGCGGCTCCTAGGGGCTCATGGGAGAGGAGGCTTAGTCAATACAGGCATGACGGACAGAGGCTGGGCCTGGGAACGTGGAATCTGACCTTATGTAGACTTGCCCCAGAAAGAAAGAAATGAGCAAGGGACTCAGGGACACACTAGAAATCTCATGTCTTCATCCATCACAGGTCAGGCTGGGAGGAGCAGCGTTAATCAGGGCCTGGAGCTCGGGACTGCTGGCCTGCGTGCTCAGGGGCACAGAGACATAGATGAGAAGACACTGTGTGTGTTAGTCGTAAAATCTCCGTCCATAAAATCTGACTAGTTGGCAGGGAGTTAGACATTGTAAACATTAAAACTTCTTGTGACAATGTTTGAAGTTGTGAAGAAACTGGGTGTCCTTAAGGTAGTGAAAACATCTTTAAGAAAATAAAGAAAAGTGTGTGTGTGCGCGCGCGCGCGCGTGTGTGTGTGTGTGTGTGTGTGTGTGTGTGTAATAAATGCTGTTGGGTCAAGGTCTGCCAGACCTGTTCTGAGGCCATCCTTACAGTCAGGCTAGAGGGTTCAAGGATACCAGATGGTATATAAAAGGATCTCATGGAGCCTCACGTGTGTGCATATAACTGCCCTTGATCTTCCTCTTCTGTGCTAGGCAGGTTTACTTAGACCTCATGACGCTCCCCTTGTATGGATCTGGAAGCAGGATCAGAGAGGTTCAGTCAGAAACTTAAGGTGATACAGCTCATAGGTGGCAGGACAGGGATTGGACCATCCCTCACTCCTGCCCTGTCCTGATCCTCACCCTGTGGAGGGTGGGCCTGTGGATGAGAGTCTGCCACGTTGCCACCCTGCAGAAAGGGTTCCCTCTCCATCCAGAGCACTCATGCCGATTTCTAGCCAAACCACAGGAAAGATATGACCTGGGAATGGGCAGATATGCAGACTGTGGAAAAGCAAGGGAAGCGCTGGGGAGGGGGAGGGGGAGAGGGAAGGGAAGCTTGGGAAGTCCTTGAGTTTACCTCCTGGGTCTCCAGGAGAGGATTCTATAGAAGATTCTAGTTGGTAAGGAACTTTATGTTTTTGGGCCCTGAGAGCAGATGTCTGCTTCCCTCCTGCTGGCCGGTGTGTGGCAGTTCCACATCCAGGGACAGGGCTGGATGGCAAAGATCTGTCAGTGTCATCTGCTAAGTGATCTAGCCTCGAATAAGGGCACGGGCAGAGAAAGAAACCTCCTGAGTCTGGATTCCTGGAAGGCGTGGAGAGGGTGGGATGGCTCATCAGCATGAGTTCTTGTCAGACCAGACAGTGGCTGCTCTGGTCCAGGAGAGCTCATGTCAGAGCAGAGGGACATCTTGGGATTTGCTCCTGGCCTGAGGCTCAGGTACTCTGGTTCCCAGAGCTGCTGAGAGAGGACCCCCTGGTACCCAGCCAGCTGGGTGACTCCAAACAACTCCATGGAAGCAGACAGTTCCTGCCAGCGTCCCCAAGAACCTTAAAGGGACACCTCTACCCCGCCTGTGGAGGGACAGTGGTGACCTTGACATTAGCAAAGGCCAGCTTTGGAAAACAGGACTCAGGCAGCATGAATTTCCAAAAGTCATCCTCTAATAAGGTCCCAGGTACTATTAATGTAAGTGCTCACTCCATACAGTACGGACCTGGTGTTGGCTTGTCTGATACTGGCTTGGATTAGGATGTGGTGATATCGTGCTGTCCTTCCAAGAGGCAGGGCTTCTGGAGCAAGAGTCTCCACCAGCAGTGAGACTTGGGGCACATTACCTAATCTCCTGGCGTCTCAGTTTGCCCTCTGTAAAATGGGGCTAACAAAGTAGCACAAACTCGTTGAGTTGGCGTCTGCGTAGAAGCAATATGTTTCTTGGTGAAAACACTGGAAAGAGTGGACACTGGCACCCTCACTGAGCTGCCCCAGTGTTGACAGCTGCTAGCCTTCACCTTTGGGAACAGCTTTACTGGGACACGATTCCCATACTGCACAATTGACCCATGTGAAGTACCCAGTCCAAAGGTTTTTAGTATCCAGAGTAGAGTTGTGCATCCGCTACTGTAATGATCAACTTTAGAATATTTTCATTATACCCCCTATCCTGTGTCCTTTAGCCGTCACCTCCACTCCTCCCTCACTAGTCCCCAGTCCCTGGCAGCCACTCTCTGTCTCTGGAGTGGCCTGTCCTGGACATTGCATGCATGTAAAGGAAGTCATCCACACTATGTGGTCTCTGTGATTGGCTTTTTTCACTAGCATGTCGTGTTTATGTAGCACAGCCCTTTCTGTGGCTTGTAGCGTGAGCTAGATGGGTTCTTTGGGCACACACCCTCATCATGGCTCTGGCAGGGTGGACCAGTGGTCCCTCCATAATCATATAGTGCATGGATTTCCCCCACCCCAGGACCTTGAAGCTGGCTAAGGCTGGGTCTTTCAGGAAGCCTTGATCTGGCCTGTGCTTTATTCCCAGTGCTTCCTCTGGCCTGGTCGGAGCCTGGGGGAGGGGTGGAAATACACAAAGCCTTTACTGATCTGTCCCCCAGGGACTTTCTTTCCGGGAGGGGGTGGGGAGAGAGACAGAAAAGCATCTTTATTTGTTTTTAATATTGATGAACTCCCCAGCCCCCTTCCAAGTTCTGGTGAAAGTTGCTGCCATCCTAGTCAGGCGATCTTCCCCGGAGACACGGGGTCATGGGATGTCTCTCTTGGGGCAGCTGATGGGGAAGTCGCCAAGGACTTTGGAGTTCTCCGCTTGTGGAGTTGAGCTGTGTGTGTTTTTCCTCTCGTTAGAGCTGGGCCAGTGCAAAACTGGCGCAGCCGTGAGGCAGCATCAGGCGGCAAGTAACCAAATCCCAGCAGACCTAGCTTCAGCATATGGGGAGGATCATCTCGCTTTTGAGGCTGTCCCTGAGCACATAGCATGGAATATAACCTAAAAAAAAACTATCCCTTTATTAATTTGGATCATTTCCAACTTCCTTCCCCCACCCTGCGAACAAGACTGCCCTAAACGTTTATCCATATGTATCTTTGGGAACTTAGGCTCCTGTTTTTGTAGGATAAATTAATGAATGGCATTGATGAAAAGAGTTTGGAATCCATGTCAGGTAGGTCAGGCCATATTCCATCAATTCTACTTTACCATCTTTTTTTTTTTTTTTTTTTTGGGGTGCTGGGGATTGAACCCAGGGCCTTGTGCTTACAAGGCAAGCACTCTACCGACTGAGCTCTCTCCCCAGCCCCCTACTTTACCATCTTTATCTAAATCCATAAAATGGAAAGGGAGATTTGTGCTAGAACTCTGGATGAACATTATATTATTTTGCATTTTCTTCCATTTGTGACTAGACAGCAGGTTAAAATAATGTTCAAAGACAAAGGATGTAACATAAAGGAATTCCTGGTTAACCCCAGATATTTGGAATTTTCTCTACTCTTGATTGCTCTAGTCAGCAGCTCTGTTCAAGAGATTATATGATCCCCTATTGGAAAGCAAAGGATAAAAAGTCTAGTATATTCAGTGTTGGAAAGAATATGGGAGAGGAGAGAACATTTATTCTGCTGGTAGAAGTTTACATAGTTCCAGCATTGTGGGAAATAATTTGGCAATATGTTCCTTGGAAAGTGTGTCTGTCTTGTGGCCTAGTGGTTTCACTTCTGGAGAAACGCCCGCCACGTGCACATGAGAAGACACCTGCAAGGATTTTTACTACTCCAGTTTCAGTAAAAAGCGAGAGATTGGTCTGTCAATCAGGATGAGATGAATGATAGCACAAGTCCTAACAGACCCCCAATTTCCTTTTGTGCTCACACTCCATTTCTGTTGGAGTCGACAGAGGCCTCTGCTCTTGTAGGCATTCAAGGATGGAGACTGGCAAAGGTACCAGAGAGCTCCACGGTCCCTGGAGCAGAGGAGAAACAGCAGTGTCTGGCAGGGCTCATTTTGCTTCTGTTCCTGGAATACTATTCAGTCGTATAAAGGAAGGAAGGCTGGTTCATGCTACAACATGGATGAACTTTGAAAACATGCTAAGTGAAAGAAGTTGGTCCCATATTGTATGATTCTGTTAACATGAAATGTCCAGAACAAGTAAATCCTTAGAAACAGAAAGTAGATCAGTGGTTTCCATGGACTGGAGGTATAGGAGGATGAGGTCAATTGCTAACTGGTAGGTGGTTTGTTTTTGTGGGTGATGGAAATGTTCTGAATTAGACAGCATTGCCATAGTAGTTGTATAACTCTAGGAATGTACTAAAAATACTGAATTGTATATTTTAAAATAGTGAAATTAAGGGTATATGAGTTATACCTCGGTTTTTAAAAATAAAAAGTGTGCTTTGGTCTGCACTGGACACATTTCATTGGTCAGAGAAATCATGCACACTGCATTTCAAGGTGCTGAGGAAGCCCAGTCCTACCATGTACCTGGCAGGACATGGAGAACTGAAACAGTCACTGAAACAGTCATCGACTGTTACCTGGGACAGGACAAATGCTCATGAGAACAAGGATAGGTAAATAAGGTCTGGCATAGTCACATGGTAGAATTCTGTACACTTAACATGAATAAGATTTACAAGTGTCAACATGGAAAGTCCCCACAAAAATCGGGCAAAAAATGCAGGAAGTAGAATATTACTTATGTAAAGTTTATGTATGCAAATATTGTACCATGTGTAAATTTTAAATATTCACAAAACATTACTTATAGTTTTGTATGTTTTTACTGAAAGTATAAAAACGAGCAGAATACATATGAAAAATTCTGTGGCACGGGCTGCTCTGGGTGGGAAGGAAGAAATAGAACTGGGCCGGGCAGAGGGGATTTGAACTGTATCCATAATATTCCAATTTCTTCAGTTTAAGAACATAATAAATTTTCACATTCATTTATTTTGAGTATATAGTACAGAAGAATTTTTAATATAATGTCATAGTTTTATATTCATTTGTTCACTCTTTCATTTTTCAATTAGTCAAGGTTATTGGATGCCTACGATGTGCCAGGCATTGTTTTAAGGTAGAGAATATATCAATGCACACAACAGACAAAAATCCCTGCCTATAGAGAGCTTGAACACCAGGAAAACAAAAACAACCCCCCCCAATTTGAAGTAAAAAATAACAATAGAGTTCCAAAATTACAAAGTAAAATAATAACAATTAAAAAAGAAAGAAAGCTCAGGATTGGGTGCCTGGGTTCATTGGTACAGAAGTCTGCCCCAAACCTGAATTTGAAAAGGCAGAAAAGACAGGGGTGTCTGAAGGTAGGTTCAATTTAAAGACAGAATTTGGCTGTGACCCTTGAAATAGGAAAAAGTGATGATTAGATGCAAATGAGCAAGGCCATCCTGGGAAATCATTTCCTCCTGTAGCTTCCACTCTGCTTCTGACTTTCAGTCCTGGACCCCATTTCACCAGTGGCTTCCAGATCTGCCTGGGAAGCTGGTGAAGCAGTGCTTCCTTAGGGTCCATGGGTTCCAGCTCTGGAGGCCCACGTGGTATTCAATGGGCCTGGCCTCAGTAGAACCCAGAGTTCACCATTTGTTCAAGCTCCCAAGGGACTCGAAGGTCCCTGGGGACCACGTGCTAGAGCTGCTCTCCAGGACCTTCTTCTGCCCCTACTCACATGCTCATTAGCTCTCAGTTTCCATTCCGCACCCCTCTCCCTGTCACCCCACTTCTGGATCACCTGGCATCCTAGTCAGCCTGGTCAGAATGACCAGAATGTCACCTTGCAGCCACCTTGCTTCTCTGCGTCTTTTTCCAAGCTATTTCCACGGCCTGGAGCGTGCCCTTCACCTGCTGGAATCCTTTAAGGCACAGCTCAGATGTCTCCTTACCAGGGCTTCCAGGTTTCTCTGAGGCACGTGGCTCTTCCGTGCCTATCTTGTAGTCCTAACTTGTTTACTAGGGAAGAGGGTGTGTGAGGCATTGTATAAGTCAGGGCGTGAGGAGAGGGTAGCCTGGCTCCTGCCCTTGAGCTCCAGGCTACTAGGCACAAAGCTCCCCTAGGACAAGGGCTTTGCTGGACCTTGAGTGGAACACTTGTCAATATTTGCTGATTCTGCCTTGTTTGGGGACCTTTCACACTGAAAGCACAGGTCATGTGTGACCTCAGGTGCTGCTAGCTAAATTAATCCTATTTTTCAGTTCACTGCATATTATCACTAGTGCAAAATCCTCATCCTGTTCTTTTCCCCCATTAGCCCTAATTCTTACTCCTGTCCCCTTCTCCCTTAGGCATCCACTGTCATTTATTTAATCAAAGCCTGTGTATCCTCAGAAAAGAGGTGGTGCTGTTCACATGTGTCTGGCTGTAATCTATGTAGGTGGTATCGTGCTATCAGTTTTGTTTGATAAACCCCCTCTTATCAATAAGATGTATAGAAGCCCTATTTGCATTGTATGTGTCTAGGCTATTGCTTCCACTGTTGTGTAGCATTCCATACCTACACCCACCCACCACATTTTACTGATCACTTCCCTCTTGATAATGCTGAGGTTGCCTCTACTGCAAACACTACTGTGGCAAACACCCACGCACACTGCAGCCCTTACAAACTCCACAGGTACTTCTCCCATTTGTGTACCTAGCAGCGGGATTGCTGTAGTGCAGGCCATACACAGACTTAGTTTAAGTAAACCCGCCATATTGTTTTTCGGAATGGCTGTACCAGTGTATTCACTTCCTGCAGCAGACCTAGGTTCCCACCTCTCTACGTCTTCACCAGCATTTGGCACTCCTGGAAGGTCCTGGAAGACCTTGCAGGCTATTGGCATTCCTCCCACCAACCAAACCAACCTCCACCGGAAGACAGAGTGAATTTTAATCTCTTTATATCATTCCTTCCTGGCCTGCCCCCCAACCTGGAATGAAAATTCTTTTTATAATTTTCTACCCAGTTCTTACTAATGCGACCAGAAACCTAAAACCTTCCTCCATTATCTTAAGAACTCAGCCAGCTTTTCAAAACTAAACCTTCTTTGTTTTTCCACTCATCTGAAACAAACCCCGGGTATCTTGTTTTCTCCCCCTTGCTCAGTGCGTAAAGTCTCGCTGTCTGTTTTTGTGGATTGCCCCATGAAAGCCCCCCTGCCCAGAGGTGCTGCTTCACCTGCATTTGCCCATGGTTGAGTGGGGCTCCAGACCCCTGCTTGGATGTCACTCCAATCACATAAGACTGGTTTGGGATTTAACTCTGTTTAAATTGTGGCTCTGTTTGCAAACGGAAATAAATTGAGCTTATTTGTTGGGGATAATTATAGGAAAAGGACTCCTACCTAATCCCACTCAACTTTTGGCTTGAGCCATTCTCCTGATAATTAGTCATGACTGTTCTGTGACATCCTACGCTGCTGGAATGGACTGTTGTTGAAGTCTTATCTTTTTCGCCTTTGTTTTTGCTTTGCCTTGTTCCAGTGAGGCTTAAACATGGCTTTAGGTCCTGTGTTATGTACATATTATGTGTTTGTCTGATTTCTCCAATTACCTTCTGAGCTATGGGCAGGCAGCATTAGGGTCTTTCTTCTCCTGGGACCTGCCCCGCTCTGCCCCCATCTGCCTTGCTCCACAGAGCTTTTCACTTAGCAGGTGCTCAGTAAATACTTGGTGGGCAGTTGACACAGGATTACATGTTAATCCATCATCTTCAAAGGCTAGAACCAGACTATTTAAAAAAAACAAACAAAATCTTTCCTTTAAAAAGTGGCATTACCTCCTCAACCTCACAAATGTTCATTTTAGTCTCATTTATTGCTTTTTGTGGGTAGGGGGTCTTAGGGAGTGACTAGGAGAGTCCCCTTAACTTAGGAGAGGCATCATAAATTACACTCTTAGGAGTGGAAGCTTGTGTGGGTCCCAGAAGTGGGTCAGGAGCACACACACTGGATGGCTCTTCGGCCTGCCCACCCCCCGTCTGCGGGACTGGCCTCCCTTAGCAGTGTGTGGTATCCTACTGACCGCTCTTAAATAAACAGTCCCTTGAAAACACAACATGAGAAAAGTGCTGTCTATGTATTGTATCAGGAGAGCTAAATATTGTGCAAAAGGCAAAATATTTCCACTGTGTTAAGAAAATAAGAACCCGGCAGCATGGAACTTCCCACTCAGTGGGCAAAAGATGTGGTGGAGACTTCAAAAGGCAGAAGGGCTACAAAGCAGCATGAGCAGCAACGGGTGACTGGTCCATTAAAGAATAAAGTGTGTGTGCGTTTGTGTGTGTATGTGTGTGTGTGTGTCCCATAGGCAGAAGTTGCAACTTCGCCTCTCACCTGGGAAGTGAATCAAGGCACCCATGTATTATCTCAGCTCCCCCAAGCAATCCTCCACCTGTGATTCAGGCTGGTTAGGAGGAGGGACAGGAAGTACAGATCAGAAGTGTTCTTTGTTCTCCCAAGACTCAAAGCAGAGTCACAGGGAGAGACTCTCATCCTGGTCTGAAATGAAGATGGACATTTGGCCACAGAGCTGCTGGCTCTAGCAGAGGCCCTGCCATGGGATCCAGGCAGCATCTGAGTCAGGAGAGTCCCTGACTCTGCAAGTGGAAGATCTGAGCAATGAGACTCTTCTAGTTTCTGCCGCCCACCTCCCACTGCCAGGTTGAGCTTTTGAGGGCAGCCTAACTTTAATTGGAAAGAGACCCAAGAATCATCTTGCTTTTATTAAAAGTTAGGCTGGGTTATCTCAGGGTCGCCCCCAGGGAGGGCGATGCTTCAAAGCTGACCAGGTTCTGAGCTGCTGGCCTTCTGCTTTAATGGGCTGGGGGAAGCTTGTTTGAGGAGTGGCTATAAAATCACTCGCCAGACTTGAAACATGAGAACATTGTCCGTGAATCATCAGGAAGAACTACCAGGTGTAGAGAGTGGACTCTGTTCTGATTTGTGACCTGGCACCGGCTTGCTGACTCCAGCTCCTTCGCACGAGCATGCCCCTCCGGCCAGCTCTTGCTGGGTATGCATCAGCTCTGTTCCCCGAGATGCAGAAGCAGAGAACCATAGCATCTCATTGTGAAGATTTCCTTTCTCACCCCCAAAAGATGCGCCATTGCCCCTGCACACCCGGCCAGCCCCACAGGGATGGTGATTGTGTCTTCAGCATGGACGGAGCTGCAGTTCCGCACCAGGAACCATGCAAAGCTGGACACCTGTGCCTTCACTAAGCCTCCAATCGGCCTCTCTCAGGGCAGGACTGTTACCATGCACTGTCCTTATTCCCATTTTACAGACGGGAAGCAAAGACTCTGGCCCGTGGTTGTATACGTGGTATGTGGCAAAGCTGGAATGCAAATCTAGGCCCTGGGACTTTTCTGCACCGCGCTCGCTCTGGCTCTGTCTCTCTCAGGACTGGGCAAGATGGCCAGAACACAGCCCTGCCCTCCAAAACCTCCCTGTTTAATTGTAGAGAGAACACCTCCTCCCAAGAACAGATAATTCTCCCCACGTGGTAGAATTATCTGGAACCACAAAGTCCAAGGGAATTCTAGGGAGGAGCTGGCAGGAACTCATGGTGCATTGAGCATACCATCTACCAGTCTGGGCTATGTCCCTTGTATCCATGACCTCTTAATTCTCACAGCACCCTATGAAATTTGATTTATAAATATAGGACCAAGGCTCAGAGAGGTTCTGTAGCTTGCCCGACACCACACAGCTCATGAGTGATAGACTGGGTCCTGGGCTTATATGCTTTCCTAATTCCAAAGCACATTCTCTTGGTCTGAGACCGTGATGGAGACTGTTTTATAGAATTGTCAGGGAGGGAAGGCCTTGAAGGGTGGATAGAAGAGAGAAGGGAGATAGGAAGGAGGGTGAACATTTCAGGCCAAGGGAAGAGAAAGAGGATGGGGACAGCCCCTCCCACAATGGCCCAGTCCTTATAGCCTTCACAAATACATCAGCTCAAGGTTACAACTGATGACATCTTTTGACTGTTGAATGCCAAGTTTCCTTGGCTCCCTGGAAAGAGACTCTATCCTACCCCTCCTCCACCCTAGCTCCCTGGGTAACTGATTAGACATGGTTATGTGCAATGGGTGTGGCCATATCAAGGCGACAGTTTAACCAGGGGATGTTAATGTGTGGAAGGAACTGGATTCACTCCTTGATCACTGCTCTTTGCTCCTCTCTACCTTTTGCCTACTCTGAAAAAGGCTCTTCATGTGTCCTAGAGCCTCCTCCAAGCAGCGTCTCCTAATTACCTCCTGGCAACCTTGCTAACCTTTGCCAACCTTGTGAAAAGCATGCTCATGTACAGTGTCTTATCTGATCTTCATCCAAGAAGCATTTATGAAGTGCCTGCTGTGTGCCAGGCATTGTGCCAGACACTACAGACCTCCGGGTGAACCAACACAGAGGGAGCTTACAGACTGTCTGGGCCAACAGGCACTAACCAAAGCATTCACAGAAGTGCATGTGCAGCCATGAACTGAGATCAGGAATTAACTAGGAAAGGACAGGATGCTCTGAACATGAACGGAGGCAGCTCTGCAAACTTGGAAGGAAGGGTATGTGTTCTGAGCCGAGGGAATGACGTTTGGCAGAGGCCCAGCGGTGGGAAAGAGGTATTTTAGGATCTGTGAAGTCAGCTTCCTATTACTGTTGTCATACCCATTTTATGGGTAGTTAAGGTGGAGCCTAGGCATGCCCCTTTCTCTTGAACTTAGGACTTGCCTTTTCAGTAAACCCAAAGTGTGCTCTGGGTAACATAAGGAATTGTGTTCACTAGGGAACAACAATTCTAGCATCAGGAGCCAGTTGCACTCTGATTGGGGGCTCCTCTGTTTCCCAAGGCCCACTGTGGTCATAGTCAGTCTGAAGCTGTCTGATTGTACACAGGAGCTGCAAAGCATGCTGGGACTCTGGGATGGGTTCTGGGCTCAGACCAGAGAATAGGTGTAAGAAGATGAGCTTCTTTAAGCAAAGCTGAAAATGGCACAGTGGAAAGAATAGGCGTGGTGTCCAGGGACCTGAATGTGTGCCCAGCTTTACACACCTGTGACCTTAGGCAAGCCCCAGAACTTCTCAGAGCCCAGGTGTCCTTACTTGCAAAATGGGGGTGATAATACTAATGATATGCCTTCATGCCTGAAGTGCTCAGCTGAAACCTAACACATAAGCCTATATATATATTTTCTTGGTATGGGGATTGAACCCAGGGCCACTCTACCACTGATTTACATTCCCACATCCCAGCTCTCTTTTTTAATTTTTTTATTTTGAGACAGGTTCTTGCTATGCCGCCCAGGCTGGCCTTGAACTTGTGATCTTCCTGCCTCAGTCTCACAAGTAGCTGAGATTATAAGTGTGCACCACTACCCAGCCTGACAATTCTTTTATATAGTGAGTTCCTTTATGGTTTGAAAAACAGTTTGTTATGTAAGACCATGTTTTACCCAGGAGCAACCTTGTTCTCAGCTTCAAACAGAACTAAACTATGTCAATGGTGACCTGAGGGACCATCTCTAGGATTCTGTTCTTTGTCTCTGACCCATAATGTTTGAAAATGACTGGGATGGGATTTTCATGTCATCCCACTTACATTTATAGGTTACACCAGGAAGAAAGGGTGAGGGGAGTGCTAGCTTTAGATAATAGGCCAACTTTCTACCTTGAAGAGAAGCTTGGAATTAAATAGGTGTAAATGCAGTGGGTTTTGAATGAATAAATTGAAAAGGAAATTTTAAAAATCCTTCTATCTTAGCATCACAGAATAAAATAGCCATGTCTTTCCTGTGTCTTACAAAATTTAGACACTCTATCCATTATCAGTAACTCCTTGTTTTCTTGCCCCCAACCCAACATCTGCCCTTGAGTAGCTTCTCAGTAAAGAGTACTGTCCTGAAAAGATATGTCCCGGGTCCTGACCCATAAAGTCAGTGGCCCAAGTGCAGGCAGCATAAGGTTTGGGAGCAGTTGTATGTAGAGCCAGGGTTTGGTTCGCCTAGGAGCTCAGCTGATGCCAGAAGCAAGCGTAGCTCTCCAGGTCCTGGGAGTGCAGTCGCAGACACTGGGGGCTTAGAATGCATTTGTGGAAGTTTAGGTTTAGACACACAAACACTGAGCCAGGGTCAGGGACTTTTCAGGTTCCTTTCTGATCCCCAGAGCCTGATTCTCTTATCCTCTTTTGGTCAACTCTGGCCCTTTCTGACATTAGAAACTCAGGGGACCTGGCTCTTGCTTCCTGGACTCCTAGCTTAAGACTTCTGCTTGTCAGTGAGGGGAAGGATGTCAGGGCCTAGAGGTGGGGACAGGTGCCTAGTTGTTCCCCACACTAGCAGCCTATTTTTAGGCTTTCTGAGTGTTTGCTTGATACCCACGCCTCCTTTTGAACTCACAGTCTCAGAGCCTGTGGTGACAGAGTGAAGCTCAAACCCCAGCCTCTGACCCCAAATCCTCTTCCCCTCCACTTGCCCTCCCCTGGCCTCTGAGCTCCGGCCCACAGTAGCAGTCCTTCAAATAAACCTCCCAGCCACAGAAAAGCCCAGAGAAGAAAGTGTCAAAAGCAGAAGGGACACTGGCAGTCATTTCCCAGCTCTGCCCTTTCCCTTGTCTTTCCATTTTAAAAAGATAAGGACACTGGCCCAAAGGTTGAAGTGAGTTGGCTAAAGTCACTGATGGAACACACTCCATCCCTGGCCTGTCTCCTCTTGGGTCCACTGACCTCTACTCTGTCCTCTGGAGGTTTCTGCAGAGGGGAGGACATCCGATCCTGGAGAGCCAATGCATATGAAGTCACTGGGAGAAGGGCATACAAGGAACATGCCACTTCAAGTTTTCAAAATAGCCCTGCTGGCCCTGGAGCTTCCTCTTGGGGGCCAGGGAGTGGCTACCAGCTGGCAGGCACAGCTTGAGGAGCACCCAGCAGGTGTGGGGTGTGGGTGCTGAGATGTCTCTTTCCATCACTCTGCAGGAGTGAGTGGGACCTGGCAAGCCCACTGGCCTGGCCTCGCTGTCCCCACTGAGGCCAGCCCCTGTCCATCCCCCTCCTTCCCTGAGCTCAGCTACCTCTGAGGGCTCCTCCCTGTCTCTCCCTCCCTGGGCTCACCAAGCCCCCTCGGCTTTCTAAGAGACATTGAGTCATAGCATGAGACTTTGCCAGATGGTGGGAAAGAACACAGGATTTGGAATCAGGCTCCCTGGGATTAGAATCCAAGCACTGCTACATTCTGGCCCTGTGACTATGGGTAAGTCACATACCCACTTGGAACTTCAGCATCTTCTGTTGGATGGAGATACTACTTATAAGCATTAACAGCATTTGTGTATGGATCTTGTGAGCTGGGTTATATAGAGCTGTCTCCAGCAGAGAGCCTAGCAAGTGGAACTTACTAGGGTAAGTTTGTCCCTTCTTTAAGTGCCATGAAATTGTAGTGCTCTGTAACTTGGCTGATCAGGACAATTCTCCCAACCCTGAAAGCGCAATAGTTAAAGCCAGATCTGACACTGGTGGTGTTATGGGTTGAAGCTCTGTGCTGAGTCAGGAATGTCACCTTAGAAAAAACCAGAACTGCCTTGAAGTGTATAGTATGCAGAAGGGATTGATCCTGCACCTGGCCATTCTCCCTCTGCCCTTGGAGTAATGTCCCTATTAGCCAGCCTGGACTATCTAGCTTTGGAAATAGTTGCCAAGTATTTTTCTGAGGATTCCCAGAGCGACTTGATGGATACTGCCCCAGAAGCCTTTGAACATATAACCAGGCACACTTTTGTGAGTTTATTCCACAAGATAGATTCCTGGCTGGGGAATTGCTGGGTCAAAGAGTCTGCATTTTTCATTTTGATGTATGTTGGCAAATGGCCTTCCTGAAAGACTCCACCACCTTCCCACAAAGCATGAGATGGATCTATTTCTTTGTAACTTCATCAGCACTGGATTTTACCAAACTTAGTCTTTGCCATTCAGATAGAAATATTTTGCATTTCTGGCTTGGCTTTCTTCAGTCACACAGGTTGAGCATCTTTTTGTGTTTGGATCTTAAATGGAATGCCTGTTTATATTATTGGCTCATTTAAAAAAAAATTTTAAGTGGTTTAGCTCATTACCTTTCATTTAGAGGACTATTCCCTGGGAAGAGGAGTGTTGGTGTTCTCCAAGGGTGCTTGCTGCTGTGGACATCAGTTACCTTTGGGACTGTGAACTGGATGTAAGTTTCTTTGCTGGCCAAGCTTCCTGGGCCTGTCCTTGTTAAGAGACGTCAGCGAATTGCTCCCCCTTGTATTCAGAGCAAACTGATGGAGATTGTGAAGGTGGAGACTAAGTCTTCCCTGGTGCTGCCGTCAGTGCAAGACTTTCCAGGAAAACCAGGAAATAAAAAGAAGGAACTGCCATACTTTTTTTTTTTTTTTTTAATTTTTGGTACTTGGGACTGAACCCAAGGCCTGGCACATGCTAGGCAAGCGTCCCACCCGTGAGCTGCATCTCCAGCCCCGTTGAGTGTTCCTGGTAGGCACGCTCTAAACACTTTGCATACGTTATCCCATTTACTTCCCCACTCAAACCATCCGAAGCATGTCTTCGTTACTCTCGTTTTATGGAGGGAGAAATGAAGGTGCAAAGAAATCTGGTCATTTGTCCAAGATCCTATTTGCTAAATAGGAAGCAAAGCTAGGATTTCATATGGGAATCTGATGCCACACTTTGGGCTTCTCCCCAGCCCTGACCCCTTGGCTGAAGCTGTGGAGAGGCTCCACTTAGTGGTGTTCTGGTGTTCTGGCCGAGTGCCCCAGCCCCCAGCTGGCATCTCTGCAGCCAGGGCTGGGAGGGCCGGGCCCTTATTTGGGGCTCAGTGTGCGGCCTGGGAGGGCTGGAATCTATAGCTCAGGCCTTCGCCTGCATGGGCCTGGGTGTGAGCGAGTGTGGGGAAGGGGCTGGCTCCCTAGGGGTGGGCTGTGGCCAAGTGAAACAGGCTGAGGTCAGAGCGAGGGGGCCGCCCTCCCCTAGGGAGCGCTTGGATGACGTGACTTTGAGGGGGCGCTGGCGGGAGGAGGGCTGGCCATTTCCCTGCTCACCTCTGAGCCTCTGCCTGATGAGGAATCAGAACGGGCTGGGCGGGAGGCCCGCCAGATGCAGCGCCTGGCAGGCTTCCCTGGCCGACCCGTGCAGGGCTCTCCTCCAGCTGGCTTGGCAGGTCCCTCTTCCCCCTCCCTGAAGGGACCTAGGAGCAAATGACGTCCTGGAGTTGGCTGTGGCAGAGAGGAGGGTCCCCTCTGGCCCCACAGCAGGAAGGGGCAGGGAGATGCAGGTCGGGGACTCAAAGACGTGACCTGGTGTTCCCTCTCCTCCTTCCCCTGCTCTGTATTTTGAGCCAAGTTTGGGGCAGGGAGTGGGGATTTAAAGGTTTACCTCAGAGCCAGTGCCGGAGAGGGAACTGAGCGTAACTCAGAGCCTCTGACTTCTAGCACTTTGTTCTGTCTTTTCCCAACATCGCCAGTACTCTGCCTTGACGCCCTCCAGGTCCTAGTCATTGGCTGTCCAGAAATAGCAGGTGAAATACCTTGTGCTCTGCCAGGCACTGGGTCCCCCAGCCCCGCTCCTACTCCAAGGTCTGTTCCAGCCATTCGACTGCATCCTGACCATCCATCCGGAGTCCCAGAAGCCTTTGGAGTGGAATTTCTCCATTTCCAAACATCCTCTCCTGGGCTCCCCTTCCTTCTTTGGGGACCCCACCCATTCTACTGCCTACATTCTCTCATTACCAAACCTGACCTCACCAGTGTGCCGGGGGCTCCCTGTCTCTTCCTCCCATGGGCTTAGATGTCCCCCTACCTGTTCTTGCCTCCTCTCCACTTAACCATTGTTCCCTCATGCCTCAGAGCCAGTACGGGTCACCTCCTACCTGGCTGCCTTGGGCTTCAGGTTGCAGCCCCCCTAGCTGCCCCTGGCTGTCACACCCTTCAGGCCCTATTCGTGCCCTCTCTCCCACCCCAGTGCTCCCCTGCCTTGGTGTTCTCTTCCGCCTAGGGCACCTGCTGCCACTATAGTTTACCTCACTTCCAGTACCACCTGGGAGCATTCTGCTATGGTTTGATCATGAGTTGCCTCCAAAACTCATATTGAAATCTGATTGCCACTGAGGTGGTGTTGGGACATGGCGATTGGTCATTAAGAAGCGCCAAATGCCTGTCTGTTGGGAATGGGTAAGTTATGGAGAAGGTGGGTTGTAATAAAGCAAGGCTGCCCCTCCTGTTTTTCTTCATGTACCCACTTGCTTTCCACTTTCTCACCATGTTATGATGGATTCCAGAAGCTGCTGCCATGCTCTTGGACTTCCCAGCCTCCAGAGCCCTAAGCCAGTGTAAACTTCTTTCCTTTATAAATTACTCTGTCTCAGGTATTCTCTTATAGCAACAGAAATTGGACTGAGATACCTTCTCAGCTTGCTGCCTTTCTCTTGGGTTCCCTAGAACTGTGTGCAGCTCTCCATCTGAACTCACAGGACATTATCCATCATGCCACTTTCTCACCAGCTAGGAGCTCCGCACTCACTCCCCCACAGGACCAGGACTGCACAGTATTTTATAAACTTTGTGTTGCCAGGCTTTGGTGTAGAACCTGCACGTGGTAAACACTCAATAATTCTTTATGGACTGAACTGGACTTTATCAGACAAGCAATTGTGGCTTTACTGAGAATCTATTTACCACACTCTCAATGTCATTAGATACTGTAGGACAAACAAGGGAGGTCGGGATAAAATACTATTTTCAAGGGCCTCATAACCAGTTGAGGACAGTTCTGGGAATGGACTGGGGGAATGGACATACATGACATTGGCAATGGAGCCTCCAGTGCTGAAGTGCGTGTTTGTGGTGCCAGGGGCCTATGGGGCTTTAAAAAGTGGGGAGGAGACTGTAGGCAGAGAGGGGCCCCGTAGTCCTGGGCTGGAGCAAAGGGCAAAGATTTCACCTAGTGGTAGGATCTTCTAGTACTGGAACAGGGTTAGTGGATTTTAAGTGCAGTTCCCTATCCTGGAAGCCAAACGGCAGCTGAGAGCATTCCAGTTTTGCTGCTTGATTGGGAAACTTTTACTGCACGCCAGGGTCTGCGGGCCAGCAAACTCTCCAGGCAAAGAGCAGGTTGTTTCAGGCGTCGGTTCCTTTAGTTGCAGTTGCAGAAGACCCGGCCTCTTCCTTGCTGAACCTGGGAAACGAGGCTCGTTCCCTTGAAGTCGGGTTTCCTCCTTCATCTGCCAGGCACAGCTAGTGCCTGAGTACTAGTGTTGGTGACCAGAGACCAGGGATTGCAGAGGTCCAGCACAGGCTTCCTCCAAGCTTGAGGGCGTGCATGACCGCTGCTCGCACAGGCACACTGTGTACCAGACGAGGGCAGAAGGAGCACCCAGGGCTGAGGCAACCAGGGCGGCGTTTAGGACACTGTGGGTCTTGATTGGAATTTGGAGGCATTAGGTTGAGAGGATGCAGAAATGGAGCCAAGAACCCCTGAACCAAGAGTGACATCTCTTCCCTTCTAATTTTTAATAATAATGCGTATATCATGCAATTCGCGCCTTTGAAGTATGCAATTCACTGGTTTTTAGTATAGGCACAGAGTTACGCAGCCATCACCACAGTCAATTTTGGAATGTTTTTATCTTCTAGAAAAGAAATCCCAGTAGTGGTCCCTTCTGTTTCCCCCAAGCCTCCTCTGCATCCCCATCCCTTGCCCTATGCCACCATTTCCCGTTTTCTGTCTATAGATTGGCCTGTCTGGATGATTCATATGCAGATGATTCCTGACTTAATGATAATCTGACTTACAATTTTTTTGACTTTACCATGGTACAAAAGCACGCGCACATACACACATCACAATTTCAGAGAGCTATCTGTGTGTTCTAAATATAAGTCCTTATTAATACAAGGCCATCAGTCTAACATGGTATCTCCCTTGCAGTTGGTGTCTGCCAATGCACTCCATTTAGTTGGGCCCTCAGCAATGACCCATGTGTTTTTTGTTGGCCTAGTGTACACTCCAAAACAAGGGACACTGGCTGACCCACTGCCTGGATTCCTAGCACCTAGCACTGACCCTTACCTGGTTCACAGACTCTTCAGTACAGGCAAGAAATTTCTTTCAAAGGAGCTGTGTTCCCAGTGGATTTTGCTAAAAACTTTTTAAGTGTTTCTGGCCTGATGGAGTTGGAAGTTGGAGACTAAGTGGGAAGGGGTCTTCCAGCAACATCCTCTGCCCCAGCAATCCCAGCATTACTGCCCCTTCCACCTTGACAACTCTGCTGGTTAGAAGTTCTTCTTGACAGTAGACAAAGTCCTGCTTGGCTATAACTTGCACACATTATCTGGCACTTTCCTTTACCTCCAGCCGGATTCGAGTCTCACATTTTGATCATCTTTTAAATATTTGAAACCATGTGTCTCTTAAATACCTTCTCTGGTCTGAGCACCTCTAGTTCTTTCAGCTGTTCCTCCTGAGCCAGGAAAGGCCCAACTCCCACCCCTGGGTCGCTAGCATAGACCACCATGTGGGGGTGGGCACAGGCTGCCAAATAAAGCTCAGGCACAGCCACACCCAGAACTAATGCACCTGGCTCCCTGTTTTCTTTTCCCAGCTGATGAATTCCACACCTGGAAGCAGGATTTTGAGTAGATGCTCTGAATACAAACTCTCTAGGTGATTTTTAATAGAAAAAGATTCTACCGTGATATTGCTTTCCATTTAAAGAGATATGTTTGTTTGTTTAGCCAGTCCAGCGATGTTTAGGGTTTTGGTTGGACTTAGTGATTCTCCATGTTCAACACTGGTAGATCCACCTGGGGAGCTCTTAAAAATACCAAAGCCCACCCCACCGTCCAAGGCTTTGATTTAGATGGAGTACCCAGGTCCTGGGCAGGAGTATTTTTAAAGCACCCCAGGTGACTGTAATGTGCAGCCAGGGTTGCAAACCTTGGCTTCTAGAGTTCAGACTGAACCTGAAATTCCCTACAACCCCACAAGAATGAGCAAGTGCTGGAAGTTCGCATAGCATCCAGCAGCTGGCAGGAGCCAGAGGCCAGGCTGGGAGGACACAATTGTTTGCTAAAATAGGAATCCTGTGTTACATTATGAAAGCCATACATGTCGGAATGAAGTGACAAAGAAGTGTACAAAGTAGGAAACAGAACTGTTCTGTTTCTCCTTCTCTCTATTTCTCTTCCCCCAAATAACCACCATTACCAGTGGTTTTCATGTGCACCTACATACATGCGTACCCCCTGCGCACATACATCCTAAGTAAATGTGTTTTGTTGGATAGATACTGTTTTGTAACCTGGTTTTTACATTCTCCTTTCTCAGTATTCTGTGGACATTTTTCATTACTGTTAAGAAAGGTCCAACTTATCCTTAGCAGGTGGAGGAAGCTTGCTTTATATATAACTTTTCATAATTAAGTGGGGGGCAAAAAATAAAATCAATGTACATTCAATATTCCTTTTTTGTTGTTGCAGTGACATCTTTATATACATACACAACACACACGTACTTTTGCACACTTGGACGAGTCAATTCTTCAAGGTCCAGTTGCGAAGTCAAAAAAATACGTTTGGGGATAGAGATTGCCAGATTGCTCTCCAAAAAGATTGTTCCAGTCTGTCCCAGGCAAGAGTTTCCTAACGAGAGCTTTCTGCCTTGTGTCAGAAGTTGAGGTTTGCTGAGCGCAGCAGAGAGGAAGGTGTGAGTGTGCCGGCTGGTGGGGAGGGAGCGCCGGGTCGCTTCCCCTGCGGGCATGTGTGGAGGAGCCGCTGGCCTCTGGCCTTCCCCGGCTGCTGTGTTGCCCAGGGAAGAGGAAACCAAGCTGTGTGTGGTGACCTTTGCCTTGCTCTCAGGGTGTGACGACAGAGTGGGGCACGTTTGCAGGATGTGTGTGCCGAGGGCGGCAGGCCAGGGTCAGACCTTGATTTGGGGGTGTGTGGAACAAGAATCCCCTGATCTAACTCTCCTAGATCCAAGCGCTTCCAATGCCCGGGACACCATTCTCTGGATGGTTCCGGAGAGGATACATTTGTTTAAAGTTTCCAGGACTCTAGCTCCTCCTCCTGTCAATGTGCGTCTAGGGCCCCCGCCTCCCCCCACTTCCATGAGGGTGAGCCTTATTCTCCCAGCCTGGGCACACTTTCTCCTTCTCTGGGCACTTGGGCATCACCCAAGAGGGCCATTGCCCATTGCTGGCCTCTCCATTGGAGCACCTGCTGGTTCAAGGTGAAGCGTGATAAGCTGGCTTAGGACTAGAGGGTGGTGGCAGGGTTGGAGGAAGGAAGGTACAAAGGTCAACCACATGTCCTCAGGCACTCTGGAGACTGTCCCAGTGGGGCCCATGCCCAGAACTCTAAAATCCCAAAGGGGATTTCTTTCCAGGCCCCATATTAATTGGTACCCTTAGAATCTTCTAGGGGAAGAGAATAAAATTCTTAGAAGGCAGAAGACTGCCAGTGCTTCAGTCAGGGTTTTCACCACTGTGGCCAAATTGTTCTCTGACAAGAACAGTTTTAGAGAAGGGAAAGTTTATTTGGGGCTCATGGTTGCCAACGGCTCAGTCGACAGATGGTTGGCTCCATTGCTTCGGGCCTTCGGTGAGGCAGAAAACATCATGGTGGAAGAGTGTGGTGGAGGAAAGCAACTCAGGTCATGACAGGAAGCAGAGAGCGAGCTCTACTCAACAAGGGCAAAATATAAACTCTAAAGGGGTACACCCAGTGACACTCCGCTCCAGTCACTGTAGGCCTGCTGGCCTGCAGTTACCACCCAGGTCATCCCTGCAAGGGGGTTAATGTACTGATTAGGTTAAAACTCTCATAACCTACTGATTCCACCTCTAAACTTTCTTCCATTGTCTCACACGTGAGCTTTCTGGGGACACCTAGTATCTAAACCACAACATCCAGGCACTTGGAAGGGGAAGAATGGGAAGAGGGAGTCACTATCAGGCAGTTCCAGGCACTGGACTTGGCCTTTGCTTGTGTTCTTGTCACTCTTTATAACAAGGCAGGAATCGTGGATGTGGAATAAAGGCTCAGAGAGGGTACTGACTTTTCGTGGAACTGACCTGAGGGTTCCAAACCACGCAAAATAAAACTCTGGTCCCCACACAGGACTCCCTGCCCACTTCCTTGCCGGCCACCTCAGTACTGACTGGTACATTACCCACACAAGAAGTAGCAAGTCTCAGAGGAGCAGATGGAACCACAAGTGTAGTCTGGCCTGTTAAAGAAGCTGAAGTGGTCCAGCTATGGAGGGACTGTCCATGTTTGGTCACAGGAGTGACTAGTAGTCATCTCTTTGTTCCTGGCGAATCCACTTGTTTGCACCCATAAGAAAAAGGTCTGAAGAACGGCTCCTTACGTGGGTTTTCTGGGAATGCTGAGATGGGGCTCTGACAGCTGATCTTTTCTCTGAGGTCTCGGTAGGGTTTGTGAGTCCTGGGTGCTTACACACTCACTTCCCCTCAGGAAACATGGAAAAAAGAAAATGAAAAAAAAAAAAAGGCCTCCGACCCCAGAGTGGCCAGTCACAGCACGTCCATCCTTTCAGCCGACACTTCTGGGGACGGTCATTGTTTTCCTGGTCCTGGGCTGTAGAGTTATTTTTTGCTCTCCTACTTTCCCAGACTGGGCTTATTTTTAGTAGTGGTTCTACCACCACTGTGTGTGAGCATGTGTGCACACACGTGTGTTCATGTGCCCCGTGTTCACCTCCTTCTCCCCTCCTATTTCCACTCCTGGGTCATGATTCGAGGCTCATGGCAAATGCGAAGCAGTCAGCTGCCTCCCTCCTCCTTCCCGCTGTGTAAATGACTAACATTTCATTGTGCCCGGTCCTGTCTGAGCACTCCACGCACAGCCTCACATTTAATGGGGAGCGCCATTATAAATGCCATATTGTAGCTAAGGAAACCCCAGCTCAGAGAGGCTAAGACATTCATCCAAGCCCACACAGTAGGGAAGTGTTAGGTCTGAAATTAAAATCCAACAAGTGCTCTCAAAGCCACTTTCCTCTGTTCCCTCCCAAAGCTCACTCTTTGGCACCACCCTGTTCCCTGCTTGATTCCTCAGCATGAGGGATGCTGCCTCGGCCGAGTTGTAGGGGCCTGGAGGCTGGGACTTTGCTGTACTTTCTATTCAGCTTAGCACAAAACCAGGTACCAGGTAAGCACCCCCTCGGTATTTGCTGACTGCTTTGCTCTTTCACTTCTTTAGGGAACCTTCAGTGGGCCAAGCGTCATGGTGGGCATTAGAACCAGGATCTGTCTTCAGAGAGCTTCCAGGGTTAACTCACTGAATCATCATGACCACCCCCAAAGTGAGGAACCAACTGTTACCCTATTGTGCGGAGTCACTCTGTGGGGTCCTCCAGACCTTCCCTGCCTACGCAGTATCCCCCAAGTCTAGAAAGGAGCCCAGGCCCATGGTCCCTGCACACAAAGGCGGGCGCTGAGTGTGATGCGCTCTCAAGTGACGTTCTCTACGGTCTAGGAGTCTGCAGACTGTCCCCTCCTGAGTCCGTTTTAAAAGCCCCTTCTTTATCCCAGCAAAGGCCCTGGTGGCCGGGTCTGCAGTGGCACTCTTGTTTTGGCGTGGGTGGGTGGACGCGGGTTCTGGGAGGAGCCTTTTCGCGGCACACACTCCGCCGCTGCTGTCGCGTGTGCTTCGGCTGCGTTCACTCTCTCTGCTCCGTGGCAGCCTGTGGTCTGGCGGACTGAGGACCTGAGAGGGTGGGTCTGCCGCCTGATCACTAACCCTCTAGTCAGCCTGTATTTGTGTGTGTTGGAATGGATGTCACCCCCCAAGTCCAGGCTTCTAAGTGGTGGTTGTTCCCCAATCTGCACCCCTCCCTCCCTCCCTTCCCCCAGGATCAAGCCACCACCCAGAGGAGGAGTTGGAATTTTAATAGGGCCACACCCTGAGGTGCTCAGTGTTCCCAGGCTGAGCTCAAAAACTTCAGCCAAGTGGCCACAGGCTGTTGAATTTGCTTTTGCTGGCCAGGCTTCGACTGGCAAAGACCCTTGTACCTGGTCAGATATGTTTGTATTCTACCCCTCGACCTCTGGGGGCTTGCCTCTGGGTTGGAGAGCAGTCTCAAGGGTGTCACCGCCACCCCTTTGTTGCTTCAGACTCTGTAGGTTTTCTTGTGTTAGTCGGTCATTATTGCAATGTGCCCAGGGGGCTGGCAGACCATGAGAAGGGAAGATGCTTTCTGCTGAGAGGGTCACCTGGGAGGGAGATGGACTCACCCGTGTTGAGTAGAGACCAGAACAGCACTGTCAGATGCCGGGTCATTCCGCACCAACAATTAGCAAACAAGGGCAGCCATAATAATTGGCTAATCACAAACACAGACCATGAGCACTGCAGGAGACGGACACAGACTTGCGAGGCTACTGGAGGCCCAGGTCAGATGTTGGCACCCCGGGGGGCTCTGCCTCTGGATGCGGCCGGTCATATAACACCCATGAGGCTCAGCAGGCACAGCAGGGAGGAGACAGGGCATTGGCCCTGTTTGGTGTAGTTGCTTGCCATGCTGGGTGGTCTGAATCTAGAGGACCAGCCTGGCTGGGATTATTGCCACTCTTGCCCCAACCTGCCATGATAAGTCCTTAGCATGTGGAGCAGTGTGAACGGAAGAGTGGAGTTTATTAGCACCTTAGATGGGCCGGCATCAATTTCTTGGGGAAGAACTTGGCATGATGAATTTCAGCAGGAGGTCACAGCAATGACCATGCCCCCAGATGCAAACTCCCTTCTACTGGCTGCTGGATTGTTTGTTCGGACTTCTGGGGCCATGGTCTCTAGCACTTAATCCCAAATGTTAGGCATCTCTCCATCCACACACTCCAGAAGACTTGCGGGGAGCCGAGGAGCTGATCCTAAGGAGATCCTGGCACCTCAAGGACCCTAGAAAGCAGTGACAGCCCACCCAGCAGAACAAGGTGCCCCTCTCTCTGCATGAATACAGCCCCAAGGTGGGGTGCACAGTTTGGGAACTAGAGTACAGGTTGGATTTTCCCTCTGCTTCTCCCCTTGACCAGCAACCTTTGGGCAGTGAACAACTTGTCCAACTGTATGCTATGGCCCTACTCCTAGCCAGCTGATCCCAGCCCATCATGGTGAGAGCAGGTAAAGGAAGCAGGTCATTGAGTTTCCATTTGGCCAAGGGCAGGGTCAGCTGGCCAGGGTCCAGGGAAAATAAGCTCTTCCTCAGTAAATGGAACCACTGTGCCATGGAGATGTACAGTGGCCACCACCACTCCTAGCTCTTGTCTCTCTCTGTACTCAGCAAATGGGGCAACAGGTACTTACCAGAACTTTCTGATTAAGCACGGGAGGTCCTAGGCCTTCTAGGAATGGTTGGGCCATCTATTTTGGGTATTAACTGGTCACAGCCCAGATCCCATCATGGGCCTCCATGCCTCCACAGAACCCCGCTGGGCCTCATTCTCTGTGCTCTAGGGTTGAGCTTCAGGTCTGATCTGCATCCACGTCGTGATCTTGTTGAAAGGGGCATGGTTAACAGAGGACAGAAATACCCCTGGGAAGACAAGTTTGGAAGGCTTGGACTTGGCTGGGCCCCCTGAGCTGGGGGGACAGAAAGCAGCCCCGTGCGGCCTTGTGGGGGCCGGCTGAGAGCTGACGCTTGTGCCCGCAGTGGAGATTCTCCTCCTCCACCAGGTGAGCCGGCAGGGGACTGTGATCGTCTGACTGCTTGCGCCTGGCTGACCCAGGGGAAGCTGCACACAGTGGCTGGTCTCTAGTGAGGCTTCGTAGCCACCCACCATCTGCCTGAAATGGCCGGAGACAGGGAAATAGAATCCATGCATTTTAAAATCCAGAAGGAAGGGAAACTCCACCCGGGAAACATAACCCCAAGTACCGTGCTTGGAAGCAGGATGTTTAATTGCCAAACCTTTCTTGAGACCCAGCTGCTGGGTAATGTTATCTTGGCTGCTCGTGAGACCAGAGGGGGTTTATCTGGGCCCCTGATGGTAAACAGAGCTGGCTTTCTCAGGTGACCTCCGCCCTGTCCCCCTTTCCAACACCTGCTCTTTCTCTGCAGTTTATCTCTAAAGTTTCCAGCGCCAGCGGGGGAGACTTAAGAAACTCTGGTGTCAGGGTAGGGCCGCTAGGAATAGGCCAGGCTGGAATTTTGTGTCCCCATCACTCATCTGGAGGGATAATCTAGGATGTCCAAGGTTTGGAAGAAAGTAGACAGGCCGATGAGAGGACAAGGTCTGGAGACTGTCCTCCTGTCTCGGGCTTATCTCTAGAGAGGACTCTGACCATTTCCTCAACGCAGGATTTAGACTGTCCAAGGGAGGAGGCTGGGGGCCCTCTGGTGTATCCCAGAAGCTTGAGAGAAACTGGGAGTCTATCCCTGCCACCATGTCATGTTCGTGCCACCTGGGACATAGGAAAGATGTCAGCAGGAGCCATTCTTTGCCAAACAAGGGAAGAAGTTTGGTTTTTTTGTTTTGTTTTGTTTTGGTTTGGTTTTTTTGGGGGGTCGGTAGAGTATAATCCTGTCCTGGCTGAGTGACCATGACTGACAAGGGACATAGGGACAGCTCTCTGTCACCCCTTTCCTCTGACTATTTCTCCAGAGCATGCATTTTTGGCGTGGGCTCAGGTCAAGAGTGAAACAGAGATGGTTCCTATGAGTTTTCAACTATTTTATCATTTTTTTTTTTTTTTTTTTTTTTGGTGGTGCTGGGGATTTGAACACAGGCTCTTGCGCATGCGAGGCAAGCACTCTACAAAGTGAGCTGTATCCTCAGCACCTCAACTGTTTTAAAGAGCGAAAGACAAAGGGCTTTTCCGCAGGGGGTATGTTTAGTGACATGCAGGCTGGTCCCTGGCTTGGAATTGGGAGGTCTGGGTCCCCATCCCAGCTTTGCCATAAGAGAATGAGCACCCTACTGTGATAAGTTCACATGTGTCAGGCCTGGCAGCCACAGAGGTGGTGACCACTGTGTAGAGGAGCCTGAGGGTCTGGGAGGCTGGGCTCAGGTCTCACAGTCTCTCATGAGGTGGTGGGAGTAGAACCCAGCTGTGGCTGTCTCTGGAATTTGCTCCTTACTTGACCATCCCCTTTGGCAAGTCACCACCCTGGTCACTGGGTTTCTCATCTGCCAAAGAAGAGGCCACTGAGCATGCGTGAGGCCCTGGGTTTGAACCTCAGTACCGCTCGCACGCACACAGGCACGCACACACACAGAGGCCTCCCAGATCCCAGCTGCCAGGGACTGCAGCCTGTGATTAGTTCTCTCTGGGAGGTGAAAGGAAGCCCCTAATTGCTCCACAGGGTGGAGGGTGGGTGTTAAGCCCCAATTAAGCCCACCTCTGGGCTCCGCTTGGTTGGCCCAGGAGAAAGGCTGCTGTCTAAGGTCCTGCAGGGGCGTTCAAGCGCTTTCTCTAGGCTGGCAAGGCCACTGGGGCCTCCTTACGTTCCCCAGACGACACCTGGCAGGTGCACAGAGCTGCTCCCTGCCTGGAGAGCTGTGGGAAGCGGGTGTGCAGATGGCAGTGGGGCCAGGGGAGAGAAGGAGCTGGAGGTCAGCTGCGGGAATGGGTGGGTTCCGACCTCTGGCAATCCCGGCGCCTCCTGCCTCTTCGCCGAAGCCTGTCGTGCACAAGGTTCCTCTTGGGTCTGGTTTCCTGGCATTCCTGTCTGGGCCCCAGTGCTGTCTCCTCTTGGTCTTGAGCCCTCAGGTTGCCTGTACTACACCACCATGTTCCTCTTGGCCACTCCCTGAGCATGTGCTGGCCTACACTTTTCAGGTCACCTGAAGCTTTATTTTATTTCATTTTCTTTTTCTTTTAATTTTTTACAGACTGCATTTTGATTCATTGTACACAAATGGGTTACATCATTTCGTTTCTATGGTTGTGCATGATGTAGATTCATACCATTCATATAGTCATACATGCACATAGGGTAATGATGTCTGTCTCATTCCACCATTTTTCATACCCCCCCTCATTTCCGTCTACATAATCTAAAGTTCCCCCTTTCTTCGCTCACTCCCCACCTCCCCACCCGCATTATATATCATTCTCTACTTATCGGGGAAAACATTCGGCCTTTGGTTTTGGGGGATTGGCTTATTTCATTTTAGCATGATATTCTCCAATTCCATCCATTTATTTGCAAATGTCATATTCTTCTTCTTCTTTATAGCTGAGTAATATTCCATTGTGTATATATAGCACAGTTTCTTTATCCATTCATCTGTTGAAGGGCATCTAGGTTGGTTCCACAATCTAGCTATTGTGAACTGAGCTGTTATAAACATTGATGTGGCTGTATCACTGTAGTATGCTGATTTTAAGTCCTTTGGCTATAAACCGAGGAGTGGGATAACTGGGTCAAAAGGTGGGTCCATTCCAAGTTTTCTGAGGATTCTCCACACTTCTTTCCAAAGTGACTGCATCAATTGCAACTCCACCAGCAATGTAAAAGTGTGCCTTTTTCCCTACATCTACACCAACATCTATTATTGTTTGTGTTCTTGATAATAGCCACTCTAATTAGAGTAAGATGAAATCTTAGAGTTGTTTTAATTTGCATTCCTTTAATTACTAGAGATGTTGAACACTTTTTCATATATTTATTAATTACTTGTATGTCTTCTTCTGTAAAGTGTCTGTCCAGTTCCTTGGCCCATTTATTGGTTGGGTTCTTTGTATTTTTGGTGTAAAATTTTGTAAGTTCTTTATAAATTTTGGAGATAAGTGCTCTATCTGAAGTGCATGTGGAAAAGATTTTCTCCCACTCTGTAGGCTCTCCACATTCTTGATTGTATCCTTTGCTGAGAAAAAGCTTTTTAGTTTGAATCCATCCTATTTATTGATTCTTGCTTTGATTTCTTGTGCTTTGGGAGTCTTGTTGAGGAAGTCTGATCCTAAGTCAACATGATGGAGATTTGGGCCTACTTTGTCTTCTATTAGGTACAGGGTCTCTGGTCTAATTGCTATGTCCTTGATCCATTTTGAGTTAAGTTTTGTGCAGAGTGAAAGATAGAGGTTTAATTTCATTTTATTGCGTATGGATTTCCAGTTTTGCCTGCGCCATTTGTTGTACAGGTTATCTTTTCTCCATTGTATGTTTTTGGCTCCTTTGTCTAGTATGAAGTGGCTGTATTTATGTGTGTTTTTCTCTGTGTCTTCTATTCTGTACTATTGGTCTGCCTGTCTATTTTGATGCCAATACCATGCTGTTTTTGTTACTGTTGCTCTGTAGTATAGTTTAATGTCTGGTATTATGATACTTCCTGTTTCACTTTTTCTACTCAGGATTGTTTTGGCTCTTGTTCTTCCAGATGAAGTTCATGATCGCTTTCTCTATTTCTATGAGGAATATCATTGGGATATTAATTGGAATTGCATTGAATCTGTGTAGCGCTTTGGTAGAATGGCCATTTTGACAATGTTAATTCTGCCTATCCAAGAACATGGGAGATCTTTCCATCTTTGAAGGTTTTCTTCAATTTCTTTCTTTAATGTTCTGTAGTTTTCATTGTAGAGGTGTTTTACCTCTTTTGTTAGATTGATTTCCAAGTTTTTTGGTTTTTTGAGGCTATTGTGAATGAGTGGTTTTCCTAATTTGTCTTTCAGAGGATTCATCACTTATGAATAGAAATGCATTAGATTTATGTGTATTGATTTTATATCCTGCTACTTTGCCGAATTCATTTATTAGTTCTAGAAGTTTTCTAGTGGAGTTTTTTGGATCTTCTAAATACAGAATCATGTCATCAACAAATAGTGACAGCTTTAGTTCTTCTTTTTCTATTTGTATCCCTTTAATTTCTTTGGTCTGTCTAATTGCTCTGGCAAGTGTTTCAAGGACGATGTTGAATAGAAGTGGTGAAAGAGGGCATCCCTGTCTTGTTCTAGTTTTTAGAGGGAATGCTTTCAGTTTTTCTCTATTAAGAATGATGTTGTCCATGGGCTTAACATAGATAGCCTTTACAATGTTGAGGTATGTTCCTACTATTCCTATTTTTTCTAGTGTTTTAAGCATGAAGGGGTGCTGTATTTTATCAAACACTTTCTCAGTATCTATTGAAATAATCATGTGATTCTTAACTTTGAGTCTATTGATGTGATGAATTACATTTATTGATTTCCAGATGTTGAACCAACCTTGCATCCCTGGGATAAACCCCACTTGATCATGGTGCACTATCTTTTTAATACATTTTTGTATGCGATTTGCCAGTATTTTGTTAAGGAGTTTTGCAACTATGTTCATCAGGGATTTTTTCTTTTTTTTTTGCAGTGCTGGGGATTGAACCCAGGGCCTTGTGCTTGTGAGGCAAGCACTCTACCAACTGAGTTATATCCTCAGCCCCTCGATCAGGGATATTGGTCTAAAGTTTTCTTTCCTTGATGTGTCTTTGTCTGGTTTTGGTATAAGAGTGATACTAGCCTCATAGAATGAATTTGGAAGCGTTCCCTCCTTTTCTGTTTCCTGGAATACTTTGAGGAGTATTGGTATCAGTACTTCTTTAAAGGTCTTGTAGAATTCAGCTGAGAATCCATCTGGTCCTGGACTTTTCTTGGTTACTAGGCTTTTGATGGCTTCTTCTATTTTGGTGCTTGAAATTGATTTGTTTAGATTGTGTACGTCTTCCTGATTCAGTTTGGGAGGATCATATGCCTTTAAAAATTTGTCAGTGTCTTCGATATTTTCCATTTTGTTGGAGTATAGATTTTCAAAGTAGCTTCTAATTATGTTGTGTATTTCAGTGGTGTCTGTCGTGGTCTTTCCTTTTTCATCACGAATTCTAGTAATTTGAGTTTTCTCTCTCCTTTTCTTCATTACTGTGGCTAGGGGTTTATCGATTTTGTTTACTTTTTCAAAGAACCAACTTTTGTCAATTTTTTGAATTGTTTCTCTTATTTCAATTTCATTGATTTCAGCTCTGATTTCAATTATTTCCTGTCTTCTACTATTTTGGGTGTTGATCTGTTCTTCTTTTTCTAGGGCTTTGAGATGTAATGTTAGGTCATTTAGTTGTTGACTTTTTATTTTTTTAATGTATGAGCTCAATGCAATGAACTTTCCTCTTAGTACTGCTTTCAGTGTCCCAGAGATTTTGATATGTTGTGTCATTGTTCTCATTTACCTCTAAGAATTTTTTTATTTCTTTCCTGATGTCTACTGTTTTCATTGCATCATTCAATAGTATATTATTTAGTCTCCAGGTATATGAGTAGTTTTTGTTTGTTATTTTATTGCTCATTTCTAATTGCATTCCATTATGGTCTGATAGGATACAGGGTAGGATCTCTATTTTTTTGTATTTACTAATGGCTTCTTTGTGGCAGAGCATATGGTCAATTTTGGAGAAGGATTCATGAGCTGCTGAGAAGAAAGTTCTCAGCTCGATGATTCGCTCGATGATGGATGAAATACTCTGTAAATATCTATTGTCTATATCATTGATTGTATTATTTAGTTCCATAATTTCTTTGTTCAGTTTTTGTTTGGAGGATATATCCAGTGGTGAGAGCAGTGTGTTAAAATCCCCCCACTATTAATGTGTTTTGGTCTATTTGATTCTTAAAATTGAGAAGGGTGAAAGGAAGCAGGGATGAACTCATCCTATTTATTGATTCTTGCTTTGATTTCTTGTGCTTTGGGAGTCTTGTTGAGGAAGTCTGATCCTAAGTCAACATGTGTTTGATATACACAGAAGCTCCATTGTTTGGGGCAATAACATTTAGAAATGTTATGTCTTGCTGGCTTATGGTTCCCTGGAGCAGTATGAAATGTCCTTCTTTATCCTTCTGACTTGCTTAGGTTTGAAGTCCACCTTATCTGATATGAGGATGGAGACCTCTGCTTTTTTTTTTACTGGGCCCATGTGTATGGTATGTTTTTCCCATCCTTTCACCTTTAGTCTGTGGATGTCTTTTTCTATGAGATGAGTCTCTTGAAGGCAGCATATTGTTGAGTCTTATTTTTTTTTTTTTTTTGAGTCTTACTTTCTAATCCAATCTGCCAGTCTATGTGTTTTGATTATTGAGTTTAGGCCATTGACAGTCAGGGTTATTATTGTGATACGATTTGTATTCCTGGTCATTTTGGCTTATTTTTGGTTTTTAACTTGACTTGGTTTCTCCTTTGATTGACTTTTCCTTTAGGGTAGTTCTTCCCTATGCTGACTTGTATTGTTCCTTTTCACTTCCTCCTCATGAAATATTTTGCTGAGAATGTTCTGTAGGACAGGCTTTCTGTTTGTAAATTCTTTTAACTTTTGTTGATCGTGGAAAGATTTTATTTCATTGTCAAATCTGAAGATTAGTTTAGCTGGGTATAGGATTCTTGGCTGGCATCCGTGTTCTTTCAGAGCTTGAAATATATTGTTCCAGGTCCTTCTTGCTTTTAGAGTCTGGGCTGAGAAATCTGCTGATATCCGTATTGGTTTCCCCTTATATGTAATCTGATGCTTTTCTCTCACAGCCTTTAAAATCTTATCTTTATTTTGTATGTTAGGTATTTTCATTATAATGTGTCTTGGTGTAGATCTGTTGTAATTTTGTGCACCTGGTGTTCTGTAAGCCTCTTGTATTTGATTTTCCATTTCATTTTTCAGGTTTGGGAAATTTTCTGATATTATTTCATTGAACAGGTTGTTCATGCCTTTGGTTTGTATCTCTGTGCCTTCCTCAATCCCAGTAATTCTTAAATTCGGTCTTTTCATGATATTCCATAATTCTTGGAGGTTCCGTTCATGACTTCTTAACATCTTCTCAGTTTGTTCAACTTTATTTTCAAGATTAAGTATTTTGTCTTCCTTGTCTGAGATTCTGTCTTCCATGACATTTATTCTGTTGGTGATACTTTCTATTGAGTTTTTAGTTTGGTTTATCATTTCCTTCATTTCAAATATTTGTTTGTTTTTTTTCAGAATCTCTATCTCTTTATTGAAGTGTTCTTTTGCTTCCTGCATTTGCTCTTTTAACTGTTTACTGGAATGGTCTTGCATTGCCTGCATTTGCTCTCTTATCTCGTCTTTTGCTTCACGGATCATTTTAAGTATGCAGATTCTAAACTCTTTTTCTGTCATTCCTACTGCCATGCTGTCATTGAATTCTATCACAATAGCATCTTGGTTTGTTAGGGACACTTTCTTCCCCCATTTTTTCATATTGTTTCTATATATTCCCCTCTAGCAGTGAAGATCAGAGATACTGAAGTTCCCCCCTTGCAGGCTTATTATGACCCTGCAGTTTTCCACTACTTCTCCTTTGAAGGGGAGATCAATACCAGTAGCACCCAATACAGAGAAAATGCAGCCCTGAACCAGAGAGCCCCTATAAAGACTTTAACATTATTGTTATGAACAGGATGAGTTCAACTATTATTTATAGCATTTCTAGTTGTGAACAAGAGGATGGGGAAGGGTGTAGGATATAAGTGGGTAAATAGAGGTGCCTGTCAAAGGGCCTCCAGTCTCCTGTGGGTGTCTCAGGAAGGGAGCCGCCCTCCCAATGATGATGACCACACCCTCAGGAATAATTCAAAATGCCTACACCAGTCTCCAAAGAAGATGGGGAGGCCCAGTGAGGGTGTGCTGAGTCAGCACAGAGCAGGCACAGTGTCCCTCAGCAGTAGGGGGGCAGATGGGCAGGCTCAGCTACCAGCCTCCATCCTTGGTGTGGGGGCAGGCTGGGGGCGCTCAGCACCAGGTCTAACCTCGGTGGGGGTGGGCAGGTGGGCTCAGGGCCAGCTTCGGACCTCAGGGTGGGGGGACTGGCTCCTGAAGCTTTATTTTAAAAGATATCTTTTGGGCCTGATCAAGTAGCTTGATTTAAATCTTCACAGTCCTAAATTTACCTATAGGGAGATAGTCCTGTGGCTATGGTTTTAATGTCCCCTCCAAGCTCATGTTGATGTTTAATTACCCTGTAACAATATTAAGAGGAGGGTCCTTTAAGAGGTGATGGGATCATGCGGGCTCTGCCCTCCTGAATGAATTAACGCTGCCATTGTGGGAGTGGGTTCTGATAGAAGGATGAGTTCATCCCTGCTTCCTTTCTGTTTCTTGCTTTCCTTTGCCCTTTCACCTTATACCAAGGAACGACCCTTGCCATATGCTGTCACCATGGTCTTGGACTTCTCAGAGTTCAGAACCAAAGCAACACCTATTGTTTGTAATTTGCATAGTCTTGGGTATTGTGTTACAACAGCAGAAAATGAACTAAGATATCTAGTATGGTCAAGAGCATGGGGTGTGGACTCAGCTAGATTGGGTTCAAGTTTTTTGCTTAATATTTTACTGGTTATGTAGGCTCAGGCAAGTTACTAGCTTCTCTGAGCCTCTCCTTCTTCCTGTGTCATGTGGAGATAACTATGGTAGCTACTTCATGGGGCTAAAGATTAAATGAGCTAATCGGTATAAATACATTACACTGTACTAACACGTAGTTAACATCTAGTTACCGAAACATTAGCTAACCTTTCGTTATCTAAATGGTTTTACAATTTATTGTATAAGACATGCATTTACATATGATACAAAGCAAAGCATATTCCTGTCTATTTATTTAATAAGTCAATAGTTTATTTTGAGCTCGTGAGGGTAGGGATGGGCTTTTGTTTAATGTTCTTGCTTATCAGGCTCTCAAGTCATAAATGCTCCATCTCTGATGGCAGCATCCAGTCCTAGTTGCCTGGCTTTATGGCTCTTTCCTCAGTTGCATTTGAGAAGAAATTCTCCCCACAGCATGAGACTGGCACTGTGACTTAGCGATGGAAGGGGAGGAAGGACAGTTACCCGAATGCCAAGCATGCAACCTGGGCCTTCACACGCAAGTCCTGGTTCAGGCAGCAAGGGAGTGTGTGATGCCAGTGTGATGCCCAGGTGTCTAAGTGCTCTTTGCTAATGTTCTTCCTCCTCACCATGGACCGGACCCCAGCCCTCTCTGGCTTTGGTGGTTCCCTCCCTGGTAGTATCCCCCAAGACCTATGTAATCAGAATCACTAGGGAATTTTGGAAGATCCCTCATGAAATCTTCTAAAGTTATACTAAAGTTTGAGAACCAGTAGAAATTAGCTACCAAAAAAATATATATAATAATAATAATAATGACCCCAATTTTATGTTCATTGTATACAACATATATACATATAAAGAAGGAAAATAAAACCACTTGTTTTGATTCTACCCTTCTATATCATCAGTAACATTTTCTTGAATGTCCCTGTAGACGTGTGCAGGTTTGCTGTTTGCATGCATTTGATGTATGATGTAGCACCCACACAGCACCTGACATTTACGTCCTGGGGGACAGAAGTGACAAGAAGCATGGCCCTGGCCATGGGGCACCCACACGCATGTGAAATGATGCCCAGCACAGCTTGAAGGCCTGTTTTGGTCACCTGCTCACCTGCTCTTCCCTTTTCCCACAGGTATACATTATCAACGTGACCTGGTCCGACTCTACCTCTCAGACCATCTACCGGAGGTACAGCAAGTTCTTTGACCTGCAGGTGAGTTGTCTGGAGCTCAGATGGTGGCCTGAGTCTTTCTGGTGGACTGGCCTCTAATGTCCTACCTCATCAGAGAGCCCCCATCAGAGCACTCATGGTTGGAATTGAGGTGGGTGCAGAGGGACAGATGAGGGAAGCCGTGCTTATCCGTCTGGGATATTGCACACAGACACTCAGGGCGTTATTGACTTGCTCAACAAAGAGGCAGGAGGATGGCTGTGGGTGCTACGGCCTGAGCAGACATGTCTGTAAACATTCAGGATGAGACGCAAGCCGCCACATCATTTCAGGCAAAGAAAAGCAAACATGAGGAGAAGACTGAAACAGAAAACAAGCAACTTTTTGAAGTCCAGACACAAACTGGGCATACCACTGTGTCTGCCTAACCAAATAAGGCACTTGCCACCCAGTTAGTACATGTGGATGGTAAGTATGTGTCTCTAATTCACACAGGCATGTTCTCATAGGAGGGCGGATTACAGATCCTGCAGTTACCATTGCAGACACCCCCTTGGTGCCAAGAAATTTAGTTAGTGACAAGTGACAGTTTTAGATTTATGCTGACTGAGACAAAAATATATGAGGGAAGCTTATGCAGTCTACCAAACAGAGAGCAGAGCAGTGACTTTGGGCATTCCTTAACCTGGGATCGGCTTCCCTTCTGTCTTGTCTTTGTTTCCCTCTGGCACTGTCCCCGCTTCTACTCCCTCACTCCGTGAGGTGCTTGACTGTGAAGAGTTCTTGAATTTCATATCTGTGGTTCCCAATAGCAGACACACTGACTCCAAGTTGACAAATCCAAGGGAAGACTCTGATTGGCCTAACTTGGATCAGGTGCTCTCTCTGGATCAGTCAGAATGGCCAGGGCTAGAGGGTCATACAGAGCAGACATGGCCACCAGGGAGTCTACTCCTGTGTGTCAGAGGCAAGTATCAGAGAAGGGAGAGTCAGTGTGAGTTGGCTGAGATAGTCTAGATTCTACCTCAGGGCGTGAACCTGGCTATAGGAAGAAGAGACACCCACTCCTAGCACTCAGGACAAGAGTCCTCCTTCCCTTGTAGGCATTTGATGGTGGCTTGTCTAAGAGGTGACTGCATGTTTGCCCCTAATACCTGATTTTATCTCCTTGTCCTTATTGCTCTTCCTCTGAAACAAGCCAAAGGTAATCCAGCTTCCTGTATTACCTTCCTTTATTCCCTGGTCATTCCAACTGAATGTCCCATTGCATATGGGATTGAAAGCCACTCCTTATTCTCTGCCTTCTTTCTCTTCCTCTCTCAATTCCTGTCCAGTCTCCTTGGGTCCTTCCAGCATAAACTGGTGGGATTTGCTGACACCCCATCAATGAGTACAGTGTGCTGGACAGGAAATGATAACTCAGTTGGGGAGAGGGAACCTGAAAGAGCTCATTGATGAGTGGGATGAGGTCTGAAAGCCAGTGGAAACTTCCAAATCAGGACTTTTCTTCCCCCCTTCCGTTCTGGTCCCCTACCCACTCCAAAGTTACAGAATCTCACAAGAAAGGAATGTTGCTTCCCTGCTTCTCCCTTGCCCAGAGGGCTCATTTCCTGCATTTTGGGAGGGGACACAAGCATGGAACAGCTTGTGAGATGTGCTGGCCCTGGTCTTGATGGCCATGAGCATGGCCAGGCTTGTCCACGTGGGTTCTTACCATCGGTCCTCCATATCTGTGGTTCCCACATCTGCAGATTTGTCCAGCTGCAGATTGAAAACATTTGGGAAAAAAAAGTTTGTCTAACAGGTACAGATTTTATTCCTTGTCATTATTCCCTAAACAATGCAGAAGAGTTGTTTACAAGTAATCTAGAGATTTAAAGTATACAGGAGGATGTTCGTAGGTTATATGCAAATACTGTACCGTTTTATACAAGGGACATGCACTCCAGAGATTTTGGTATTTGTATAGGGTCCTGAACCAATCCTCTGGGGATACTGAGGCATGACTGCAGATACAGCTGGTGGGAGTTGAGATGGACCTTTGAAATTCAGCCTTGGAATCCAGTGTAGCATCTTTGTGAGCCTGTCACACACCATGTGACTTCTTCATTCCTTTTCACTTTCCGTAGTGTTCATTCATTCATTTTCATGACTTTCTTATTTATTGGGATTGCTAGTTTTTATATGGTAGCTCCTGTAGAGGAAGAGCAAACGGAATGTGTAACTGATTTTCTAAGAGGCTACATAAAAAGTGGCTCAGAGCTTGGGCAATGGGGACACATTGCCCGGAACTGGTTCCTGATTCTGTCATCATGTAACTCTGGAAGGTTCCTTAACTGCTCCAGAGTCAGTTCTCTGATCTGCAGAATGAAGTTTTGAATGGTACCCCCCTGGAGGGTTGTCATGAGGATTTGAGAGGTATCACACGGTGATGAGGGTGTTGGGCTGTGTTGTCTGAGGGGCTGGGGCTTAGGATCTATCTCATGTGTGACTTCTCCCTGCAGACAGACTGCTGTGTGCTGGTGTATTCAGAGTATGCAGGTCACAGCCTCCCCTCTGGAGGGGGGCAGGCAGGAGTACATGGGGAGCAGGGGTGGCCCACAGGGCTGGTCTCAGAACCGTCTTGCTCCTCCCCTTTCTGACTGAGCCCCACCTCCCCAGAACCCTGAAGACCCAGTCTCAGGAAGCCAGCCTGAGGAAAGCTTCTCCAGTTTGTGGTTCTGGGCCTTCTAGGGGCTGTAGACCTATTGGTGATCTGGTAGAAACCTTCTCCCCAGAAAAAGCACATACACGCACAATTTAACTTCCAGCCGCAGGTGTTCACAGACCCCCTGTGGGCCGCCAATGAAGAGCACCTAGCCAAACCAGTTTAGATCATGAATTGTGCATTCACTTCTGACACTGCTTGGGCACCATTTGGGGATCTCTGTTTGACATCCTGAAGATTGCAGGTGACCTGGACACCCCTTTGATGGACCCCTGGGCCTCACCTCCCCCAACACAAGTTGGTTACTCTGTCCCCAGTGAGGGTGTCCCTGTACATTCCCTCTGGTTTCGTCCTTGTCACGTGGAGTCATTTGCCCCTGGTGGAGGTCAGATTATCACAAGGAGGCTCTGGGTTCCCACCTCTCCAATGTAACCCAGGAATCATGTGCAAGGTGATACCAAGCGAACCTGACTCCTCTGACTGATTTGAGAGCCACGGGATACATGCAGATCCAAGCTCATCCAGAAAAGCACACTTCCATTTTTCCCTCTGGAAGGGCAGCAGGGAGATGCACAGCTTTGCCCTGCCCTGCGTGCCTCACAGCCCTGAGGCCAGGGAGCAACTGAAAGGCGCTACATTGCAGGTCTGAACAGAACCTCCAGACTGGGCTTTTCATTGCTCTCTGCTGCAGAGTCCACACCAGCACAGTCCCTAGCCTCACTCTGTGTGCACCCTGAGATATGAGGCAGGATGTCACTCTGGGTTCCCATCTTCCTCTGCCAGGACCTGGCAGCTCTGTATGTGGAGAAAATCCCTGGGCGTGGACAGGCTCCGGCAGGCAGCACAGCAGCCAGCCCCCAGGGGCAGCAAGAGGGAGGAAGTGCCTGATGGCTTGCACTTGGGGAAGGCTTGTGACCCCTTTGAGGTGACCTATGGCATCACTGAGCCCTCTACGGGGCACTTACAACTCTGGTGGTGCACAGGGAGCTCTTCATAGAGTGTAGGGGAAATTGCAGGGTTAGGGGAGAGAAGCCAGAGGTGGCAGGTAACTGCTCCTGCAGCGCTTACCCAAGCCTTAGCCTGCGCAGGGCAGATCCTGTTACCTGGCTGCTCCCCTTCCCACGCTGCCACGCACCTTCCTCACTCACTGGCTTCCTGTTTCTGGCAAAGCCCTGGGTCAGGGTTGTCAGTATACCAGATGTCCCATATAGTTGAATTTCAGATAAGCAACAATTTTTTTTTTAAGTATAAATATGTCCCAAATATTGCATGGGATGTACTTACACTAAAAAAGTTATTTGTTCTTCATGTGAAATTCAGAATTTTTCCTGTGTGTTCTGCATCTTTATTTGCTGAATCTGACAGCCCTACCCAGGCTAGGTGAGTGGTGAACAGAAGCACAAAGAGACTGAGACACACAGGCCCACACAGAGCCTGCCAAGGCGTTTGCACTGTGCAGACCAGAAATGGCACAGGCTGAGGAACAGACTCGAGAAGGACAAGGTCTCTTCCTCCCTGGAGTCTATACCTAGTGGGGAGAAAAGCTTCTTCTTTTATTATTTATTTATTTATTTATTAGTACTGGGGATTTAACCCGGGGGCACTTAACCACTGAGCTACATCCCCAGCCCTTTTTATTTTTTATTTTTGAGACAGGCTCTCACTAAATTGCTTGCTGAGGCTAGTCTTGAACTTGCAAGCGTGCCCCAGCCTTCCGAGCTGCTGGGATTACAGGCTTGTGCCACCACGCCTGGCGGAGAAAAGATTTTTAAACGATTAGTTCACTATAGATGAGATAAATATTAGATTGAGGTACAAACAACATGCTCCTTGATGAAGAGGAAGGACAGTGCATTTTTCCTGGGAGGCGGACAAAGAGTCTGCCCATATGGTCTCTATTGGTGGTGGTAACCTGGAGTGATAGCCATATGCCCCCATCCCCAGTTTAGGGGAATTTGGTTGTGTTTTGAGAATCACAGTTATTGGGGTAAAGCGTGTCCCTAATTTATTTGTTAGTTTGTTCATTCATTTATTCCTGTTTGCTCCCTCCCTCCTTCCCTTCTCCCCTCCATCCATCCAACAGAAAGTGTCTGTCCTCCTCATCCCAGGTGGTATGCCAGGCTCTGGGGGTACCCTGATGAACAAACCCCCAGGCTCTGGGGGTTCCTGATTCCATGGGACTCACAACTTAGCGGGGGAAGAGAGATTCTGCTTTTAAAAAGGCAAGCAATACTTTATACTCTTCCAGATGTACAGAGAAGGTGCCACAGACACATGATAAGGAAACCTTCTACTCTGGCTTGAGGAAGTAAGTTTTATCTAACAGATTGACGAGGTATTTTATCTAATTTTACTTTTGAGGACTGGAATTCTTTTGTGCTTCTAAGAAGACTCTTTCCCCAGGCAAATGCATGAACACACACATGCCCAGGTATGAACGCTTGAGACTCATGCTGTCCAGTGCTGTGGCCACTAGCCACGTGTGGCTTTTTAAATTTACATTAATTTTAAAATTTAAAAATAAAATTAAAATTTTAGTCTTTTCACTATACTTGCCACACTTAGTGCTCAGTAGCCACAGTGGCTAGTGGCTATGTGTTGAGCAGACTTGGGACATTCCTGTCATCCCAGAAAGATCTGTAGGGCTGTGCTGCTGTAGACTGTCTTACATACAGCAGGCTCTATCTGGCTTCATGCCTACCCCAGAGTGCTCAGGGGTAGGCCCTCCCCACATTGTCCCCTAAAATCTTCCAGGGCCCCAGCAAGAATAGGGTGACTGTGTCCTGCATAATTTTCCCCATCAATAGAGCATTTCAGCAATTCCAAACACCTCAGTTTCCAGAGAACCAGGTCAGTTTCCAAGGAGGGCTTCCAGAGCATTTCAGATGTCAAGTCGAAAATAGGAAAGAGGTGAAGCTCTTGATTTCTAAAAATAACTCCCCACTCAGCCCTGTGGGACCAGGAAAAGGAACTGTCCCAGAGGGAGCTGGGCCGGGACAAGGCCTAACCTTGCGGCCTGTTTGGTTCCAAGGGGACTGTCTTGCATTAAGGGGAGAAGTAAGAGGGTGAGGGCCGCAGATTCCTTTAAGTTACCTTCTCATCAGCAGCTGAACCACATTTCCCCTCTCTGTCAATTTCCTTGCACAGGTCCTTCACTTTAAGTGACTTCCCCGTGACCTGGTCCTCTGAGGAAGGACCGGAAGACTCTCTGAAGCCCTGGCTCCATCGGGGGTTGTTTCACAGCCTGACCTACAAGGCGCTGGGCTGCAGTAATTTCTCTGCAAACATTGGCTCCACGGTGCTGCTGGCCCTTTAGTCTGAACCCTGGCCAGCAAGTGCACTGGGTCAATATTTGATCAGAGCTGGGAGAGGCCCTCAGCTTTCCCTGCACCACTTGGAAGACAGAGTCAAGAGAGCTGTTCAGGTCTGCTCGTTTACTCTGAAGGGCTTAACCTATTCTAGAGAGCTTTTATCTCTCTTCCTTATTCATTTCTCCAGACTCTCTGCCCACGGAACCACCCCAGGGTCAGACTCCCTTTCCAGTGCTCAAACAGCCTGGCTAATGATGAGTGAGCAAAGCTATATTCCCTGAATCATCAATACCCAGCCTTAGATGAATGTGGGTTTGGATGAGGGTGTGGGTGTGACATAACTTATGGATACATATGGGATTGTTGCATTTTTAGAATTAGAAGTGTTCTTATTCTATGTCCTTCTCTTAGCAGGTAAAGAACTGTGTTAATTTTTTATTCATGAAATTTTTATGAATTTATTTCAGTTTGATGTCCAGAGTGGACCTCAGCTGAGATCAGACTGGGATGATCCTGGTGTGTACAAGGAAGCAAGAGAGGGTTTCTCCTCTCCTGCAGGTCTCTGCTTTTTAATTGTCCAGGGAATTTGTTTTAGATCATTGACCCCAGATGAGAAGCAGGGGGTCAAAGCCTGGGGAGGACACTTAGTAATTTCCAAAAATGATTTTCTGCCGAAGATTCCATGGAGTTCTAACACCCTCTGTGCAGGTGTGGTAGCCCCATCAGTGGGGTGTACTGTGGCCTATTGTGATTGCTCACATGGAGGAGAACATTGACCTTGACCAAGGTCAGTCTCAGTCCCAGGAGGGCTCCCAGAACCTCCTGTTCTTTGACATGATGACAATGGGAAACAAATGACCATCCACAGAGGGCTGCTAAGTCAAGTGTGGTATTCTCATACCGCTTAGTACCGTGGTCAAAACAAATGTGATTGATCTCAATTCCACGGATGAATCACCAAGAAATGTCAACAAATGAGCAATTGAAAGTTTCAGAGCAGTATTTACAGGATGATGGCAGTTATTCAAACAAATGCAAAAGACATATCTTTTGCAGGTACATACACAGCATATGTATGTAAAAATTCTTAAGTGATCTGGAAGGATGCACTTTAAATTGGTCACAGTTAGATGGGGGTTAGGGAACACCAGTAGCAGGGAGAGATTGGTTAAAGGAGAATCCTAAGACTTTTCTGGAATGTTTTACTGTTTCAAAAAAGAAGAATGCACTTGTGTATTATTTGTAACATTAATATTTAATAACTAAAGAGTTTTAACTATGGGCACAGGGGTACACACCTATCATCCTGGGGCAGCTACTAAGGAGGCTGAGGCAAGAGGATCCCAAGCTTGAGGCCAGCCTGGGAAACTTAATGAAACTCTGTCTCAAAATAAAATAAAAAGGGCTGGGGATGTAGTTCAGTAGTAGAGTGCTTGCTAGCATGTTAAAAGTCCTGGGTTCAATCTTCTCTGCAAAAGAAAGAAGGAAAGGGAAGGGGAAGAGGGAAAGAAAGAAGGAAAGGAAGCTATTGGGAAATCTAAAATAAATTATGTCACTTGTGGTCATTACAATAAAATAGGACATAAAACACAGGTTAAAAAGTAGACATTAAGAGCATATCTAGGGACTGGGGCTGTAGCTCAGTGACAGAGTGCTTGCCTAGCATATGTGAGGCACTGGGTTCAATCCTTAGCAATTCATAAAAATAAACAAACAAAGGCATTCTGTTCATCTACAGCTATAAAAACTTTTTTAAAAAAAGAACATATCTAGTGAAAGAAAGAAAATGAAATTAATTATTAAAAGCATATTAACTTACTTTCCCTGGATCATTTCAGTGGAATATAACTAGCTAGATCTCATTAGAATCAACCCCATGGACCTGTCCAAATTATCTTGTCAAACTAGAATCTTTTTTTGAAGCATTGCTTAAAAACCCTGAGCCACATATAGAGCAAGAAGCCCTCTGGCAACAGTTCTTGTGTCAGGACAAAACCATAGTGAGGCAGGTGGCAGTAGAGCACAATGGAGAGGGTATGTGGTGTAGGACCAGGGTGACTGGATTCCAAGACCAGCTCTAGCCCTTACTAACTGTATAGCCTTTGATGAGTTATTTAACCTCTCTGTGCCTCAGTTTTCCCATCCTTATAATGGGTTCAATAAATACCTACCTCATAGGGTGTAATAGAAAGAATGAAATGAATTGATCCATGTAAAGTAAGCCCTTAGAAAAGTGAGGGAAGCTGAAACATTCCTGGTTAGGCCCTCAGAAACTTAACTATAAGAGGAAACAGCCAGAGATTCCCCACTCCATCTGGAGACAAAGGTTTCTTCCTGTGACCCAGTAAGATAGACTTCACTTTCACCAGATAGTGCCGTCCGCCTCCTTACTTTTAATTACCTTCTCATTTCCTCCCTGCAATGCTATTAGGAAAACACTATTTTTATAAAAAAGCAATTATTGGCTGGCAGCTTTTCCTTGCTCTTAGAAAGAGGGAGGCATCTTTCAAATGCCCGATGAGGAAAGCCAGTTATGGAATTCCCGAAGCCCCAGAGGGCTCTCCTGAGGCTTCAGGAATTCCGTAACTGGCTTTCCTCCCCCTGGGGGCTGGCTCCTCTTCCAGGCACACCCTTCCTCTCACCCCTGGGGCCCAGCTTCTTTCCTGCTATGTACCCCTTGGGCAGGTCTTGTCTTGGGGAGAGCCTGCCAGGGTGGGGAAGGACTGTGGAGTGAGGGGAGGGGAGGCGACCTGGTCCCTGGAGGTAGGTTCAGGATGGGAAAGCTGCTTACCATCGTCTTGGGGTTATGCTGGAGGCATTGGGAAAAGTTGGGGGTTTTTTTTCCCTCTAAGCACATGGCATTCGTAACCTCTTGTGTGGTTGCGCAGCCCTGTGGGTTTGGAAAGACCCTTGTACAGGTGGGGCTTCTCAGATCCAGAGCAACTCAGGGCCTGGCTCTGAACAGATGGAGAGCGGGGGTAGGAGGAGGGCAGAGGCAGCAGGGACAAGTATCTGGGGGGCTCTGCACATCTGTGCAGAGGGGCAACAGGAGCAGCAGGTGGGCTCAGGCCCTGAGAACCACTTTATAGGGGTCAGCCACGCAGAGCCTGTGGGTTCAAAGAGCACAGAGGAGCTTGTCCAGTGCTCTGACAGCCCGGAGTTGGGGCATTCTTCCTGTGCTGCAGGGACGCTCAGGAATCAGGCTTTTCCATACACCATCTGTAGCTCCTTTTGGGTACCTGTGCGCCTTAAATCCAGCTACACACCTCCAAGGCCCAGGAGTTCAGCCATGTCTGTTCCTAACAGATGTAAAGTCCTGTCAGATAAGTCCCACCAGAGTGTGCTGGGAAGTCGGAAGCCATCTCTTTCCTTTGCTACCCCTTAGCTTCTCTCTGAGGTCAGGCTGGGATTTTTCCTTCCTTGCAAAAGGAAGCTCCTTCATGCACTAGGGAAGTCGCAAGAGAAGCTGGAGTCTCCTCCAGGTATTAAGCCATGGCATTGGTCATTCGCTCTAAATTTCTGAAAGTCCTTTGAGTGAGGACGTGGGGAGGGGTATTGGGGAGAATGTCTGTTCCCTAATTTGCAGTCTGTTGAGAATATGTCTCTTGGGGAAGAAATCACCATGTGCAAATACCACAATATGAAGGGTACATACGTGTCACAAAACAGTGTTAACCGTGTCCACTGGGGAATCATGGAGAACTCTAAGTTTTACAACTGGAGGCTCTTAGAGATCATCTACCAGCATTCCTGTCACCGTGTTCCTGTCATGCCCACAGCAGACATCTTTCGTTGCTCATGGCACTCTCTCATCCTGTGCCCATGCAGACATTATTAATCAACCATGAGCCCATGACTTCAGAATCCTTCTAAAACACAAAGCCAAGCTGGGAGTGGTGGCATATGCCTGTAATCCCAGCAACTCAGGTAGCTGAGGCAGGGAGATTACAAATTCAAGGCCAGTCTGAACAAGTTAGGGAGGCCCTAAGCAACTTGGTGAGACCCAAAAAATAAAGAGCAAAAAATAAAAAATAAAAAAAGGCTGGGGATGTAGCTTAGTGGTAAAGCACCCCTGGGTTCAATCCCTAGTGCCAAAAAAGAAAAAGAGAAAAACAAAGATCTTCAGGGAGTCACTACCTATCAGTTGGCAGTGGTCTTTTGGGATGAAACTGACCACCCTCTGAGCTAGCGCCTTTCTATTATTTGACAGATGAAAAAATTAAACCCCAAGAGGGAAGTGACTTGTCCAAAATTATGGGACCAACAAGTGACAGCAGGACTAAAAGCTGGGTGCTCCAGCTTCTGGTTTGTTCCAATCTGGGTTTCTAACCCACCCAGAAGTCTCTTTCTGGTTTGGTTGGGCAGAACAGGAAGCTCCTGCTATATCACAGAGATCTCCTGGTGGAACTTCTCCCCAGAAAGAAGTTGTCTGTGCCAAGAGCAGAACTCTCCAGCGCCCAGAAAGGTTCACGCAGCTCCCTCAGGCATGGGTGCTGCCTGGAGCTCAGCCCGCCGGGGCAGCGTGAGTCAGCGTGCACTGCCCCTGTGACTGCTGGGAGCTGCACACCTTGTTTTCCTGGTGTAAGGTGTCATACTGGGGTGTGTTTGGGTGTCACGTCAGGAAGGTGGTGGAATACATTTGCCGCCCTGGTCACCTCCCTCCTGCTCTGGTCTTGGGCCCACAGGCCTGACCTAGAAAACTCAGTTCTGTCCCCACCGGGTCCCCATCCACCCCTCTTTGGATGACCAATGAGAAATTGGATGGAAAGTGCTTAGAGGGACGTTGTTCCTTTCTCCGACCTGGAGAATGACGGAAAGGAAGGTCTTTGGTGGCCAGGTGAGTGATGGGTGTGTGTGTGTGTGTGTGTGTGTGGTGCAACCCAAAGCTTTAGCCCAGCAAGCCAGCCCCTTCCTGCAGGAGCAGTTTCACATCAGTCTTGGTTCCCGTGGAGGAGTGCCAGTTAAGTGCCTGTCACTGTGCTTGTACTGGGGACCTCCAGAGGAAGAGCTGGCCTGATGGCCCTGACCCGGGCAGGAGCTGGAAGCTGGTGGAAGAATCCGGGCGGGGCTGAGTGCCCAGTGGGTGTTGCCCCAGAGAGGATCCTTCATGTAGACCACCCTCGTCAGGCCTGCACGCGGTGACGGGTGGCATCCTGTGTGCGGCGAGGCAGTGCCTGGCCTGGGCCTCGGCATCCTGGGCTTCCCGCCTCCTGCTGGCAATGGCAACAGTCAGCTTGCTTTTGCTTTGACTCCTCTGGCGACAGGCCTGTGGGCCAGCCAGAGTGAGCTCCAGGAGCCCGAGGCGCGGCTCTTCTGAAGGAAGACAGTTTGTTCATCCCTCTGGGAGTGGCCTGCCACCAGCAGGGGCCCTGGGGGATGGGAGCTGCGTGGATTCCCCTCATCAGCAACCCACCACCCCACACTGGACCTCAACTCCTGGGTGACTTTAGGGTCTGCGATCACCTGGTCTCAGGGAAGCTCCTTCAGATCAGACCACTGTGGGGATCACTGGAGAATTAGAGGTGCTTTCTTTGTATGATCAATTTAGCTGCAGCCAGAGTAAAAAAGGTTTCAGATCTCCAGAGACCTCCCCTGTTGGATGACATCAAGCTCTTCAAAAGGGTTTGCGAGTTCCTGGTGCCTAATCCCCAGCTTCCCAAGTGGGGCGGTACCTTGCACGAGGGAAAACTCAGGCTGTGCCATCAGTCTTGCTTGGGCTTGGGCCTCGGCCCCACCTCTTACCAGTTTTGTGACTGAGCAGTGACCTAACTCCAGGAGTACCCACGTCTCACCTGCACAATAGCTGTCATTACAGAATCTGCCTCAGAGTGGTTGTGAGATTTTAAGGAGACAAGGCACAGGAAACCTTTGCCACCGTGCCTGGAGCAGCTATGGAACTTTAGGAGTTGCGAGTGTGGCCTCAGCCTTTCTGAAGAGGGAAAAGGCTCCAGGTTCCCCCTGTGAACAGTGGCTGTCCAGCCTGGATAAGAGGAACATTTCCCCAGTCACAAAAGGGTCCTGGGTACCTACAAACTACAATAAATGGATGCTTGGAGATAGGCCTCCAAGCCAGCCAGGGATTGACTGCAGATTGTAGGGAGCCTTTTCTGGCACCCAGCAGAACCTCTCTGGAACTCTAGCTCGGTGCTGGCCAGAGGGCTGGGGAGGGGGCTAGGATTGGGCAATGGAGTCCATGAGAATAAGTGGACCATGTTCATATATACCTTCAAAGAAAACCCAGACCAAACAGGAAGCATGAGGCTGGAGCACAGGCTGGAGATGCCTGCGGAGTGTGGCTCAGCATGCGACAAACTGGCCATTCTTCCCACTGTGTCCCCTGAGGGCCGCTCTGGTGAAGGCTGACTCGCTCCCCAAGGAGACAGGCTTGTTTTGTCCTGAGATTCCCAGGGCCTCCCTTCCCACTTGGAAGTTTGTGGAGGAATCCCCAGGGGAGGGGTAGAGGGAACTCCTCTGTGTGTGCCCCTGGGGGGTGCCACCGCCTGTTCCTCCCTCTTTTCAGCAGTACAATGGGGCGGGACCAGGCAGAGAGACTGGGCCAAAATGCCCAAGTTTTAAGAAGATTTGTAGGAGCCTCAAAAATGTAGATTCTATTCAGTACTTCGTCGGTTTTTATTGTGTATTAGGGGAAATTGGTGCTGCCTCCATAGGCCCCCATGATGGGCAGCCATAGCTTCTTCCTGCTTCCAGAATAGATGGACCTCTTTCTGCCTTCCCTGGGTCATGCTGTGCCGAGGTCCTGTGAATGCAAGGAGGCTGGCAGTGGCCTCAGCCCCTCCTCGCTCCCCACAGAGGGTCAGGTTTAAGGGCCCTGTGGGTAAGTTGGGGTGTGGAGGGCAGAAGTCTCAAGCTGGTTCTTCCCCTTCTCTGACTGGACAGGCGGTCCCCTGGGTCTCATCTGTCTGTCCCATTGACTAATCCCTCCCCACCCTATGCTAGCTGTTCCTCTGGAGCCATGTCTGCCCCCACTGCTGTCTCTGCTTGAAATAGCCAAGCAGTGAGCTTTTGTCCAGGAAAGGGAGTGGCTCTTGTTGGGTCATGCTGGTCCCAAAATACCCCACAGCTGTCGGCATCTGGGTCAGGTGGGCTCAGGAACAGGCGAGAGGGCTTTGCCCTGCCTGGAGCGTCTTTGAGAGTGGTGGCTTTTTCTGCTACAAGCCTCTGCCATCAAGTAGAGGTGGGAAGGGGTTAGCACCTGACCACATTTGTTGAGCACCTGCGCGGGGGGGGGGGTCAAGTCGCTGTTTTGGGGGTGAGCGGAAAGGCTGCAGGCAGCCGGACTAGAGTGACCTGCAGGCCAATTACAGGTCCAAGCGGACATGCCAGCAAGGTGACCCTTCTAGGTACTTCGACTAGTAAGTCACACGTGTGCCTCCACCTGGGCGTGTTCCCAACCCAGCTGCTGCCTGGGCTCTCCCCACCTTCTCCCCCTCCCCCTCCTCTTCCTCCTCCTCCTGCTTCCTCACTTGCCTTGGTTGGCAATGTTCTTGCTTCCCAGGATGTCCCACCCTCCAGTCCAGCCCCGCTCTAGCTGCTTCTCTGAGCAGTCAGCTTTTCTTTTCTATTGTTTAATTATGAAGTTTTCAGTCCCACAGAAAATGTAACAGGCATCAGTGGACCTGCTGCCCAGTCAGCACACGTAACATTTGGCCGCTTTTGCTTCAGAGGCTATTTTGGGGTGCAGGTAGAGGAGGTGTCTGGTGAGTACTAGACTCCCTTCCCCTGCCTCAGGTCCAGGGGGCTGCGGCACTGGGATGTTCTGAGGAGGTGGAGCTGGAGTGGGGTCTCAGGGAAGGGCTGGGCTCTGGTGCTCCGGTGGGGAAGCTCCAAGGGACTCAGGGTGTGGAGGTGGGGCTGCCTCGTGCAGGCCAGGGGTCTGCCATCTCTGCCGCATGCTCCGGGCTGTCCCGGAGCAGCCAGGACCTTCTTTCCCTGTACTTCCTTCTTCTTCACCTCATCCCAGGTGGATAGCTGTCCCCATTTGTGAGGTCACCAGAGGAGCCCCTTACCTGGGTCAGCCACAGGACAGCCACCGGGAAGAGCAACCTACAGCTGGGCTCCAGGGTGGCCTGGAAGACACCACGCTCAGGGGGGGAACTTTTCCTATGACTTTTCCTGAGTTCCCTGGCAGGAGTCAAGTTCCCCCCAGGAAAGCCCTCGTTAAAGACAGCAGGGCTGGGAAGGCCAGGCTGGCCCCGGGGCTTGCCTCCCTGCGGAGGCTGCTTTACAAGGCTTCCCCTGGCAACGCTGCCCAGAGTTTTATTTGCGCTTTGGGATTTCTCTTTCCATCTGGGCTCCACCTTGTCCTTCCCTTTCCCCTATTGTGAAGAGACACCAGGAAGCCCTTGCCTGGCAGGAATTCCAGAGAGAAGGGACAGGAGGGGTCTTCTGTGGAGTAAAGGACAGCCTCCATTGTTTGCCATCCAAAGCAGCCATGCCAGCTTGCCCTGTGAAGCCATCGGACCAGGTTGGGGCGCCCCGCCTGCTAGGGTCACCTGTTAACCCTGAGGTGCCAAAGGGGGCTGAATCTCAGCTGGGACCACCCCAAACCTGGCTGCTCACATCTGACATCCAGCCGAACAGCAGGTTGGCTCATCCTCACCAACTTCCCTCAACAGAGCCCAGAGCCCCCGCTCCCTTCCCACCACTGCTCACACCTGTGCAGCCTGCCACTGTCCACCTGGGCACCCGAGATGGACTCCTGAGGGATCTCCACACCTATGCCACTGCTACAATCCGGGCTTCTCACTGATCGAAGTGATCCTTTTAAAAGCTCAATCAGGTCATCCACCCCTTGCTTATTACTGTTCGAAAAGACTTGCTATCTTTTGGGAATGAACTCTTAACTTCTGACCCTGCCCCAGACCCTATGCGATCAGCTGCTGACACTCCAGATTCGTCTCCTTGCACTTGCTCTTGGTCTTCCAGCCTATTCCCTTTGCTACGTTTCTTGAAAACCAAGCACAGTGCTGCCTCAGGACCTTTGCCATTGCTGTTCCTCTGCCTGGGACTCCCTTCCCCCAGGTCTGCAGGCAGGTGACTGCTAGATACCCGGACCTCAGGTCATGTGGCACTTTTCATACCGTGTCCTCAGAGCCCCCTGCCCTGTTGCCTTCAAGATATTTTTCATATGAAAAATTAACCATTTGTTTGCTTGTTTACTGTCTCCTCCTCACCTTCCCCCCAGAATGTGAACTTTAGGAGGGCAGGACCCTGCCTGCTCAACAGCCTCTTTCCGCATGCCTAGCTCAGTACCTGCTGCCCAGTGGGTGCTGGAGAAATCATGAATGATGAATGCCTGGCGAGCTGGCATTGTGTGAGGAATGGTGAGAGAGGCCTGCGCCCTCCCTCTCTACTCCCAAGGCCAGTTCCCTGCCGTCCCTCCTCCTGTGTGCCCATCTTTGCCTGCAGGCTGCACTGCTACTGGGATTCACTTGTTAAAGATTAGATGGAGTCCTCGTGGCAGAGAAGAACGAGAGATTCTCAAATTGTTATGTGCACGAAGCTACTTAGCATTCTTGATAAAACACAGATTCTGAGGCTGCAGGTCTGCAGGGGCTTTTGACTTTACCTTTCCACCACGCTCTCAGCCGACGTCCACGCCACGAGCCTCGGGATCACACCTTGAACGGTAAAGGCATAGAAAGTTGGAAAGATCAATGTCTCCATTTCTTTCCTTTTCTTACTTCTGTCCAAATGCCATTTTTGAACAGAGCCGTTTGGTCCCAGCTCTTTGTGACCAGGTACGAATTTAACCTGGTGAATCTGAGCTCTGTGTGAGGAACGCTGTTCTAGCACTGCCTAGAAGCTTCCCAGGGATGGTGTGAGCTGCCTCAGAGAGGTATCAAGGTGGTGGTCACGTGTCAGGAGTGTGATCCCTGTGTAAGAAGCAAGAGGTTTTTTGCTAGAATTCAGCTTTGTGTCTCGGTGTGGTTTCTCTAAACTTGTGGAACCAGGATCTCAAGCTGTGGCTCATTCACCTATGATGACTTTTAAAGGCTATCCAGCAAGTCCTCCACCCGCCTCAGTCCCGAGGCACGCTTGACATTCTTCATATTGTCCATGTGATTCGGTGGACAGAGCTGGCAGGACTAGGGAAGGGAGATGTCTTGGGCTGTGCACAAAGGTTTAGTCATGCTGGGAATGTCGTGTCTGACTTGACCGGATCTAGATAGCATTCTTAGGAAGGTTCTATGTTGTCTTCCTCCTTTGTTGTGATTCAACAGACCTTGATTGTGCTTCTTTGTATTAGTCAGGAGGAACTTACGGCTGGGTAACAAACTCTTGGTTGCTTATAAACATTTATTTTCTGTTCATGTCCCAGACTGGAGGTCTACAGGGAGATTTTCCAGATTGTGCTTAGGGGAGAGGTACCACCCCTGTTGGTTGGGATCCAGTCACATAATTACACCTCCCAGCAAGGGAGTCTGGGAAGTGTGGGTTAGGTGTGTCCAGCTGAGGTTGGCCACTATGCTGGACAGTGGGGCTACCAAGGTTCAGACATTTTTTGTTTGAATTTGTTTGAATTTTTGTTTGAATTGCTCCCAAGATGCTTGCGGGCTTTTGCAGGGAGACAGGCACATAAATGAATCATCGACATGGGTGTTAAGAGTAGTTCCAGAAGTGTGACCTATCTACAGAAGCCTTCTAGAACAGGGAGTTGAGGAACCGCTGCGTGCTATGCCTGGGAGCTGTGCAGTGGGGGGACATACCAGGGTGGCAGGCATGTGACTAGTCAGATCAGTCGGGGCACAGGCTTGCATCCTGTGGACTGCAGAGAGCCAACTGAGGGTTGAAGTTGGAGCCAAAACCCTCAGTGGGGAGCAGGTGGCAGCAGCATTCGGGACTGGTGCATGATTAGCTCTCTCCTTATTGGGGTCTTCAAACAGGTTTCAAGTGGATCTGGGTCTCTTATGCCATGATGTTCCTAATAGGAGGAAGGGAGATGATGGGGAGGTGACATGGTGCAGGCAGAACTTAGGGACCAGCTTGGCCTTTGCTGGGTTTACCTGACAGTACAGGCTGGACCTTTCCCAGATTCTAGGACAGCCCAGTTGCTCTTGTGTCCTGGTTAAGGGGGTTGGTGGGGAGGCTAGTGCTGACCTCCAGCTCCAGGGTCACTTCCAAGTCAAGCTCTTGGAAATCAAGGGCTCCAAACTGATAGCACAAGGCCAGAGGGAAGAGCCGGCTGTGCTCACTTTATCCCTGATCCCCACCTTCTTCAGCTTTTTTTTTGGAGTGGGGATTGAACTCAGGGTGCTTTACCACTGAGCTACATCCCCAGCCCTTTTTATTTTTTATTTTGAAACAGGGTCTCACTAAGTTGCTGAGGGTCTTGCAAAGTTGTTCGGTTCACTTTTAAAATTTTTCCTTTTGCATAAGACTTTTGTGGAGAGGGGGCTTTAGAGTCCCTCAGCTAGGCGTGGTGGCGCTCATCTATAGTCCTAACTATTCGGGAGACGGCAGAAGGATTGCTTGAGCCCCGGAGTTGGAGACCAGTCTGGGCAACATAGTAAGATATCATCTCAAAAACAAAAAAGTCAGACTGGGGAGATAGCTTAGTTGGTAGAGTGCCTGCCTCGCAAGTACAAGGCCCTGGGTTCAATCCCCAGCACTGCAAAAAAAAAAAAAAAAAAAAAAAAAAAAGTCTTCAACTACCTTGACCCATTTGGAATAGAGAAAAAAAAATGGTGAATGGAAATGCTTGGACATGGGAGGGAAGAAGGTTTGTTATTCAGATGCGACCTGTTTGGCCTCTCTTCCCATCAGGAGGGCACATTGAGGATCAGCTCCTGAAATCTCACTGCCTTGAACAGCAGCCTGGGCCTGGACCACCAAGGGTCTGTTTTGGCCTCATCTCTGCCAAAACTTTGATCCCATGGAGGCCAGGGCAATTTGGGGGCCACACTCCTTGGCCATTTGGAGGATGAGCAGAATGGAGCAGAACTGAGGCTGGGTGTGTGGTTTGGCTGGGAAGAAGGTTCTTTCTTTCCTCGTCCCCCTTCTTCAGGGCCTCTTCCTTTTTTTGGCCTTTGGAGATTCATGTGGGAGGGAGAAATGTCAGGCAGCTCTGGGGGTGGTCTAGGGACCTTGGGAGGGGTCTCCAGGCAGGGATAGGGAACAGCTAGAGACCCTGAAGAAGAAACTGGGTGACCCAGGCAGGATCCTGACAAGAAAAGAAAGACCTCATTCTCAGGGGGGAGGGCCACCACCCACGCTCTGGTCCGGCACCAGCGTTGCTCTGGCCGTCTGTCCTACACGTCTCCTTCACCACTCCCTAGCCTGTGCACTGGCCAGATGTGTCTTTCTAGATTCTCCTTTCACAGTGTTCCTCCTCTGCTCAGCATCCTCCAGGGGCTCCCTGTTTCCCAGAGCAGGAAGTCCAAGTTCTTCGACTCCATCTGTGATGATCCCTGCAACCCGCCCCCCCTATGCCGCCCAGCACACACCCTCCTTGCTTTAGCACTGGGTTCCTGAGGCCCTAAGCACCCTCCCGGGAAGAGGAGCCAGCAAGCAGCCGGGCTGCACACTGGGTGCTGGGAGGAGATGGGCTCGATTCTGATTCCGTTGTAGGAACTGCATCTTGGGTGCATCTGGGGAAGCCCTACGTCTTGGTCCCAGAGCCAGGCGCCGTGCTGACTGGATCCAGAGCCCCTGGCCTGGCACCCTTGTCACTAGCTCTCTAGGTGATTGGCTGTCCTGGCATCGTGCCCTTTCCTCTTGGCCAAGGGCAGCCGAGGTTGCGTGAGGGCTCTCACCTTGGGTCAAAACTCAAGTGCCTTAGGAAGGGAAGGGCTGTGAGTCACAGGTGAAGGATCCTGAAGGCCCCTCAGCCATTGGCAGGGAGGGAGTCGCGGGCCTGGCCAACAGCCCTGGGCAGCTCCCGGAAAGCGGAAAGGGATGATGGCAGCATCAGAAATGAAACGATGCCATGAAGTCTCTTCTGTCCCCATTTATCAAGCATTGACAGTAAGCCAGGTGCCCCTGATCACCTGCACTACCTCACCTAATCCTCACACCACTGTGTGGTGCTGTTTGTACTCACCTATTTACAGGTGAAGAAAGGTGACTTGGTCATAGTCATGTAGCAAAGGGATAAGCTAGAATTCTGACTTCAGAGCATTATAAGACTAACTAGAGTACTAATAATGGTAAAGCAGTGCTGAGGGAGGCAACTGCTTCTGATGACTTCCGCTTTGCCTGGCATGTGTTAAAGCACATTACATATCCTTTTCCAACCTCACCTTAGCCCCCAGGTAAGGAAAAAAACAGGCTTGGCCCCATTTTATAGATGAGTAGAATGAGGCTCAAAGAATAAGTAGGAATAATTGAACCTGGCATTTGGCAGCACTTTCTCAAGTGTCTTCTTAGATCTTCGCTACACTCATGGAGACAGGCGAGGCATGTATTTCATGGGTGGGGCTGTTGTCACCCAGAGAGTCCAAGTCACTTGCCCCAGTTGCCTAGCAAGTCCTTGACAGGCTGAAACTGAAGCCTTCCTTTCTTGACTCTAATCCAGTGTTCTTTTTCCTGCACAAAGACCATGGGTCAGCCGGTGGAATGAACCCACTGCTGTGGTTTAGGGGAGACTAGAGAAGTGGGCTTCCTCAGGTTTGAGGAGGCACCCCAGGAGAGTGCTGTTGATTTCTTCACTCCGCGTGCGTCTCGTGCGTCTCCCTGCAGGTGTCGGCTGTCAGCCCAGGCTCCACCATGTTAAGTGCAAAGCACATCCTGACAGCCCCCACACGCCTGATGAGCTGCTGGAAAAGCCAGAGGCCTCCACCCCAAGCCTGGCCCACGCACACCAGCTGGGCAGCTCCCCTGGGGCCTCTAGATGCTCATAGCCAGGCTGGGCCTGGCCAAGACCCCTCCCAAACCCATTTGTCCCCCACAGTCTCCCTGTTGCCTCCCTGGTCACATAGTTATAGCCTCCTAAGCACTTTCCCTAGCATTAGGGACACAGCCTGGTATAACAAGAGTGACGATGACAGTAGTGACAATAATAGCTGATGTGTACAGAGCACTTAGTGCTGAGTTCAGCGCCAAGCACTTTATACACAGTATCCCACTTCATCTTCCCTCCCACGCTCCCGGGCAAGTTCTCTCACTCACTGTCCCCATTTTACAGACGAGGGACATTGATTTGTCCAGTTCTGCCTAGCCCTGCACTATTTATTCTTTTTTTTTTTTTTTTCCCCCAGTGCTGGGAATTGAACCCAGGGCCTTGTGCCACTATTTATTATTCTTCCATTTCCTAAAATGTTGTGCAAGTATCACCAAAGTACAGGGAGAGACTTTGGAAGAATATGGGCAAAAACATTACCTTTTAGAAGTTATGTCCTGGACTGACTGACTTTCTTTCTTTCTTTTCTTTTCTTTCACTGGAAATTGATCCCAGGACCTTGAGCATGCTAGACACGTGGTCTATCCCTGAGCTCTATCCCCAACCCATTGTACATTTTATTTTGAGGCAAATTTGCCCTCAGTCATCCAGGTTGGCCTGGAACTTGGGATTCTCTAGCCTCAGCCTCCCAAATAGCTGGGACTACAGGCCCCATTGTAGCCCGGCAGTTATACATTGTTTTAAAAGTGTGTTATATATCCTGCCAAATTCACATGTTATGATCCTAAGCCCCAGTACCTTGGGATGTGATCTTTTTTGGAAATAGAGTCTTTGCAGATGTAATTAGTTGAGATGAGGTCATCCTGGAGTAGGGTGGACCTCTAATGTACTATGGCTGGTGTCCCTATTAAAAAGGGACATTCAGACACAGCCAGCCACCCACAGAGATCACCATGTGAAGACAAAGGCAGAGATCAGGGTGATGCTTCTACAAGCCAACAGTGAGGCAGACGTTGCTGGCAACTACCAGAAACCAGTGAGGAGTCATGGAGCAGAGTCCCCCTCAACTCTGAGAAGGAATCAACTCTGCAAATCCTTTGGTCTCTGATTTCCAGCCTCCAGAACTGCGAGACAATAAAGTTGTTAAGCCACCTAGTTTGTGGTACTTCGTTATGATGACCCTGGCAAACTAATATGGTCAGAACACACACGCCCTGATACACGTCTGATCTGAAGACAGAGGAAGGGACCTCAAGCCAAGGAACAAGGTGGCCTCTAGAAGCTAAAATATGCAAGGGAGGGGATCAGCTTCTCACCTGGAGTCTTGGGAAGGAGGCAGCTCTGCTTCCCTCGACCGAGTGGTCACAGCTGGCGGTTCAGGGAGCATCACTACTCCTTCAGGCTGGGCATCACTCCCACGGTCCCCCACCCCAAAACTCCAACCACACGCAGCACCATCCTCTGGCTGACTTCTTAAATGGCTTTTTTCTCCCTACATTCTCATTTCCGGTGCTTCTCCAGGATGCCCTACCCCCAACCTCTGTGAGTGGCATGTCAGGTATCTGCCCAGCACTGGTGCCAACTGTGCGCTCACTTCCAAATCACTGGAATAAATGTTCTGGAGCCTCCACCCTGGATCCCACTTCTTCCCTGACACACGGCAGCACTCTGGAATTCATGAGCGAGTCCGTTCAATCCCGTCTGACTACCTACTGTAGACAGCCCTGATATTCTCACGAGCCTTGATGCTTGCCATTCTTCCCTCTGGGATGCCGTCCTCCATGCTTGCCAGTCCCCCATTATTCAGGGCCTACCTCTGTTGTCTCCTTCTCTGAGTAGTCCACTTTGTTCACCTGGCCACACTGATCTCCCCCATAGCATGTCAGCAGGTTGACACTCAACTAATACCAGGTAAATGCCTTATTGCACATATGGGCATCCCAGCTCCCAGTCAGATCCTGGACCATGATTCATACTCCTGAATTCTGCTGGTGCAGTACATGGAACATCCTAGGGTTATTGGGAAGGGATTTGAAATGGTAAAGACGTGCATGTTTTCTAAAAATGACTGTTAGTCAACTTTTTCACTGTAACCAGGATGCCTGACAAGAACAACTTAAGGAAGAAAAGGTTATTTTGGGCTCACAGTTTCATGGGTTCAGTCCATAGTTGACTGGCTCCATTGCCAGAGATGAGACAGAACAAGATGGTGGAAGAGGGTGATAGAAGAAAGCTTCTCAGCTCTGGCAGCCAAGGAACAGGAGAGTGAGGTACCAGGGATGAAATATAGTGCCCAAGGGCATGCCACCTGTGGTCTACTTCCTCCAGCCACACCCCACTTGCCTACAGTAACCACTCAGTAATCTATTCAGATTATTAATCCATCAAATAGATTAATTCATCAATAGGGCTACAGCTCTCAAAATCGAATCATTCCATCTCTGAACATTTCTACATTGTCTAACATGAGTTTTTCAGGGGACACCTCATATCCAAACCATAACTATGGCCAAGGAAGACTTCTTTAACTTATTAAGGACTTTGGAGTCTTGGAATGACCCCCTCTCAAAGTTGGAGTATATTTCAGTGCCATGAGTCTTGAGAGGGGAATGACCAAATTGATTTTGCAAAAACAGAAGACAAAGTTTGATTTTGAGACTTACTAAAATCTACAGGAGCAATAATGAATGGGGTGGGTCAGGATATATATTTTTTCCATATGATTGATTATACCTCTATATCTCTATATATATATCTATAGGTAGATATCCAGATAGATATCTGGATAGATATAGCAATCATTGGCCTATATCTAGGAAGTGTTCATTTATATAATATGTGTGTTATTTATAAATATATATGTATATATAAATAGAATAGCATAAAGTTCAGAAATAGAACCTCACATATGTATTTAAGTTGTTTTTGACAAAAGCATCAAGATACTTCAATGGGAAAAAGATTCTTTTGAGCAAATTGTTCTAAAGTGATAAGATATCTATACCCAAGAAATTAGGTATTGAGGTTTGATACTGGATTTAATTTGAACAGAGAATTCCACCCAACTCACCCTTCCCTTAGAAGTTAGGATTTGCTAATAATCACTAGAGAGGTGCTGTTCAGTTCCTTCCCAATCTGTTATTTCGGTATCCTCATATCAGATGGGCTCAACAAGGGAGCCAGGACCCTCAAGGGTGAAGCATACTTCCTCTTGGGCAAGGGGATGAGGAAAGCTTGTACAAAGGAACAAATCCCGAGAGACCACGTGTCATGGTTAGGTAGGGTGTAAAAAGAGAAAGAGCTGTTGGGATTCAAAGAAAAGAGGCATGGCCTTTTTCTGGGACACTGAGGGAAAACTCAAAGACGGTGTCATTTGTCATCAAAGAACAGAAGAGAATGGGGACGTGCAATACAGGCCTTGAGGGGCCAGCACTTTAAGGAAAGCTGCTCTGATCATTGCTGTCCCCTGTCTCTGTGATGCTTACTGATGTGTCCCCAGCATCTAACATAGGGCCTGCTGAGTCCTCAATGAGTAGAATGAACAAATGAATTCTGAGTTTACCCTGGATCTCTCCTGATCCCTAGAGACTGGGTGGCCTTATCCTTTTATAGGGGAATGTTTAGGTCAGGGAACCCACCATCTTCTTGTAATGTTCCCTTCGTTCCTGATGTAGAGGGTCATAGGGATTAAAGTTGGAGGACTGGGGCCCCAAGGCTGGAGTCTCTGGGAACTCCACCCTCTCCGCAGGCAAGGAGTGGGCCTCTTGGGTTACAGATGTGCCCCAGCTTGGCCGGGCCCACCCTCCTCTCCCGGTGTTTATTGCTGCAGAGCCCTGCCTGCGAGCTGCTGAATCAGCTTTCTCTGGCTGGAGCCAGCTCCTGGAGCCTCACTGTCCTGTATCTCTCACACCATCCACCCCTTAGGTAAACAGCTGGCCTCCTCCCCTCGCTGCGAAGTTCTGACGTGGTTGCAAGGGGCTCCATTAGCCAGATGCCTCTCAGTCCAAAAAGGACCCTGGCAGTGGGATCTGCTTTTTTCCCAGCCTGAGTAAGGACCCTTCTGGAAGACTCCACATCCTGCCTGAAAAGGTGGCCGCCGAGCCCCTCCTGGGCGGGGTCTTCCGTCCTCACTGCCCAGGCACCCAGGCTTCCTCCTCACGGGAGGCCCAGCTGGCGTCTAGCAGGCAGCCCCCTGGGCTCAGCCTTTCGTGCAGTTGTTTTATCTGGGGAACCTAACCCTGCACATTGGCCAGGGACCAGGTCAAAGAATCCACTGTGCTGTCTTCCTGGCCCCCCGGGAGGGGGCGAAGGGGCGACATTTGCATTATGCATCAAGCATGGTCCCACTGCCCACCATCCCACCATCTTATGGGCCAAGGGCTGAGGTGCTGGCTCCACACAGAGGCAGCTTGGCTGGGTGCTTTTACTTGGTTTGTTGTGGAGTCAGAGCCAGGGGATTTGCTTTCTTTGAAAGGTGGCCTGTGGGCAGAGAAACTGTCACTGACTGCTGGTTAGCTGGTCTTCCTCCCATGTCGAGTGGGCTGTAGGGATGACCGATGGGGAGGGCCAACACGGAGGCCCTGCTGGCTTAGCCGGAGTGGTAGGAATAGGTGACTGGCAGGCTGGGCTCCTGAGGACTAGCGGAGGGGAGCAGGCCAGCTAGGGGCTCACAGCTCTGGAGTAGACCGATTGACCCAGGAGATGGGCTTATCTTGACCTGGGAGTGGGGTGGGGGGCGGGGGTGGGGCTAGACAGAACCAGAGGTGCAGGAGGAGGAAAATCTGCAATTGAAAGAAGAGGTGGGCAGAGGCTGCTGCAAAGCACCTCTCAGGAGGCCTTGTGGAGGAAAACTCAAATCTGCCCACTTATTTGCCAGGCTATCAGATGACCCTGCCTTCCAGGAGGCACATGAACCCATTGAGGGACTTTAGACTGCCCTTCGGCTAGGAAGACACAGGTAGTGACTGTCACTTGTCCAAGACAGAGCTGACTCACCCCCCCAGGAAGCCTCCCCTGACCTCTTCAGCTCCCACTCCTGTTCATGTCTTTTCATCCTCCAGCACTCTGGACTTGCCTTGTCTAGCTCTAGCACCAGATCAGAGGTTCATGCACTTCCAGGTGGGGCCCAGGAACTTGCCTTTTTAACCAGCAAGCCCTCAGGTGAATCAGGTGGGTGTGCACAGACATCCCTGGCCACCGTGCTATAGACCAGCACTGTCCAACAGAAAGACAATGTGAGCCATATATGTAATTTAAAATGTTCTAGTAATGTTTAAAAACATAAGAAGGAAATAAGTGAAATGAATTATTTAAATTTAATTTATATCCTGATGTAAAATATCAACATGCAATCAGTACAGTTTCTTAATGAGATAGTTCACATTTTGTTCCATGCCAAACCTTGGAAATCCAGTGTCTATTTTACACAATGCAGCTCATTTCATGTTGGACCAGTCACATTCTAAGTGCCCTGTGCCCCGTTGTGTGCTGCCATGTGGACAGCAGAGCTGTAGAACTTTCCTACTAAGAGTGTGGCCCACAAGCCGGCAGCCTCAACAGCACCTGCAAGCTGGGGAGAAAGGAGGTTCAAGGCCACCCAGGCCCACAGAACCAGGCTTCTCTCTGCTGCTGGTGCTTGGCATGCATATCCTGCAACTATGGGGCTGCAGGAGCTCCTTGGTGCCAGAGCTGTGATTTGACTTATTCCTAGCACCTAATAGAGAGGGCCTGACACCTGCAAGGCATAAGTCAGTATATGCCAGTGTTTGTGGGGGAAAGACATGATTCATGAATGTTACCTGTCCTGCCCACTCCTTTTAGGACCACATTCTCAGTTAGTGAGAATCTCAGAGCCTTAGGTCTGAAAGTGAACATAGGAGTCAGAGAACATGTGTATAGCAGAGCTGGAGGGAAATTTAAGTTTCAGTACATAAATCCCCTAAGCTCTGGAGAGATACAGCCATTTGGGCAAGGTTCCACAGTTTGTTATGGTGCCGCTGGTCACCCTGTTTTGGGAGAGAAGTGGATCAGATGAGGGAGGATCACTTCATACCTGGGCATGCTTCTAGGCCCACATCTCTCCTAGATGTCTCTGCCTCCTTTTCAGAGACCTCATGGAACCGTTGCCTGGAGACCTTAGGCATGACCCACACATAATAGTTATCCATCTATTTATTCTCAGTGTTCTGGAAAAGATTTAAGGCACTTATAAATATGCATAGAATACAAGATAAAACTTTTTTTTTCAAAAAATATGTTGTTCTAAAGGAAGTATGCAGAGATCCATGGATAAGTTTTTCAATCTAATGTTGTATACAGTAGTGGAAAGTTGAAAACAACCTAAATATCCAACAATAGGGGAGTAGGTAAATAAACAATGGTCCTTGCAAACATTGAAATTCCATGTCATGATTGAGAATGCTGATATGGAAATGTACACTGACATGGAAAAAATGTTCATTGTGTAACGTAAAAGCATTGATGTGTTTGTTTCATAAATTACATGCATGGAAGAATGCCTGGAAAGAATATATGTAGCCACAAATATTAATGTTGCCTTTTCAGGGAGAGAGATTTTGAGTGATTCTCTGTCCTTTTTTGACCACCCGCTGCTTCTGTAATTTCTAGTTTTTCCTCAGTGAGCATGAATTTCTTATGTAATATAGAAATGAAATGTACAAAAATAGAATATGAGCAAGGGAAACAGGAAAGAGAGAAAATTGGAGTTCTAGCCTGTAGAATTTGTTTGAAAATGTATTAATTAAGGAAAAAAAAAACTGAGTACAAGTTTATAGTGTTATAGCCCAAAGGCTATATTTACATGCAACAGGGAATTATTAAATGTTTGAGATTTGAAGGTACAACATGAAAAACTCATGAGCTAGCTTTTGCTAAATAGCCATCTGTATTCAGGGAAATGAAAGTTAATCATGGTGCAGTCCTGTCTTGTTTTGAATGGAATCTACCAATTCCCCTATCCCACCTTCATATATGGGCTTTATGCATTAGGTGATGGTGGTGCAAGAGACAATCCAAAAATCATGTGTAGAGCTGGATACATAGAAGGACAAAGTGCACACAATCTAGCCCAGGACCTCTTTTTTTCACCTGCAAAGCTTATACCTTGAAGTGGTGTCCTAGCTGCCGTCAATGGGCTCCTAACTGGTCTCCTGGCTTCCACCCGCTGGCCAGTTCACTACACTGTCGCTGGAGTCATCTTTTCAAAGCATGGATCAGATCATGTCTCCCCTCTACACAAAAGCCATCAGGACTTCCCCTTCCATCAGAATAAACCCTGAGTCTTCCCAGCCTGCAAGGCCTTCCCTGGTCTGGCCCATCCTGCCTCTCAAATCTCATTGCTTGTCCCTCTGCCCTGGCTCACGCCACACTGGCCACATTGACCTTTTCAGGCTCTTTGCCCTTCCTGTTCCTCTTTCCTGAAACATCCTCTCCCTCCAGAGTGGCTTGCTTCCTCTGCTTCTGTGGGTCTCTGCTGAATTGCCTCTGGATTCATAAGGCCTTCCTTACCACCCCTGAATGAAATAACAACCCCGATCTTGCTCCAGTGCCTTACCCTACTTCACTTTTTTCATTGCATGTATCTCCCCTGACATGACATGTTTCCTTTCCATTTGTCTCTCTCCACTTGAAAGTGAACTCCCTTCGGGCAAAGACTTCGACTTTTTTCTTTCTGCAGTACTGGGGGTGCAACCCAGGTCCTTGCTGGTGCTTGGCCAGCACTCTGCCACTGAGCTACATCCCTAGCCCCTAACTTCTTTCTTTGGTGCCTAGTACTCTAAATAGGAGCTCAGTAAATATTTAAAAGAATGGAAGAATGAATAGACTTTAGATACCATATGACTGATCCTCCTCAGTCTACCAAGGAGGTACCTAAGGCTCAGCTGAGGAAGGTTCCCTGCCTTGCCCAGGGTCACACAGCTGGGGCAGCAAGACTAGATCCTGGCTTGAGCTACTTTACTACGTTTCCCACCTGTGCCTTAGAAGTGAGGTCAACCACACACACAGGAACCCTGGCCTTGTCCATCCTGCCTCCTGTGTGTCTTTCCAGTTTACACAGAATTTCAGCCCAGAATAGCAAAAGAAAAAACAGCGTTCCTCCTGGAAACTCTTCCAATGGGTCTGTCCCTAGAAAAATAGTAGCAATCTCAGGGTGGGAGGGGATGAAGCAGAGGAAGGGGTCTTCCAGCAGTGGGGGCAATGAGATAGATTTGGTTTTGCAATTAAAATAACATCTGGGTCTATTTCCGCAGAGCAGTTCTAGAAGGTGGGTGGTCTGTCTGAAGTACCAGGTGGGGCCTTCCTCCATCCTGGCCCAGGAGGATTTGGGATGGCTGGTGCTGAAGGATTCACCCGCAGATGAAGAAAGAAAGAACTGAACCCAAAGAAGCATCTGGCAACCCTAGCCTGGCCTGGAGGCCTGCTGGTCCCTGGCCCAGCCTTGCTACTCTGGGTGTCTCCAGACACCTCCCCCTCCCCAAGATTGTTCAGACACCCCTTTGATGCATGGAGAGCCCTGGCCTCATCCCTCTCATGCCCCATGTGGTTTGTTAATTGTCTGTGAAATGAGGGATTTTAGGCGTCACTCATCCATGTGAGCGCCGTGGGCCATGGAGTCGGGTGGGGAAGGGCGGTCTAGTCTTCCGAATCCCGTCTCACTGTCTGTCTGCCTCCTTAGATGCAGCTTCTGGATAAATTTCCCATTGAAGGTGGCCAGAAGGACCCCAAGCAAAGGATCATACCCTTCCTTCCAGGTAAGCTCAGGCGGCTCCCCAAGGGGCTGGGGTGACTTTAAGAAGGGTACTTGTGGGCCAAGCCACCAGCTGCTGAGCCAGAAAAACCATGTGGGTTTGGCCTATAAATCTGCACATTAACCATTCCCAGGGGATCTGGAAACCCCTGATTTTGAAGTCCACGATCTTCCAAGTGGCTTCTCCAGTCATTCCAGTACTATGTCTGCTGACCTCTGGCTGGTAGCCTCTGAGGAGTTTCTCAAGCTTTTGGGGTTTGGCTTCCTTTTCATAAAAGGTGCTGAGAGGCCAAGTTCTGGGAAAGGAAGAACTGCAGGTGGAACTGTTTCTACTGCCTCCCATTCCAGTTGTAGGTAACCTCAAAGTGAGCCTATTCCTCTGGTCTGAGTTCCGGAAGGCCTCACACGGCCATTACACACTTATGTAACACACCTGTAATCTGACCGAGATAGGATTTGAACCCAGCTCTGTCTGGCCATAAAGGCTGACATTAACCACAACACCAATTTGGACTGTTTCAGACAACTGACTATGTCGTGTAATTTAGAGGAAAACGTCTCAGGTGTGCCTGGCCTGCTATTACTTCGATGCCTTAGGTTTATGCAGACTTGTAGCGTAATTACAGAGGGCTTCTCTATTTGTTATCGTGTACAGGTCTTCCCACTGAGGTGGGTATTATCATTTCCCTGAAGAGAGGAAGATTTGGGGGTTCAGAGGGGTTAAGTAACTGCCCATAAAGGTGGCAAAACTGAGGTGTGAACTCAGTTCCCATGTCCCACACCTGGTCTCTGCACTGAAACCAGTAGATAATACTGCCTTCTGGCTCCTCTGATTCTCTACCTGTCACACTGGGCTTGGGTTTCCAGGGAAGCTCCCTTCCCTTTGGTTAATGCAGGCTGTAGATCCCCCTGAGCCAGCCACCAGGACAACCCTTAGCCCTAGACACACTCCGAGCCCACAGTCAGTACCTACTTGACTTGAAAATGGACTTGGGACATAGATGTTGGGTATTTCAAATTCCCTTGGGATTTAGTGCAAAGTCAAATGAAGCAAGAAAGTCACCCCATAGTAACTAGGAAGCCAGGATCAGAGAAGCCATATTCCGCCTCTGTGGAAGGAGGCCCGGGGTGAGATTCCCTACATGCTCATTTCTGGTCTTCCAGAAACTATGGAGTTTAGATATTATTCCTGATAGCTAATTCTCTCCAACTGTAGCACAAGTCTCTGAGGATAGGCAGCGGTACATGCTCTTGCCTTTTGATGCTTTTGAGGATGGGGGTGTATGAGGAACACCCTTCACAGAGGAGCCACTCTCAGAGGAAGGTGTCCCAAGAGCTGCCGTGGGAAGTTCAGTTACCTCTAAAGGACTGGATTGAAGATGAAAAGAATTCATGTGAAGCACTTGGCACCATTCTGTAGTTGATGCTCAACTAATGGCAGCTATTGGTAAAGTCACCTGCCCCCACCTCACCCTACCTGCTGAGAAAAGTCAAGCATCAAACACCTTCCAGCCCCCAAATACATGTGACTGTGAATAGTGAGGATGTTGTGGAGGGGAAGGAGTTGATTTGACCTCCCCAAAGGAAGTGTCTCCCTCATCCTGGCTCAGATTCCTCTCGGCCCCCCCACAGCGGCCTTCTCCCTTTGGACTCCTCTCCTTTGTTCATTCTCTCTCCAGGACTTCAGAGTGCCATTACTGGTCATTTGGAACCCAGCCTAGGGCTCCCAAGTCCTGCCCCTGGCTTCCTCCTGCTCACGGGAAGCCACCTCACGCCCACTACACTCATGTCTCACTTTGGACATAAAGGGAAAGGATTGAGGCAAAACAACCAGGCACAATCAGAACCAGGCTGGAAACCATGAGGGTTCCCCCCCCACCCCATCCTCCGAATCAAAGGGGGTCCTCAGAGGAGAGGATTTGAGAGAAAGTCAGTGATGAGCATGGCCTGCCTTAGCAGAGCCCCCGACGGGGATGAGGGATGAGGATTCATCAGCTAGTGATTTTGGAGGGTGTGCTCACTGTCTTGTGAACATCCCACAGCAGGGAGGCGAGCAGGACAGAGCAGGGGAAGAAGTAAGGCAGAGATGTAGGGTCAGCTAAGTCCAGACTCATCCTGGTCCCACTGGGGACCAGGGTAAATGGCACAAGTTGACCCATCTGAAGGACATATTGGTCATCCGTTGTCTGCCCTGGAGGGCATGAAGTATATGCAGGGCGGCTCCCAGTGAGTGTGGATACACCTCTGAAGAAGGAGGCAGCTGTGCGACTTCAGCTGTGACACTCACTGGCAACCCCTCAGCATCTGCTTGGTTACCTGACACCCTCTTGAGGCTCTGTTTCCACCTCCCTGCCTTGGGGAATCGTGTCTGAGGTCACCTGCTGATTCCCCCAGGCCCATCCCAGGTAGCAAGGACTCAGCAGAACCCCAGCAAATGCAAACTCTCTTACCACCCTAGGGAAGCGAAGCAGGAAGCCCTGGGGACAGCTCTGTCAGTCCTTGGCCTCAGCTGGAATTTCAGGGCAAAGAAAATCCAAGCAGAGGAAACAGAGCACACACTGTTTCTCAGAGGGTCTCAGTGTTAGCTCCAGGGGTACTGGGATTTGATGAGCACTCCTGCTTCCTGGGAGGGGTCCAGTGGTGTTTGGAGTCTCAGTCCAACTGCCTTGTTCTGAGCCACCGGACACAGGCACAATGGTGCCCATTAGCTCTTGGGTGTTGTGCAGTGACACTGGGGTAGGAGGTAGGACTTAGGGGTGAACAGGGCCAACAAGGTGGTCCAGGCGTCCAGTTCAATTACTGACAATTTTCATGTCAATCAGATCTGACAAAGGTTGCAGGGGGACTTCCCTTAGAAGGGCCCTCAATTGTTTTCACCAGGACTAGAACTGCTTTCTGGACTGTCTGAAGTCTGTACCTGAATTTCCAGCCTCTGGGAGGTCTGCGGTGCCCATGGGAGGGCCAAGGAGAAGTTAGGGCACCCACACAGGACAGGCAGCTCTTCAGCAAGGCTTACTTGGAGAGAAAACTCATGTGGGTTTTGTGGTAGGAAGAGCAGTTACTCCAGGGCCTGACCACCTTGGGAGTGGTGGTGGGTGCAGGAGATGGAAGGAACCCCTCTGGGCCTGTGCCCCTAAACCCGTATTATGTGACGCCTATCTCTCTGGCTGACCTTCATGGCCTCCCTTTGAGACAAGGTCCTTGTCTACTTTTTTTTGTGTGTGTGTGTGGTGCTGGGGATCGAACCCAGGGCCTTGTGCTTGCAAGGCAAGCACTCTAACGACTGAGCTATCTCCCCAGCCCCCTTGTCTACTTCTTTCACCCTTCTGTCATGGGGCTAGATACTGGTAGGTGGTGTTCCTGCCGTGTCCTGTCTTTCCTTGGCCAGGGAGGAATTGCCACACTAGCCTCCACTAGGCTGTCTTTGCCCCTCCCACTGGCCTCCAACCTCCCAGTCTAGAGACCTGAGACCACATACCCCGCAGTCCCTCCCTTAACTGTCATTGCCATCATGTGCATCAGGAGTGCCCTGCGTGAGGCAAGGAAGTGGCCTGAACCTCATGTGGACTTAGGTGACCTCTCATTCATTGAGTAGTTGGATCACTAGCTCTAAGTAATTGATTCTTTTCAAAACTTAGCCGGGCGCCATGGTGCACACCTATAATCCCAGTGGCTCAGGAGGCTGAGGCAGGAGGATTACGAGTTCAATCAACAAAACAGCAAGGCACTAAGCAATTCAGTGAGACTCTGTCTCTAAATAAAATACAAAATAAAGTTGGGGATGTTGCTCAGTGGTTGATTGCCCTAGTAACCCCTCCCTCAAAAAAAACAAAAAACAAAAAACTTCGAATATTATTATTTTAATATGATTGCAGATTACAAATAAGGCTTTCAGGCAATATCTCCATTTAATTATGAATCTAACAAGATTGGCTATTTGGTTTCCTAAATCACATGCATTTTTAACTTTTAAACTTTTTAACTTTTTATTTTGAAATAATCCTAGAAACCAAATCTTATAAAAATGCTAGGCCCATTGCATTCCACCTCCATACTACAGGGTAGCTGGCATTATTCCCATTTTAAAGAGTGGTCAAGCTGGGCATGGTGGTGCACACCCATAGTCCTAGCAACTTGGGAGGCTGGGGCAGAAGGATTGAGGACAATCTGGGTAACTTAGCAAGGGTCTGTCTCAAAATAAGAACTAAAAAGGATGCAGGGAGGACGGCTGGGGATGTGGCTCTGTGGTAGAGTGTCCCTGGGTTCAATATCCAGTACCATAAAAAAGAAAAACAAGAAAGCATGAGAGAGAGGGAGAGAAGTCAACTCACTTTCCACCATCACTTCACTCCTGCCAATGGTAACATCTTATGTAACTACAGTATGTTATCAAAACCAGGAAATTGATATTGGCACAACTCAATTAGCTAGACCACAGAGCTGAGTGATTGGCTTTTATGTTAAGGAGGTGGAGTGCTTTTAAGCAAGCGTGCCATCTGGCCTTGAGGAGGGAGGCGGTGGCTTGAGGCTACCCCGCAAGTGGCTTTACTCTCAGGCCACACTGCTTGGCTCTCCCACCTCTAATAAAAAAAAGGTGCAGGCAAAATTTGTTTTACATGAGAGCACATTCCTAAATCCTCTGTACAAATTCAGATCTTTGGAACAAATCACATCATCTTGTAGGTGTCCTCAGCGGTATTCTGTTTAAAAAGAGGCATGTGAGAAATCCTGTTGCAAAGCAAAAAAACTTTTTTTATAAGTAATTCTTCCCCCCTCTGGCTTACATTCATTTTTAGAATTGGAACATCTCCAGATTTTGTTAGAAACAGGGCAGACCTGGAGTTTAGAGATTGGACAGTCACCTTGACCCCAGTCATTAGGAACACAGGAACAGCACTGTCAAAACCGTGAAAAGTCTGATATTTTTACTAATTTGCGAACCAAATTAAGCTAGCTTGCTAGGCTTTCGTAGGTGCCACAGAACAAAAGACCCCTGGATCAGAAACAAAAGACTTTATCCCAGCACAGTAACCAGCGGGAACATCTGCACATGCGCATCAGTTCCCATTGCCTTCAGGGTCCACAGGCGTGGCACAGTGGCCTCAGATCAATGCCTTTTCATAAGGTGGGTTACATTATAAGCAAGGAACCCAGATCTTAGGGACCCCATTTCTCTTATAATGGGCAGGAAGCAAACCTGCCCCTTTGCTCCAGAGAGGGAGACACTATCTCCATAGTCCAAGGCTATATGCAGACCTTCTGTTTGCTTCCCGATAAGATACTCCCTTTGTCTTCTAAGGTTGTTGGCTCTGCTAACACACTCGAAAAGATAACGCAAAGCAAAAGGCCTTTCTCGCCTATTTACAAGAAACCCAAGAATTCTCACAAGTTATCTGGTGCTTTCTGGGACCTCCTGCCTTGGGGATGGGTGAGCAGAAATGAAGTCCTTTTGTATATTGGGCCAAGCTTGTTGGGGTCAGCAGCCTCTCAAGACAGCCTACTGTTTACATGGAACTTTCTGCCTTGTTTTAAAAGACTATTGTGGAAAATCCATCTCCTGTTGCCCATCCTGGGATTGGAGTAGATTTCCTGTGTATCCCGAGTTTGCTGGCCCAAGAAGGCTCCCTGGGAGGAAATGGTCATTACCGAGTGAAGTAGAGTGTGTAGTTGTTGATGTAAAAAGCAAACAACTGCAACCAGGGACCAAGGGACTTCAGAAGTCAGGCAGCGGAGCAGAAAGAGCAGCACTCACTCTACAAAGGCAATGCAGGGTCCCTCCCTCACAAGCATGTGTGTGTCTATGCTGGCTACCAGGCCCCTGGACTTCGGAAGGCCCCTCATCCCAGTAGCCGAGCCAGCCCCACCCATAACTGCACATATTCCTGGGTCGATGAGTCATGGAGAGGCGAGGCTGCTCAGGAGAAAAGTGAACGATCAAGGTAGAAACTGCCAGCCTGCAGGCAGCGTGGTGACCTTTCGCCTGTGAGGGGTGTATTTTTAGACAGCCAGCATGCTTGGTTCTTTTGTACCAGCTTGCCAGTTTACTTCCTGGCCCCTTAACGAAGAGGCAGTTGGGAGCCACCACGTGGGAGGCCTCTGGGTGAATTGTAGACACATGCTCCCACTTCTGGACCTTCCTCCTCCCTGCCCTCTGAGCCCTGCGCAGCAGATCCGGTGTTTGTTTGGCACAGAAGGAAGCAGGGGGAAGGGATGGCTTTAGCCAGAGCTGGTCCGTAGTGTGGGGACAGCTGGCACTCTTGCTGGGCTTTAGGTGTTTCTGTGTGCCTCCACCAGGTACCAGCCTAAGAAAACACTCCCCAAAGGGACCTGGAAGCTGTTGGGGAGGCAGTGGGTCGAAGATGCTGGCAGGCACCACAGCCCCTGAAGGAGAGGGACTGGAAAGCTTCTGGGCTCCACTGGTAACCTGGGATGGCAGGAAAAGATAAAGCTACGTGATGGAGAAGGAAGAATAGGGTCTGCTGATAATGCCAGGGTTTTAAAAAGGTCAACAAGATTATAGGCCTGCATGGCTCCCCTCCAGCCTGGAGGTGCTGGGCCTTCTCATGCTATAATTACAGCTCCCCAGTCCCCAAAATCATTCTCCCCACTCTGTAATCTGGGGCTGGCGACTCTCAGGACCTGCTGTCAGCATCCTGCTCTGAGCACATTCATTCCTACTGTAGGTATTTATTGAGTGCCTACTGAGTGCCGGCCCAGCTGTAGGCACAGGCAATATGGCTGAGAACAAGAGGCCAGGCCACTATTCTCAGGAAGTTTACGTTCCACTGGGAAAGTCAGAAAGCAAACGAAGAAATGAGCAGTTTCTAATAGCAACAAATGCCAGAAAGAAAAGGTCTGGTAGCAGGTAAGGTAAATCAGTATGTCTGAGATTCAAAGAAGGGCCTCTTTGCGAAGGTGACATCTGAACTTGACCAGACAGAAGAAAATCAGGGTCCCAAGGGTGCCAGACTGAGGGGACAGCAAGGGCAGTGACCTGGGTGGGACCAAGAATGTGTGAAGAACAGCAAGAGCAGGTGGAGTGAGGTGGGAGGGCTACGTGACCTCAGAGAGCTGAGCAGACATGAGTTAAAACCAAAAAGCTCCACAGCAGGCCCCTGTGGCAAAGCTGCCCTTGAAGAGAGGGCGCGGGCGCCACGCGTGTATGCAGGAACTGAGTGATCTGGCCCAGTCACATGCACACAGCCTCCAGCATCCCTTCCTCATCTGTCAAGTGGATTAAGCATGGTCCAGGGAGATGTTCCAAGTGGTTAATGGATAGAAAGTATGTGCATGCTGCAGAGGAGAGGGCTGGTGCTTCAAGGCTGCTTCCCTTGGTGACTTCACCTCAGGACATAAACCCCGGCTTCCCGCAAGCACCACCATACTGATTCAGCTCGTACAGCACCTTCTGCCTGGAACTTGCAGCTGCTCCTGCGCCTGTACTAACTTGAAGCAGCAGAGAACTTGTTTCTTAAGAGTTGACAACCCAGCCAGTCAAATGCCTGTAATCCCAGTGACTCGAGAGGCTGAGGCAGGGGGAGCGCAAGTTCAAAGCCAGCCTCAACAATTTAGCAAGGCCCTAAGCAGCTTAGTGAGACCCTGTCTCAAAATAAAAAAAAAATAAAAAGGACTGGGGATGGGGCTCAGTGGTAACATGCCCCATTCAATCCCCAATACAAAAAAAAAAAAAAACACTGACGTCACAGCTCACTGACCTGGACTGAAAGGTGGGTAGGCGGCCAAGTCCTGGACCCACATCATTGTCCCAACAGTCAGGTCCTTAGGCTCACAATCTCTGGCCCCAGAGATGCCAGGTCTGGCTGGCAGTGAAGTTTTGCAAGGGGTAGCCACACAGGGGATCTTCCTATTCTTGAAAGTAAATGTGGATCTGATCTCAAGCCCTTCCTTCATGTTGTCTCGCATTTCAGAACCACCTCATTATAGTTTTCTCTGTATCTTTCATGTCTGGAGATAGTTCTAGAAGGGAATCAACCTCCTGAACACTGCCCCAAGTGCCCATTCCTAAATGGAGTGTGTCTGGGGCATCTTCCCCAATATCTGAGCAGAAATGTGCATCTTTCCCTGGCCTCATTCAGCTGGTGTCATTCAATCTGCCAGAAATGCGCCCTGGCCCAGGACTTCAGCGCACTGGATTCCAGTGTAACTCCTGCTAATCTCTGTTGCACACAATTGAAATCAAACTAGAGCAACCAGGATCACCTTGCTTGTTGGCAAAGTGACCAGAAAGTGATGGGAGTGACTTCAGGTCTCTGTAATGCTCCTGACCTTCCCTTCCCACCCCTTCCCCTGGAAATAAATCGTTTCCTTACCCGATGTCCAGTGTCCTTTGACAAGGTCAGATCCCTTACTTCATGCCCCGGTGTCCCTGGAAGTGGTGCTGTCAGCAAGTTTGCACTCAAGTATAGATAGCTGATGGGGCAGTACTGAGCCCAGGTTTGGTGGAGGTGGGGAGCTAAAGGGCCTCTGAGGCAGGAGAAGGAAGAAGGAATGGTGGGTGTGGTGGCATGCACCTGCAATCCCAGCCTCTGGGGAGGCTTAGGCAAGAGGATCACATGTTCAAAGCCAACCAGGGCAATTTAGGGAAGCCCTGACTCAAAAATTAAAAATACAGGGAATATAGCTCAGTGGTAGGCACTTGCCTAGTCTGCAGGAGGCCCTGGGCTTAATCTCTAGTGTACCAAAATAAATAAAAGAAAGGAGAGAGAATGTTCCAGGCTTTGAGGGGCCTATGAGAAACCTAGGGGACAGGGCTGGTGTGAGCTTGCAGTGTGGAACCATGAGTGCAAGCTGGGGCAGAGGGCTGAAATCTCAACAGGGCCAGGCCGCCAGGTTCTCTGGGGACATGCTCAGGCGGGAGGTTCCTCTCCCTGCAGTGGGATGGTTTGGACTGAGGGGTCACCCGATCAGATTTCTGTTTCAAAAGGATTCCTTAGGCTGGCCTGCATCAGATGGGAAGTGGCAAGACCAGCCGGAGGCCAGGAGAGGCAGGTGGGAGACAGAGGTGGCTTGGCCTAGGCTGGCAGTGGAGTGAGGAAAGCGAACAGATCTGACACGTGTCTTTGAGGAATATCCAAGGGTTTGTGCTGGTGGATTGGAGGTGGGGCGAGGGAGGGGTCAAGAATGACGGTGCCCACAGATCTGTTAGGGGCAGCGCTGGCAAGATGCAGAACTAACGTCTTCCAGCAGCACTCCCCACCGCTACCCTGTGGAACTCTTCCCTAGAGCAAAAGGAAATGGCTCCCTTCCTCTTCTCTGAAATAGCTAAGGCCCTTAGAGCTTTTGAAAGGTGCTCTGTGGTGGGCAGCCTCCCTCCCCAGGACCCTCCTGGCTCTAGGCACTCTGGGTTTTGGATCCAGGTTTTGGAGGGGCAGGGAAGGGCACCTGGGGTTGGAGATAGTGGAGGGAAACACGGAGACCCCTGAGAGGCAGCTCATCTCCCCCACACACCTTCTGAGGATGTGAGGGGCCCTGGTGACAGATCTCCACAGGGTCCCTGGCCAGATGCCCCCTACTGTTCTCCAAGGTCCCCTGACTGGACCTAGGCCCAAGGAAAGAGCTGTAGGCCAGAGCTCTTCCTGGCAGGGCCTGAGCTGGCTCTTAGGGTCTCCCCCGCCATAGGAGCTCATGCATTGTTGATCCAGGGCTGCCAGGTGTTCAGTAGTAACATCCATCGTGGGCCCTGAAAACACCTCCTCCCCCTTTACCTCCACAATGCCCAGGACTGGTGTCCACTAAAGAGGCTTCAGGGTGCCGGGCTGCCAGACCTCCAGACCCCAGGTGGCCTGAGGAGACTGGCATGGCCTGAAGATGCAGTCTGTTCACCTGACTGCACCTTCCAGAAGCAGGGGAGGAAGCAAATGAGGAGTGGGAGGGCAACTAGCAAGTCCGGCCTGGGTAGAGGGCCATACCCCACAGGCCTGGGCAGCCATGGGAAGGGGAGGAGGCCATGTTTGTTCCTCCCCAGGCCAGTACACCAGGGGCCAGATTTCACCTCAGTGACAGTGAATTTGGAAAGACTTGGGAGACGAGCAGGTTCAGTGAGTTTCCAGAGTTGTGTTGCCAAAGAGCTAAGGCAGCTCCTCGGCTTTGTGAGCAGTCGGGGTGCACCGTGCTGACTTTGGGCGCAAACAGATCTGGGCTTTCTCCTTGGTGGTCCTTGTCTGACTCAAACACTGGTTCTCCTGGGATGGAAATAGGAAGTACTTTCTGATACATCAGCACCGAGGCCTAAGAGCAAGACAGACCTGAGTTCAAATCCCAACGTGGCCTCTTCTGAGCTGTGTGACCCTGGGCCAGTTCTCAGCATCCCTGTACCTCTGTCATAAGCCTCATTAGAAATGCTTCCCAGTGTGACTGAGAGCATCTAATGAAATGTCACCTGTACCACACTCAGTGAGCACTCACTACCACTACATAATGGTGGATGTGATCATTAATATTGGGTTGCACACAAAATGGATGAGCTGTCTCTCTGGGATAGTTGAAAGGCAGCCTCCTGGAATCCTTTCCAGGAGCAAGGGCTCTTTGCAGAAACAAGGACCTACAGGCTTGTGTGTTTGAGAGTTTGCAGATCAAAATGTGTTCTACAAGCTGGGTGGTGGCTCACACCTATAATTCCAGCAACTTGGGAGGCTGAGATAGGAGGATTGCAAGTTCGAGGCAAGACTGGGCAATTTAGTGAGACCCTGTCTTAAAATAATCTGGGTTCAACCCCTAGTGTCTCCCTATATGTCTCTGTCTTTCTCTCTGACAGACAGACACACACACACACACACACACACGAGGTGTGCAGATCTGCAGATCTGCAGCTCGGGCAACATCTGGGAGCTTGTTAGAAATGCAGTCTTGGCCCCCACCTCAGACCCGCTGAGTCACAGTCTGCATTTTAACAAGAGCCTGGTCATTTGAGAAGCACTGTTTTAAGGTTCATCAGAGCCCTCAATAGGCTGTCTGCCCCATCTCTAGGAAGTTCTTGGTACTTGATTTTGTTCAGTCCATTCACATAATACAAACCACTGAACCTGCAATGACAAATCCATCTCCAACTCAAAATAGAGGGGCACAGGGAGATGAGGCTTCATGCCGTTGGTGAGTGTGGTGCCTTGGCCTCACATCTTCATACACACCCAAACTGCCCCGTAGTTTCTGGGGTCCTGTATCCTGTGGGATGAGGTCAGAAGCAACGACATGTCCCCAGATCCCCATCACTAGCCTAAGCAGGAGGATGCTCAGGCCCCAGCTACACACTTTATCAGATGCGAGTCAGAACATTGTCTCTCCCTTCCCTTCCAAGACAGGGTGAAGTTTGGGGCAAAGGAGATTGCTGTTTTCATTTTAGAAGTCTCTTTTGGAGATGGGAGCAACTGGCCCATGAACCCTCTGGTTTTGAAGGTAGCAAGGCATGAGAATGTCTACAACCTCTGCAGTCAGTTATGTTGTACTGTTAGGAAAGAGGGGGTCTCTTTTGAGGACACTTAGGCAGAGAGGTTAAGACAGAAAAAGATTTTGTTTGTTTGTTTGTTTTGGTGGTACTGGGAATTGAACCCAGGGCCTTGTGCATTCTAGGCAAGCACTCAGCCAACTGAGCTACATCACCAGCCCTCATTTATTTTTTGATGAGGGAAACTTTTTAATAAGGCATGCTGACTCTTTTGTTGTTGTTTGTTTTTAGGAAACTTTAAAGGAAGACTCTCTTGCTTATCTAGATAAAATAATGATTACAGACCTGAGCTTTAGAATAAGGGAGTCACAGAACCAGGCACAGTGGTGCACTCCTGTAATCCCAGTGACTTGGGAGGCTGAGGCACAAGAATCACAGGTTTGAGGTCAGCCTCAGCAATTTAGTGAGCTTCTCAGCAACTTAGCAAGACCTTTTCTCAAAAAAAAAAAAAAAAAAAAAAAAAAGGGACTGGGGATCTAGTTCAGTGGTAAAGCATCCCTGAGTTCAATCTCCATACCAAAAAAAAGAAAGAAAGGAGGAGGGAGCCAAGAGCAAGATTGAGAGTGAGAGAGAAAGAGAGGAAGGAAGGAAGGAAGGAAGGAAGGGAGGGAGGGAGGGAGGGAGGGAAGGGAAAGGAATAGAGGGAAGGGAAGGGAGGGAAGAAAGAAAAGGAAAGGAAGGAAAAGAATAAGGGAGTCATAGGAAGAGAGCTGAGACAAGGGAGTGACTGGTGGTGGCCAGGTCACGCTCCTGGCCTCTTGCTTCTGTTCTAAAAGATGAATTTACAAGTTTAATAGTTGGCAGTTGGTGAAGATGGCTTACGTGAGACCTAGCCCCGGCAGAGCTGTTCCTGCTTAATGGAAAGGCTTGTCCTGCAGAGGGAGACTAGAACAGCTGTTCACAGCAGGAGCCCAGTGCCCAGAGGTGACTTTTTGTTGAATTGGCAGTAGAGGAGAAGTTACAGAGCCTCCTGAGGGACTGCAGATGAGGCCTGGAAATTGAAACAGATTAAATGATTGTAAATGCGAGAGATTTTCTGCCAAAGTATGATAGCTACTATTTACTAAACATACATGTTTACCAGAGATTGTGCTTATAGTATCTAATTTAACGACAATAAACCTGTTTGACAGATGAAGACTTACAGGCTAAACGGGCATATGACTTGCTCAGGGATTCTCAGTCAGTAAGAGATAGAGCTGGCTTCAAACCCAGGTCCCTCCACTTCCAAGTCCAAGCTTCTGATCACTGTTTTGTGTGCTCTGGAAGTCCCTGAAGTGGGACAGATCTGAGATATACTACTTGAAGACTATCAGTTGAAGTTTGATACAAAATGATGGGTGTGTTGCCTATCCTAAAGTGTTTGCATTTCTTTAATCCTTGTTTCAAGTTTTGTACCATCTTTTAAAAATATATCAGAGAATGATCAATGTTGTTTTTTAAATAGAGTCACATTCCTACAGTAAAGGTCTTGTCTAGTTTACAATATTTTCTCAGTTACCTTTCATTTAATCTACCTGATTCACCACCACCACCACCTAGTGATCAATGATGGAATTGCAAGCATACTGCCCAGAAGGAAATAGACATCTTGCAGGCTAGCTTTGGAAACCCACACCTATAAAGTAACCATGCAGTGACAAACCCTGTTTCAACAAGGACTAAAATTGAAGAAGAAAGAAACCATACTTTTGATTTTCTTTGTGATACAAACCTGAAAGTTTCAACTTGGGGCATCAACAGAACTATGTCCCATAGTTGTACTTACTTATTCCTAAAACTTGGTGAGGGAGGATTTCTGGACCTACTTTGATGTCCCCAGTTAGTTTTGCTGTACCAATAACACTTACTCCAACATTGAGATGGTCTCCTGCACAGTGTAATAGGGTTCCATTTATTCATTCAGATTCTCATAAGGAGGACAGGTCACAGCCTGAGTTTCCCCATCTGTGAAATACAAAGTTTGGACTTGATACTGTGTGGGTTTTCTTTTAGTGCCAATATTTTGTGATCTAAAAGCTATTAAGAACAAAGGATCATCACTGCCTCGTGATGGAATATTATGCAAAAGGGAAAACATTTCAGGGGGCAGGGGTCTTCTAGGCCTGCCTCATATCCCATCATATTGGCAGAATGTGGCTGTCTCTGTATAAGGCCAGCATTGTGCCCTTCCCCACCTCCCTTTCCTAACCCCACCCCCATTTCCTCTGGAAGGTGTAGAAAGCCCCCTTGTCTTGAATGTTTCCCTGTGAAGGGCTCCTGCTGAAAGAGTGCACACATAGCCAAGACTTTGACCTTCACCTTTGCCCTTCCCTTGCTTAGTGAAAAAGAGTTCTTATCCTCCCCTCTCAAATTTTTGGGGTGGAGGAAAGCAGCTAGGGTTAGCAGGAATTCAATGAAAATATAAATAGAAACTTGGTCTATAAATAATAGTGCCCCAAAATATCTGGAGGCATGAATAGTGGCGGGGCAGCAGACAGTCACAAATCAGGAAGGCCTGATGTGAGTGAGCGTTATTCAAGTGCTTTGGTGTCTCTTGGGATGCTTCTAACTTGCCAGTGGGGCCTGGAAAAACCCTCTGTCTTTCTGAGCTCTAGCAGCACACTCCTTGTCTGCGGCACTCGCACCCATCTCTTGCTAAACCGTCTTGGTGAACAGACACATGCAGTGGAGCTAGGTAACGCTGCCTGCACGCAGATCTGCCGTTCAGTCCAGCAGTGTGTGACTTGGGGACATCCACAAGCTATCTCTCAGCTGCAGTTTCTTCATCGGTGGTCATGGGAACTTTTAAAGTTAGAATCATGCAGAGCAGGAGGCATGTCTTATTTCATCTTGGTTAAGAGTGGGAAGTCTAGGGCCTGATGGCCCAGGTTCAAATCTCTGTACTGCCCCTTACTAGCTGTCCAGTGGAGGGCAAGTTACTTAGCCTCCCCTAGCCTTGTTAAATGCCATTGGAGGGCTGGGGAACAATGATTATCTCAAACAGTACGTGCTAAGCCTATGTAAATGTTTATTAAATAAAGAAACATACCTATGTGTCGCCTGTGCCTAAGATGTTACCTGGCACATCACAGCTGCTCAGCCACTGAGTAGTAAGCATGACCGAATTGGTACCAGGCCTGCCTGTCTTGCAGTCTGCAAAGGTAATTCAATTGATCGTGCATGGATTCTTTCTAAGCTACAAATGCTATACAAATAAGAGTGGGATTTTTCTTACCTACCAGGGTGATGGTTTGGCAGGTGTTGAGGTAGACTCCCTCATTATCCTTGTTCCTCAACTCTGTCTTGCAGACACTGCATTCTCTTGGCCTGGGAGAAAGGCCGGAGATAACTTGGGGATAGAACAAGTACCTTCTAGAGCTTCACTCCGCAGCAGCACCCACCCCTCTGCATGACCCAGCACACACCCTTCTTAGGAGTAGGTCCACATGGGGAGTGCTGATAAAGTTGTTCCCAGGCAAATGTTTAAAACATACATAAGAGAAACAAAGAAAAGAAAGCCCTTACCTCTCAAACAAGGGTGAACAAGGTAGAAGGGACACCGAACTAGGAGTCAGAAGAGGATTCCAGGGCCAGGCTGCCCCAGTTTCTGTAGGCTCGTCCCAGAGAGTACTCTGAGCCTCTCCAGATCTGGAGCGGGGGTTAGAAGGGTGCAGTCATTCTTGGCCTCAGCGTATGTGGGAATTAGTTGTGGACTTGTTAAAAATGCAGACTCTCTCCCTGCCCATGTCCCCTTCTATTCTAAGTTAGGGGATCTGGGAAAATCCCAGGACCTATATTTGCAGCCAACACTCTAATATACCTCTGGTTCAGGCCACCCAGGGACCCCCACCTTCCCATGGGCAGGGCCAGGTTCTGTATTTTAGTTACCTGTATAAAATTACCTCCTCAAATTTAGCAGCTTAAAACAGTAGGACTGCTACCTCTCTCAGCTTCTGAGTGCCAGGAACGCAGCGCTGCTTAACCTGACGGGTCCCACTCTGAATCCTGAGTGGGACCCGTGTGTGTGTGGTCAGGTGTCAGCTGGACTAGAGCCAGAGACCCTCTTGCAAGGCGGTTCACTTGAGTCGTGTGGCTGGCAGGTTGGTGCCATGGCAGCAGAAGGCTCGGTCCTTGCCATGTGGTCTTCTCCTTAGGGCTGCTTGAGTGTCCTGACAACATGCTTCACCTTCCCTCGGGGTCTTTTGTAGCCGAGCCTTGGAAGTCATGCCCTCGTTCCCACAGTACTTGATTGGTTCCACAGGTGAGCCTTTTCGGGCCAGGAGAGGAATGGTTACCAGGGGCCATCGTGGAGCCCACCTCCATAAGTTCCTCAGTTCTCTGAAACAATGCCAGTAGGTGGCAACTCTTGTCATTGGGTTTGGATTGGGAATTTGGAGACAGGAAAGGGAGTCAAGTTGGAGATCCTAGACAGCATGACCTGTAAGTGCAGAAGCTACGGCGTCTACCCCAGAGCTGGATGGCCAGCCTACATGGCCTTCTGAGTCCAGCCTGACCACTAACGTGCTGCATCAAGTGGGGCAAGGCATGGCCCTCTCTGAGCTCAGCTCAGAAAGTAAGGCCTGGATGTGATTGCCTGTGGGGTCTCCTGGTTTTCACCCCCACCATCACCCTGGCTGTGTAGACACCAGAGAGACACAAGCTGAGCTCGTGTTGTGTGAACACAGCCAGTGACCAGGCGGGAGCTGCTCCCCCAGCCCCAGACCCCCAAACTTAAGACATAAGAAAGAAGGACACAGGCTGGATCTGAGGGTGCGTGTGTCCTTTTAGGTAGAAATTGTGATCCTTGGCCTTGAAGGTCCAGGAGCGTGGGTGTTTCTGAACATGCAAACTTAGTGGCTTCATGTTGCTCTCTGCGGCTCCTGTGATCAAGTCCTGTCACCCACTCAGTCTCTTCTTGCAGGACTCATGACCCCCACCCAGTAACACCCCAGCACCCCCCCCTGCACATGCACCCCGCTCTTAGTCATACCAAACTTCATCTTCTCACCTGCGCCTGGTCTCTGGCCTTTGCTAAGGCTCCTCTCCTGCCTGGAATATTCTTTCTATATCTCTTTGGCTCTCTCCTGCCACTTCTTCAGGCGTGTCACCCTCCTGTGTGTCCCTGTTATGACTGACACATTGCCACAGAGTGCCCACATACCCTGCGTTCTCTATGACAGCAGGGATTGTGTAGATATTGGTCACATCTTGGTCTCAGCATAGTATCTGGCATTTGAGAGGGACAGAATAAGTGATGCCTGCTGACCCTGTTCATGGGTCCAGCTGGAGTTGAGATGTGCCTCTTGAGGAAGGTGGACGTAGGGGCTACACAGCCTTAGGGACAGGGAAAAGAAGGCTTACAGCAAAAGGATCAAGAATGTAGGCACCTTTGCTCTATTTAAAGGACACCATGACACTTCAAATCCAGCTCTACCTCTTACCAGTTGTGTGACCTTCAGCAGGTCACCCAGCTTTTCTTTCAGTGGAAATAGTGACAGTACCTCGTGGCTAGATTGCAAGTTGTTATGAAGATCAAATACCATGATGAATATGAAGTTCATGCGCAGCACATTGCAAGATCAAGTGCCCAGCGCACGTTCCTGCTTTCTTAATATTATCATCACATCCTCGCGGGGGTGAGGGGATGGAACCACAGAAAGCGTTGGTGGGAGATTGCTGAATAGGGTCATCTGTCTGGGCTCAGTTCTGCCCACAGAGCCATGGCTCAAGGAAAGCAGTCTTTGGAGGACAGAGTCCATCTCAAGCAAGCCAGGCAAACCCCTCTGCTGGCATGGCCGAGCCTGTGGCTATAGGGCCTTTTTCCAGTGAGCTCTGCATGCTGGGGATTTTCCTCTGCTTTCAAGCATCCAAGTGAACAAGCGCCTTTCTGGGCATAGCCGAACCTGAAGAATGGTCTGCCTGCCCCTGGTCTCTAGTCCAGAGGCTGGGCCTTTCTGTCGCATCCCTCTGAGCCCTGGAAGCCTGCATTCAGGCCCAGCCTCACCCTCCCCGCTGAGGGCCATGCCCCAGGGAGAGGCTGCCAGGGAGCTCTGCCCAGCATCCCACCGTCCGCTTTCCTGAGGGCAGCCCTCCTGCAGGGGAGGAGCCGAGGCTGCCAGGCTGAATGGGCCCTTTATTCCTGGGCTCCCAGTGGGAGGGTCCTGAGCCTCTGCCCACCACGCCCGCTATACCCACGCCTGTGTGGAGCAGGGACAGCTTGGCCCTGGTGCCAGCCTTGGAGCTAACCACACTCTCTGGCCCCGCTCTGTCTGGGTCCTGGAGGGCGAGTCCACCCTCACCACAGCCCCAGCCCAGGGCAGGGTGCAGGGTGAGCCACCTTTGCTAGCACCCTCAGGTCACGTGTGTGCACGCCCACGTGTAAATGGGATGACCCAGAGGGAGGTGGTGTGGACACACACTCACTGGTCCTTGCCGCACATGTCAGCTGCCTGCTGTGCTGGCCGGGCCCTGAGAGTATTTGGTGAGCGCCCCTGTCTGCGGGAGCTGTGCTCTGTCCTGAGGAATCACACAGAGAGCGCATCAGTAAGATCGCCACAAATGGCGGCAAACCGAGAAGGAGACCGTCCAGGCCTGGGGGAAGTGGGGCTGGCCTCTTGTGTTCCGAGGGACCTGCCAGGGCCTCCCCGATGAGGTGACATTTATGATGCCATCTGAAGGCTGGAGGGCCTCAGTGCACACAGGGCCGCAGAGAGGGTTCTGGGAATGGGGGTGGTGTGCACGCAGGCCCAAGGTGGGGCAGTGGGGGTTTGTGGCCTGGACGCACGGTGGCAGGTGGGGGTGGTTGGATGGGGGATGAGCTTGGAGGGCAGTGGGAACCTGGTCTGCGAGGCCAGGCCGTGGGAAGGCATCTAGATTTTATCTCAGCGCCCCGCACGGTGGCTGAATGCTTTAGGCCAGGGTCACTTTTGAAGAATATTATTCTGGCTGCTGGGTAGAATGTGGATTGGGAGTGAGGCCAGAGAAAGGAGCAGGATTCAAGACTGACAGAAGGTCACCAAAGGAGTCTTGGGCTGTTGACCTGATATCCAGTGACCTCACATTTCTCTGTATCGGCAATCCTGTGTGCCACGCGCTGGTTTTAAGCCACAGTCCAACCCTGAAATCCCTTGAGAGTAAGAGGAGATTGCTGCTCAGGATGGACACATGCCAGGGACCCAGTGACGTCCAGCCTGTGCCTGTCAGCTCCACACTCCACACTCACCCTGCTGCCTCGAGCTGTGTGGCCCTCGATTTCAATTTTATTTAACCTTCCTGCGGATCTAGACTAGAGAAACACAGAGGGGTGGGGATGGTAGGGTCAGTCCAGCCTGGCGGGACGCTGGCACCCAGGCCCCCAGCCCTTGCCGAGGGAACCAAAGATTTGTTCCCAGAAGCCTGGCTCTGGGTGCTGGGTGTGGGAACACCAGACCAGAATTCAGGACTCTTTTCCCTCCTCGAGTGCTGGCGAGCACACAGTGGAGAGGGAATGTTATGGTTTCCCTCCTGGTGAATCCCAGTGGATTTTTGCCATTTCTATTTCCTTGAGTGTGGAGGAAGGGGTGGGAGAGCTGGAGAAGGGACACTCACCTGCGTGAGTCACCCAGGGCCGCCCCGAGGTGGGGCATGAAGTGAATCACTGCTGCATTGTCGTGTTCCCTGCGTTTGAACTTGGCCCCTGGAGAAGCATCCCTCAGAGGAAAAAGGGGAGCTGTTGGGGGAGAGCCCGTGCATTGGTGGGGGAAGACGAATCAGGACAGGTGCTGCAGGTGTGTGTGTGGTGGGGGGCTGGCCCTGGCGGGGAGAGCCAGGCGGGCAGACTGGGTGCCCGGGAAATGTTACAGTGCATGGGTTCCATGTGCCAGCAGAGAGACAGGCAGGGCCAGGTTGTGCCCACACCCTCCCACACCCCACCCACTTGACCGGGAACTGTATCTAACTAAGAGATCCCATGAGTTCAACATTTGAGGTGGACTGGGCTCTGTGTTGAGTGTGTTTATACACTAGTTCATTGATTGCTGAGTAATCCTTTAGGCATATGGTTAGGAATATGGTCCCCATTTTGCAACTTGATAAAACTGAGGTGCAAGTCGGTTTTAACTGGTTCCATGTCGTGCAACAGTAAGAGGCAGAGTACTCGTCAGGATTCTCCTGGTAATAAGAAATAGACCCATCTCACTGTGCCTTTAAAAGAAGGGAGAGAGGCTGGGGATATAGCTCGGTTGGTAGAGTGCTTGCCTCATAAGCACAAGGCCCTGGGTTCAATCCCCAGCACCACAAAAAAAAAAAAAAAAAAAAGAAGGGAGGGATGTATTGGTTCACATAGCAAAATCAGGAGTAATGGCATCAGGCTTAGCTGGATCTAGGTGACCAAATCTTGTATCTCTCAAGCTCTCAGCTTTACTTTCTTTTCTGTTGACTTTATTCTCGGGTGGATGTACCCCAGCTGGTGACAGAGATACAAAAAGATGCTCCCTAGAAGCCTGGGGCTTACAGTTTATGGGTGAGTAGTTGCTGTAGAAAGGGAGCAAAGACTGGCAGGCAAAACCTGGATGCCTACCACTTCAAGCCAGAGGCAAGGTCTTGACATGATTCTAGAGGACAGACAATCCTGGGTCAGAACTCAGCATGGAGTCAGGGCCTGGGGCTGCTGACTTTTCCCATCAGAATCACCTTCCAGAACCTGCAGCTGCTTCCAGCATCAACATCAAGGCCTCACCCCAGCCCAAGTGAAGGGCAAGTCAGGCCAGGCACAGGGGAGAAGCAAGAGTGCGGGGATGTCAGATGGTGCTCAGGAAGGACATGTGCCAGGACCCAGCAACCCGGCAGAGAGCACAGGACTGGCAGTCCCCAGCGGTGGCATGTGAGATTCAGGAGTGGCACAAACAAGACTAGCATGGGCCTTCCCACCCACCCGAGCAAGACAGGGCTAACCCAGGTGAAGACTGGGAGGCCACACAACCAGAAAACAGGAAAACCAGGAAGCCAGCAAAGGCTTACTCTACCTTCTCCTTTCTTCTCCTGCTTCCCATTATACACCTCTATCAAGGCCTCTGTGCTGTGTTCTTGCCCCTGACTAGACCCATTGGTCCAGTGAGAAACTGATGCTTATTCATACTCAGGTGTGAGTGGTTGCTAGAGGCTCACTGTGCCTTTCTCCACGGAGATGTTTATATATTATCACCAGAATCTTAAGTCAAAGAAATTAAATTCTAAATCTATAATCTCAGGTATCAAAAAGGTAGGCTGTGGGGCTGGGGTTGTGGCTCAGTGGTAGAGTGCTTGCCTAGCATGTATGAGGCACTGGTTCGATCCTCAGCACCACATAAATAGAAATAAATAAAATAAAGTCATTGTGTCCATCTATAGCAAAAAAAAATTAATATTTCAAAAAAAGTTCTAGGATGATCCTGAATTGAACCAACTTGGGCTCCTGGTGGAGTTGGGGGGTTAATAACAGCCTCTCTGACGTCAAACAGAAGGAAGTGGCTGTTCGTCTTTCACGATGAGGGAGGCACCGTTAGCAGATTCTTGCACTGTACTCTCTTGGCCCTCCTCTGCCCACGGCTCCTGTTCAAGCTGCGCTCCAGCAGTCCGTCAGCAAACACCTGCTGAGGGCAGCTGGACACAGGGTTTGCGACTGGCCCGGCCCCTTCCCACCGGGACCCAGGTCAGTCCTCAGACTGCAGAAGGGGGGCAGGAGACTTAACTGCCCCACCCCCAACGCTGCCCGTGCCCTGCCACTCTGTAAGCACGTGTCATTCTTGGGGAGTGGGTCCCTCTATGGCCTCATGCCTTTCCTCCACTTTGTCTGGGAAATTTGTCTTTTTAACTCTTCAGTGCCACATCGTCCAGCAAAGCCAGAGAGGGACACTCCTGCCCCTTCACTCGGCCACTCAGCACTCAGACCCTCCCAGCTTGCACCCCTCTGGGTCCCAGAGAGCCTGGCGCACTCTGTCCCTGACCCAGAAACTCCCCTGTCCCCTTGAAGACATCAGGCAGCTCCTGTGTTCTTCACACCCAGCACCAGAGCAGGTGTCACCAGGGGCGCAAGGAGGTTAGACCTTCCTGCCCAGTGATGGCAGCCAGGGATAGAGACTGGCAGACAACCGGGCAGCTCTGTGTTCTGTCCTATAACCTCCTGCAGTGGGTCGAGTGGTGGCCTCAAAGAGGTATGTCCAAGTCCTGACCTGTGACTAGGACCTTCTTTGGTAAAAGGGTCTTTGCAGGTGTGATTAAGCAGAGGATCTCCAGGTGAGGTCATCCTAGATTTAGGATCACAGTGACAGGTGTCAGAATAAGAGAAAGGCGGAGGGAGATTTGAGACAGAGAAAGGGAAGGCCAGGTGTAGACGGAAGCAGGCTGGACTGATGCGCCACAAGCCGAGGAGGGCTGGCGCCACCCAAAAGCTGCAGGGCCAGCAGAGTCTTCTCCGCAGCCTTCAGAGGGCCTGGGCCCTGCTGACCCTGGACTTCAGGTCTCAGGCCTCCAGACCTTGATTTAAGCCACTGAGTTTGTGACAGTATGTTACAACCGCCGAGGAGACCTGTGCCCTCCCCTTTCCTTTGTGTCCTCAGACCGGAGAAGGGCAGGAGTGCCATCCTTGGGGACAAGGCCTCTGCACCACACAGCTGTGGGCCTCTGGGCCTCTCCGTGGTCTCCCCTGATTCTTCAGCGAGTCCCCTTTGGCCCTTGGGGCTCTCAGGGCTGCACTGAGAGAGGACTGGAAACATCTGTACCCTTGGAGGTGACTGGGAATGCCAGCCCTCCCCAAGCCTGGGGCTATAAATCAGGGGGACCTCTTGTTGGTGAGAGGAACCTAAGGAGGGATATTCCTGACATTGTCTAGCATAAACAGAGAGAGAGGACGAGGTGGGAGGTTGCCAAGGGACCTGGAGGTTGGCAAAGGGGACCACGGAGCAGGAGGCGTGGGACCCGTGTCTGAACCGAGGACAGGAAGGGGTTCCCAGGGTACTTAGAGTAGAACCACTCCCTTTTCTGTGGCTCACAGGCTCCTATACAGCCTCTTTTCTGTCTTCCGACATATCTAGGTCTTTCTGCCTCAGGGACTTTGCTGTTGCTCTGGCTGAGTCCTCTTGCCTCCGAGCTTTGCACAAACAGCTCCTTCTTAAAGTTTCCACTGACCCAGGCCTGGTGGCACTCACCTGTAATCCCAACTACTCAGGAGGCCAAAGTAGGAGGATCGCAAGTTCAAGGTCAGCCTGGGCAACTTAGCAGAACCCTGTCTTAAAATAAAAAATAAAAAGGAATAGGGATGCAGCCCAACAGTAGAATTCCCCTGGGTTCAATCCCCAGTACCCCCCAAAATTTCCATTAAACCTCCCAGAAACTTCCCTGACCAATCTGAATCCCCCCGCCCCCCACAGACACCCATTTTTATTCCCTTTGTAGGGGCTGGGAGGAGACCTACACATGGACCAAACTACTCACTAGATACGAAAAATATATTTTGCACCTCCTCCCCAAACAGCATGCAGCCCCTGAGAGCAAGGCCTCATCTGTCTGTCTAGCATGTTCAATGCAGTGCTCGGAGCAAGCCCAAGACAGCACTGGGTGGATGGATGGGTGAGTGGGTGGATGGATGGATGGATGAATGGATGGATGGATGGATAGATGGGTGGATGGATAGATGGATGGATGGATAGATGGATGGATGGATGGATGGATGGATGGATGGGTGGGTGGATGGGTGGATGGATGGATGGATGGATGGGTGGGTGGGTGGATGGATGGATGGATGGGTGGATGGATGGATGTGTGATGGATGGATGGGTGGGTGGATGGATGGATGGGTGGATGGATGGGTGATGGATGGATGGACACACAGATGGACAGATAGCTGAATGGATGTCTTTAAATAAGGATTTCGGGTGATTTTTAAAAACAACAGGGAAGAGGGAGTTAAACTTGCCTGCATAGACAGCTGTGTCTCCTTCCTTCCTCTCTCTTTCCCATCCTTCCTTGCTTCCTTCCTTCCTTTCCTCCTTTTTTCTTTTTTTTCTTGAGACAGGATCTTGCTATGTTGCCCAGCCTGGCCTAGAATGTCTGGGCTCAAGCTGTCCTCCTGCCTCAGCCTCCTGAGCAGCTGGGACTGCAGGTGTGCACCACCACACCTGGCTGACGCTGGGTATCTTGATGAAGGGATGCTGCCAGGAACAGCCTGTTCAGACCCCAAGGGATTCTGAGGCTGGCCCTCTCTCATCACCCCTGTGGCCAGTGTGCCCCATGGCCCCTGCACACCTGGGTGCTAGCCTGTTTGTAGAACAGCTCGTCATGGCTGGCATGGGCCTGCCTGGGTCTTGTTTCTTCCCTTCCAGGGCCCGTGGCCCTCAGGCAGTCATGGAGGGCCATACGTTTCACTTTGCAGCTGGAGGCTGTGGTTGGCCTGTCGGTTAACTGCTCTGGTCTTCCCTCACACACAGGTGAAACCCAGAGTCCTCACTGTGGCTCATAAGACCTTATACAGCCTGAGCCCATAGAACTCTCTGGATTCATTGCCAACACTCATCCTCACACTCCAAGCTCAAAAACCCCAAGGTGAAATCCCAACTGAGCCACCCCTCTGAGCTGCCATCTCCTCCTCTACAAAATGGACCTAGTAAAAGGTCCGTTCACAGTCACGTTGCCCACAGGAGGCCAGGCAGGACTTGGACGCAGGACCCGTGCCCGGGGCTACCAGTACTGTCCAAGCCTGGCCCTGAGTGGCAGGAAGGGACCAGGGCTTAATGCCTGGCTACTGCTGGACTCCTGCTCTCTTTCTCTGCTTTCAGGAGCAAGTCTATTTAAGGCCGAGCTGGGTCTGTTTCAGGCCACGTGTGATCTGCCTTATGATTCTTATCAGATTTCTGGGGCAGCATCCGCAGGGCTTTGAAGACTCTGGCAGAGGCAGAGCGCCGCCATAAAGGGACTGAATTACACTTACAAGAGGCCTTTACTGCCCTGTGGTCTCGGTTTCCTTAATGGGGATTTTCCTCCACCCCTTTTCCTCTCTCCCTTTTAATACGGTCACCGGTTCGGCTTTCAGAATGTGGTTTGGATTCCTCACGGAGAAGTCAGGACCGTGGAATCCCTTCCAGGCCCTCCCTCCCGCGTCCCCCACTGGCTGACTGTGCCAAAGCCCCAAGAGAAGAGAGCGTTGCTCCCGTCAGGGTTTCAGCAGCAAAGAGGGCAGTCCTGTCGGGACCCTGAAACACACGCAGTAAAGTGGCCTGTGCAGAAATCCTCCCCTGACCTCACACCCAAGCAGCAGACCCACGAGCTTGTGGAGGGGACTGGTCACACTGGTGGCATGGTGGCCTCACTTGTGTGAGTAGACGCGAGGGGCAAGTGGGGTCCCCTGCTCCAGGGCTGGCGTTGCCAGGAATCAGGGGAGCCTCCTGCCTCCTGCCCACCTCCCCCATCAGGCCTCTCTCTGGAGGCCTGAGTGTTCCTCTATCATTTTTTTGTTTTTTCTTTTTGTTTCACTAGATCTGTCTCTGCCGTTGGATAAAGAACAACATCTACTTCTTCAGTATACAGAGCTCAGCCAGGGGTGCCACCAGCTTTGGGGTGGGGGACCTGGTTTGTCTCCCATCTCCCTCCTTCCTTTTTTGTCTTTGGATGGGTTGAGAAAGAGCAGGAGGGCCATTTTCAGAGGACGAGACTTCCTCCCCTAGAGGACGAGACTTCCTTCCCTTTGGTTTTCCAGTCCTCAGATGGTCCTTCAGGGTCCTGCTCCACACCCCTTATCGACTGGTGTCAGCTGGGTCTGGGCCACCTCCAGCTCCTGATGGACAGCTGGCTCAGGTGGAAGGCTTGGTCCTGGCCACCTGTCATTTTCTCCATCCAGAGAGCGGGTCTGCTCATGCTGCATGCGTGTTTTCTCAGAGTCCCTATAGCTGCACACATAGGCTCCGTGGCATGAGAGCAGTAAAATGACAGGCAACCAAAAAAGGACAGGAGGCAAAGAGGCAAGCAATACCAAATCTGCGACATCTTCCCCTATGAAGAGCAGCCATCTCCAGCGTCTTGAGACATCACTCTTTATCTCCTTTCCAAAGGGGCACATGGCAAAGTGCTTTGTCTTGGGGACATGGTGCCATCTACACAGATAACCTGTGTACCGACTCTAGAAAGCACAGAGGAGGGCTGGGGATATAGCTCAGTTGGCAGAATGCTTGCCTCGCATGCACAAGTCCCTGGGTTCAATCTCCAGCACCACCAAAAAAAAAAAAGAAAGAAAGAAAGAAAGCACAGAGGAAGGAGAGCTTGGGGAAGAGGAAGTGAGCATCCGCTATATGCCAAGGCCCAAGCTAGGTGGAACAAGTGGGGCAGACACAGCCTGAGCCAGGGGCCAGGCTTGGTATGGAAAACCAAAGGCTTCAAGCGGGAAGCAAGTCGCACATGCTGTGGCATGCTCTGTTCCACTGTCTGACCTAGGCAAGGCTTGTTACCAGTGTGTGGAAACCGCAGTTTCTCTGCTTCTACAGGCAGGTGGGGTCTGCATAAGCTGCAGGCGTCTACAGCTGAGAAAGCCCATTTCTTTTCCACTACCATTGAGTGACGTGTCGCAATTCTTTATAGCAGGTTTTGCACTTCAGTGCAGCAGGCTCCAGCAGCTCACCACCAGTTTCTTGTCTGACCAGGATGACTGTGTGTAAGCGTAGGATTTATTCAAGTGTGAATAGAAACAGAAGTCCCAGAGGGTGACAGGGGACCCTATCAGATTGCCACTTGAGTGTGCTGGTCTAGAGGTTTATACAGCACTTGGGTCAATGCCGTCGGTCCATATTTAGGCTAATCAGGGTTTGGAAGAGTGTCAGTGCTATTGGTTAGCGCTGCACTCTCCATGCTGGTCTGCCCCACTTGCATTTTCCACTGCTTGTTTAGAAGTGGGGCATTGAGGTCATCTGATGTGGATGCCTGGGGGTCTGGCTGCTGCGGGGTGACAGGTCAGTGTGCCCTGGTTTGCCTCAGCCCTGGCTCACCATGCCTAAGGCCCACAGTGGCGTGCGGGCTCCCTGCAGCCGGGACCTGTGCTGGTAGCCCACACTCCAGCCCACCTGGGCTGCTGCTCTACCGCCATTTCCCAGCAGGGATTAGTGGACTGGTTGTGCAACTCAGTGGTCAGGGAGCCATGTCACTGTGGTGACAGGGAAATCAGGGATGGTCACAGCAGTTGCTTCATGCCCCAGGTCCTCTCTGTTCCCTTCTTCCTGCTAAAGGCTGCTTATAGGAAGTACCAGCACCCATGAGAGCACACTTAGCCAGAAGTGCTGGGATGTCCTCAGAAGAAGCAGGGAGTTGGTGGATGGACATCCCGGCCTCCTCAGCCTTAGGGGGATGCCCCTGTGCTGTGCTCCCTGGAGTCCCCCAACCGAACGGAGCTCCAGCTGCCTTTGGATAGCAACTCTTGATTTCTCTACCTTTTGCCTTATTCTCCCTCTCCCCTAATGATGCCTCTCAGGACGGCCTCTCACATAACCACTTGGATTCAAATTCTTGTATCTGGGACTGCTTGCCTGTGAAAAACCTAGACCAAACCTTTCTTAGTACTTCACTTGGACCTTGACAGAAGAAACTTGAGTGGATTAACATGCAGTCTTATGTATTTGCTCACATATGGTGGAAATGATCTTAAGTGGGAATCCTTCAAATGCAAGTGATGAAACTCTATCTCCAACTAGTTTAAATAAAAGAGTTTTTTTGTCTTGCACAAGTTAAGAATAACAGGATACTCCGAGGTTCAGGAACACCATATCAGGTTACTGAAATGATATCAAAGGAATCTGCCCCTGGTCGTTTTTTGGCTCTGCTTTTTCAATCATTCAAGAAGCAATTATTAAGCACCTACCTGTGACAGGCACAATTCCTTTCTCTCATTCCATTTTCTTCTCAGGCAATAATAAACTTGGCCACTAGAGGCACTAGACTTTCAACCAGGGGCTTAGCAACTGGAAGAAAGAAGTTTTGGGGCTTACTCTCATTGACCCAAATCAGGGGTGCCCATCCCTGAGCCAGTCACTGATTGACTAGGCTGTCACATGCACCCTTGTTGCCAGGGGCATGTGGTTAGCTCCATTGGCATCCCAAGGCCCAAGGAAGCAGCCTTCCCCAGACTGGGACAACAGATGGATGTTATAGCTCCAGGTCAGCACTTCCACCACATCCTGGACTTGCTGTCCCTACCATGGGTCACCCGTGCTATAAAACACAGTACAATGTGGCCAGTGCCCGAGGAATGGACATATTGTGGATGTTCTGGAAAGAGGAAGCTTGACCAGTCAAGGAAGCTCTTTTGAAAAGGAACGTCGGCCCTAGACCACTGGGCCGATGGGCACAGAAGTGTCAGTTGTGTAAGACATTGAGTTCAGATTCTGAATTTAACAGTCTGGAAAAGGATTATGCATTGATGTATTTATCATGAATGAATGTGGCCAGGGCAGAAGGACCTGCTGGAAAGGTCTAAGTGGGTGGCACTTCCTGTAAGCCTTGCCCATACCTGTAGAAGGATGTACAGCACAGCTGGCAGCAGCCCGAATGGCTGGAGGCTGTGTGTACAGAGAGCCCAGGGAACAGTCACACTGGGGCAGCCATGATCCCCTGGCGTTGGCTTGTGCCCGCCCTGTAAATAGCCACCCACCTACACTAAGAATAGAAATTCCTGCCCAGTTGGCAGAAATGTATGTCGATTTCTCAAGGAGGGATGGGTCTGAAAACAAAACAGCATGTGGGTTGGGCCATACTTTATATTTATTTGTGAGGTCATTTAAGAGCCACACCCATGTCAGGCATTGATCCTACCATTAGACACAGTCAAGGTGACTTGACCGAGTTGTTCATAGAATCCCAAGATGGCAGCCTCCAGGGAGAGGCCCTGGGCTCTCAGCCTTGGTCGCCTCCTGCCCCCCGGGAGAGGTGACCACTCCTCATTTCCTTGACAGTTGGCAGAGGTGGTAGCAGATGGTGGCTAGCTGAGATGCTGAGAAGCCAGCGGGGAGGGGAACGAGAAGATCCTATGATAGTGTAAGCCAGAATCTCCGGCTCATGAGCATCTCTCTTCTAGGCAAGATCCTCTTCCGGAGAAGCCACATTCGGGACGTAGCTGTGAAGAGACTGAAGCCCATCGATGAATACTGCCGGGTAAGGGTGTGTCTGGGAGTGGGGTGGACCCTCTGCCTAAGGGGCTGTCTGTCTGTGAAGGAAGGCTGTCTGTACAAACGCTCCCGAGGCCTGGCTTTGCTTGGCCAGTAGGATGGAAGTGGGTGTCCCACAGGGAGTGGCCACTCTCCTTTCAGAACACAGCTGTGTTTACAAAGTGCTGTTTTAAATCACTTCTACTGGCGTGGGACCTATGTGAGGGGCCTCCTGCTGAAGGGATTTATGTGGGGGCATTTTGCTGGACACAGACAGTTGTTTTTTTTTTTTTTTTTTTTAATTCCTTTTGGGATGTTGTTGTCAGCTCTGACTTTGGTGGCATGTGGAATACACATTTGTTAGTCACATAAATTTTGATAGATGCAAATGTGCATATACACATCTTTATAGATGCAAAAATTCTCTCTCTTTCTCTCACACACACGCATGCACACACACGCATGAATATACGCATAGCTAGAGCAACCAATTACCAATGAGTAGGCAGGAGAGTGACAGCAATGTCGTGAACCAGAGTCCATTTGGCCTTCGGCTTTGATTAGAGCCTAGGACCCCTACAGTGAGGACAGGAGGCTGCACTTCTTGTCCTTGGGACATGGCCTCTGGATGGCCAAACCGCCTGAGTTCAAACCCCTGACTAACTTTGTGAACTTGGGCAAGTTACTTAACTTCTTGAGCCTCAGTTTCCTTGTCAGTAGGGAGGAGAATTGTCCTTCTTGCAGAGAGGGTGACCTTGGAAATGGAATGAGCTGACAAGCATCAGGCACCAGCCTAATGTCTAGCTCAGAGAAAGCTTTTAGTAGATGACTTTGTTATTATAAGACACAGCATTTGTATTAAATAAACAAGCAAATAAAAACTTTAATAAAAGCAAATAAAGGGCTAGGCATGATATAACACACCTGTAATCCTTGCAACTTGGGAGGCTGAGGCAGGAAGATCACAAGTTCAAAGCTAGCCTGAGAAATTTAGTGAGACCCTGACTCAAAATAAAATTAAAAAGGCTGGGGACCTAGCTCAGTGATAGAGCACCCCTGGGTTTAATTCCTAGTACTGCAAAAGGGAAGAAAATAAAAGCAAATATAGGGCTGGGGTGTAGCTCAGTGGTAGAACACTGCCCAGCCTGTGCAGGGCCCTGGGTCTGAGCCCCATCAGTGGAAAAAAAAAAAAAAAAAAAAAAAAAAAAAACTGAAGAAAAGCAACTAAAAACAAACCAATAAAAAGCAAGCATTAAGTACTGTTACTTCTGCATACTGCTGGCTTTAACAGAAACAATTCTATCTTGTGGAATTCGACGCAAAACTATCAGGAAGGCATAACGTTTTGTTCCAATGTGGTCACTAGAGTGAGAAGAGCTAGAGTCGAATCCCAGGGCCCGGCTCACAAGCCGCGTGACCTGGCTCAAGCTGCTTTATCTCTTCGTAGCCCGTTTCCTCATCTGAAAATGGAGATAGAGATCCTGTCTCACAGGGTTGAGGGGAAAGATGAACAGCATGCCATCTTATGACTCCTGAAATGCCTTGTCCTTATGTAGAGCTGATACCCGTAAGGTCCCCTTCCACTCTAACATTTTATAATTCTAAATCATTATGCCTGGCAATAAATGTTTAAATAAGAACCAAGTTGGTAAATGCATTAACTGTCATTCCCAAGCCTCTAGGAAGACAAGTGTTCCCACACAGACTCCATGAAACTAGAGTTTGAATTTTGTGCAGATTAGACTTGGGTCATGTGTTCCACCTTGTCCTAAAAGGATGCCCGGAGGGTGAATCCCTTGAGCTAGATTCCCTCTTCTTCAGATCAATATTCATTTTTCTCTTTAGAGGGCATTCACTGTTTCTGGTTAATTGATGCCTCGGCCTGAGCTTTTACGTCTCTTTATTCCTTTCCCAGGAAGTTAAGTGGGCAAAGCTAAGGGAGGAGGGGCAAAGGGCAGGAGGAGCCTTTTCCAGCTGGGATTTATGGCTCAAATCAGTCTCAGCCTTCCTGAGCTGGGGTGCCGGAGGCCTCTGCAGTTAGGCTCTGTGGAAATGTGTCTCCTGGATCAGCCAGAGGAGGAAACTGATAGCATCTTATCTCTTGGGATCAGGCTTTGAATGGGACTCCTGATTCAGGGGGCGTCTGGGGCTCCAATGGGCTGCTGGTGACTGGGGGAGCCATCCGAGTGGGGTCTGCAAGTGGAGGGGCCGCCTAACCTGATTAGCACAGTTGAGAACTGCTCTGAGCCAGACCATGAACAGTGTCAGGCATTTGCCAAGCAGACAGCCGTCTCACAGGCAGGAATTCACTCTGAGAATGCCGTGGAGCAGGGACAGGGCAGACTGACCTTTAATTCTGCTGAACTACGAAGCTGGGATCTGTGGTCTGATTGTCTGAGAAACCCCTGACCTGGGACAGTCAGTGGGGAGAAGCCAGCAGCAGTCCATGGTCACTGCCATCAGGGCTGCCTTTCACAACTCTGTCACCAGATGGTCCAGTCTATGACCACTGAGCTTTACTGCCCACCACAACCAACTTCACGGTCAGGGCCATGCACAGTGTATTCCATGTCAGCCTTCCCTTGTCCTTAGATGCACGCTGCCTGGAGCCTCTGGAGTCCTTATTTCCGATTCCCTGCATATCCAGCTCTGCGTGGCTGGTGAGCATCTTCTTTCTTGGGCCTGTGAGACTGTGTGGGCTCAGAGTCTGGGATTTGGTGGAGAATCAAATGCACCCAAAATTATGAGCCTGGCTCTACATATGTTGTGTGCAGATGTGGAAAGTCTGACCACGCAGAGGAACTCCCTAAGTTTGGGCTCTCTGCCCTCACCAGCCAGCTAGTCCCTCCTGTAAGGGTGATTTCACAGCCCAAATCTCAGTGTTGATTTTGAACGTATATGAAGCAGATTGGATGGGCATGATGGAAAATTTACCAAGCGCCAACCTGGTGATTGCTTTATGTGGCACTTAAAGGCCAAGATGTCTATCAAGAGAGGTTCCAAAAGCATTTCTTTAACTCCATAAATTAATTTAATGGGCAACTTGGTTGCGCGGTTACTATTTCTGGGGCTGTAACAAGTTGAAGACTTTCATCTAACCAACAAAGTTTGAGCTATATAGGAGCTCAGACTAGCAATTTTGACTGTGACTCCATTTACCCTGTTCCTTCAGGGAAAATGCATGTTTGCTGTGTTTGTCCAGGGAATAAAATAAGTATCCCAGTGGAAAGTATGTGTGTGAGGGAGCATGTTCAAGAATGGTCAACTCACCTTTGACATGTTGGTGACATTTGTACAAATCTGCATTACCTGGTGTGTGTGACTATAACTTTTTTGCTGCCCCAATAGCTGAGTTTATTTCTATTATTCCTTTATCCACAACACACTTGATTTCAGGGATGAAGGATGGGTGCTTTGAGGGTGGGGAACAGGAAGTCAGAGCCCACCAAGAGGTCAGCACTGAAGGTCACAGATTTCCTGGCCCTGCCCTGCATCTCCCAGACTCACTTTATCCCCGCTTCCCAGATTGGAAACTGAGGCTGTTACATACTGGTGAATCCTAGTCCCAAATATTCTCCATTCTACTGTGGGATTTTTCCTCCGCGGCCCATCATTGACTGTCCCCTGGGGGAGCTTGTGGTCCTTTTTCTGAGGGAGGGCCCGGGTCAGGAGTGCTGCTAGTGGGAGAGGCTGAGGCATGGTGGGGAGGATTTCTAGGTTGGGCAGAATGCTAACGAGACACCGGAGAGCCGTCCAGGTTTGGCTGTTAACTAGTTCTGCCAGTGCCCCCCTTCCCAGTCCTAAACTGCCCTGATGTCTGTAGTTCCTGCCCCCCAAAACCGTTTTCTCAGCATCAGGTATCATCAGACCCATCATGGTGCAGGTGACAGGATGAAAAGGTCACAGGAGAGAAAATTGCTCAGAGTCTGACACATCCTCCATGAACTGACCGTCCGTGCCTCCTGCGTGGTCTCCTCCTGGTCAGGAGAATCTCTCCAACTCCCTGACAGACCCAGGAAAGGCGCTTCTAGCCTAGGAGAAAGCTGATCGAGTCCCCGTTCTCCTTAGAGGCCCTGGGAGGAGTCCCGCTGCCCCGAGAATGGCCGAGTGTCTCATCCAGGCCCTCTGTGAGCGGCTTCCAAGAGCTGCTCAGGCCCCAGCTCCTGCCTCTCCCGCACACTGCAGTCCAGTCAGCCAGACTTGAGGAGGCTGTTTCCAGCTAGCCAGCCCTCTGCCCTTGGCCTGAGCTAGTTTGCTTCCTAGGGACACATGCAGCTTCACAGTGGCCCCTCAGAGGTGCTTTGTGTCTCCCAGTCTCCCAGGGAAGCTGACCACTCTGCTGTTCTGCCCCCAGAAGGCACCCTGCATGGCTCTGCTCTGCACAGTTGTCCTCTGCAGGACCATGATTTCCACTTGACCATCTTCCCAGATAAGGAGCTCCTTGAGGGCCACATCTGTTATCCTCCTGTCTTCACTAGCAAGCAGGGGGAGTGGCCCCCAGTGCCAGCATCTGCTGACAAGATGAAAAGGTCACAGGAGAGAAACTTCCTCAGAGGAAGACGTATCTCCAGGCCCCAGTGTCCTGGGATCCCGTGGGAAACAGCTTAAACCGCTACCAGGAAATAGATTCGATTGACATGTCAGAAGGAGGGGCTGCTAGGTCTTCCAAAAAGATACTTTTGCATTTGAAATACTATGGTTTACAGAAGTTTCATGAAGCCCCAACTTTCCAGGTGGAGATCTGGGAAGAACAGCCGGGGTAGGTCAGAGGCAGCCCCAAGGCTTAGGGTAGGGGAGGCCACAGGAGCAGGACTCCAGCCTCCCTGAGTGGCACCTCACCCCACAGCATGGCAGTCTGCCTTTTACCTGTAAGACTTCTGCTGATTAGAACTGTCACTTCTAGAAAGAGGGAGATGCTTCATCTTGTGTAAAGAGCAGGACACCCGTGGTAATTTTGCCAAATGCAAAACTGTGCCTTTTGCCCTGGGACAAGTATTACCCAGAGGGCTGAGCTTCAAGGGGGGATGTTCTGCATGAAGCAGAGCCCTGAGCCATCAGCCAGGCCCCTTCCCATGCCACTCGCATTTCCAATCTGTACAGAGACTCGAAACACATCAGGCAGCCCCCGTCTCTGCCATCCAAACCTGCACCATGATGGACCTGATGATACCTGCTGCTGAGAAAATGGTTTGGGGGGAGCAGGAACTACAGACTAGGGCAGTTTAGGACTGGGAAGGGGGCACCGGCAAAACTAGCTGGCAGCCAAACCTGGATAGGCCTTTGGTGCCTCTTTATCAGTCCGCCCAACCTAGGCACCCACTACCCATGGCTCTTCCCATTTCTCCCAACCTGCTATCAGCCACCTCCCCAGCCCAGATCTCAGATTGGCAGGACTGGAAGGCACTGGGGTTAGCTCAGCTGACATCCCACAGGGCCCTGCTCCCTGCCTCAGCAGCTGACGGTGTGAGGTCAGGTTCATTCCAGTCCTTCTGCAACCCATGACCTTTGGGACTCTCTGATCACCTGAGTTGGAGCCCTATTAGAACCGTTCAGATTGATTGAGAGATCATACAGATGAACTCACGGATAACGGTGCCACAGCCTGTTAGATCTGGAAGGACCTTCAGAATGTGTCTAATTGGGTTTGCCCCAGCTGCATTCCCTGGGGTGTCACCAGGAGCAGTTCCAGCTCCACAGTCAGATGCCCGTGAGTAATATTGGAGGCAGCAGAGAACAGTGTATCAACTGGACACCGTGGTGCATGCCTGGAATCCCAGGGGCTCGGGAGGCTGAGGTAGGAGGATCGCAAGTTCAAAGCCAGCCTCAGTAACTTAGCGAGGCCCCAAGCATTTAGTGAGACCCTGTCTCAAAATAAAAAGTAAAAAGGGCTGGGGATATGTGATTCAGGGGTTAAAGCCCTCAGGGTTCAATTTCTAGTACCAAAAAAAGAGAGAGAGAAAGAGAGAGCAATGTATCAGCAGAGCAGGTGGCCTGAATTCAGATACCTGATACAAAATTTGATACTTACAGTGTGACCTTGGGGAACTAAACTCTTTGGGCCTGAGTTTCTTTTATAATTTTTTTTTTGGTAGTGCTGGAATTACCTCCAACACTACCAAAGAAAAAAAGAAAGAAGAAAAAAAAGAAAAGAAAGAAAGAAGAAAAGAGAAAAACTCTTAGCATTTATACGAAGATTAAATTAGTCCCCAGGATGTCGATGTTATTATTGAACAGTGGCCTAAACAAAGTTCCTACAGGACTTCATTGCCATGCTAATGAAGATGGTGATCTCCAAGGCCAGGATGGCGGTGGGCACAGGGTTGGAGCTTCAAGGCGCCCCACATTGCACACGTGCCCCTGGAACTCATTGTCCCTCACCCAGCAGCTGTTCCATGAGGTGTACTTTGAAATCCAGAGCTGCTCTGTTTTAACCTGAAAGAAATGACAACCAGAGAGGTGAGGTGAGCTGCCCAGGGTCTCAGAGCAGATGGATAACTGCAGAATTGGAGCAGGAATTGAGGTCTCTGATTCCCATTCCCGTGCACGTCACTCTTTTCACCCAAAGAATGGTGGTGACAATAAAGTCATAACAATGGACATGTACCCAGGGTTTACTTAGTACCAGGCATTGTGCTGAGCTCTTCCTTTTCTTCATCTCACTTAACCTCCTAACAGGTAAGTTCCCTACTGAGTCTGTTATGCTAAAGTCAGAGAAGGCAGGTAACGCATCTGGCATCACACAGCCCAGGAATGGTAGAGCCAGGACCCAAGACCTTGTCTGGCGGCAAGACCCCCCACAGAGCACACATGGCGAATGTCTGCTGGCAGGACCTCAGCTGCAAGCCAGAGGTGGCACTCCTGAAATGCCCATGTGTCCAGCCCCTCAGCCTGCTCTTCTCAGAATGTCTGAGTATGAGGTCTCCCGGCCCTGGCTGTGGTTGCTGGCACAGCCCCAGTAAACTGCTCAACGCCAGCCTCTCCTGCCAAATGGTTTTGGCCAGAACTGGGCTTTGACAGCAGCTCTGAAGGAAGCTGCTGTGGCCCAAGGGCCTCTCGTCAGCCTGAAATCAGGACAGACCCTCCAGCTCTCTGTGCAGGGCTCCCTCTTAAAGATGCCACGGTCGGTCCACCCAAAGGCTCCTTTGTCTGAGGCCCTCACAGCCCACACGCCCGTCCTCTGCCCCCGAATGCTGCTCTCTGCAGGCATGAAGAGCCCTCTGTTCATGGCCATGCGGGGCTGCAGGCCAGCCAAAGCCTGCCCTCTCCTGCCCTGTGTCCCTCCCTCTGCCTTTGGGAGCTGAGGTCCTGTCCTACACACAGCCCAGATGGCTGGCGATGGTTTCCCCACTCCTGCCTGTCCCAGCCCTTAGGTCCCTCCTGGGGCCTGCTGCCCTCCCGTGCCTGACTTCCCTCTCTCTCACACATTCTCTTGGTCCCTCCCTCTCTATGTCCATCTGTTTCCCTCAGTTTTTCTTTTCTTTCTACTCTTCCTGGTGGAGAAAAAGGAAATAGCCTGTGTGTTAGATGCCCACCTTGGGGGCAGGGTCCACCCACCCTACATTCTGAGCAAGGGACTTCGATTCTGACACTTCACTCATTTATAACTTCACGCTCCCGACGGCCTCGGTGTCCCCACCATACAGGTGGATCTCCAGGACAAAATGTGGCATCACGTCTTTAGCCATGCTCTCCCTTGTCCCTGTAACGGCAGGGACAGCCCCATGTCCTGCACACGCTGAAAGCCCTCACTGTGGTCAGATGAGTGGAACATGGCACATGTAGTTCATTTCTCTCCTTTTCTATTTCCCGGCTGTTAGAAAGCCATGGGCTCTAGAAGGAACGTCTGGGGAGCTACCCGCCAACCTGTAAGGTCTGGCCTTGCCGCATCTTGCGCATCTTGCCTGAGCGTGAGTTTGGCACCGAGGGGCCTCCAGGTAGACAGCGCACGATGACCGGCTGGAGAAGAGCAGCTCTGGAAGAAGGGACCCCTGGCTTCCCCTTTCTCAGTTCCGCCCATGCAACCCAAGACCACACGTGTTCCGTCTCATTTATTTATTTTTGCCTCATCATCAAGTCCCACTGCTATGGGACATCTGGCTTCATACATCAAAGCCCTGCTCATTTATCCGTCGCTTTCATTCATTAAACAGTGTTCACTAAGTGCTTGCTCAGTGGCAGACCCTCTGCTAGGACCTGGTCACAATCGACAGAACAGACTAAAGTCCCCGCCTGCATGGAGCTTAACACTTGCATGGTCTTTCCATCCTCCCTGGGAGCCTGAGGACAGGCCAGTGGCCCCTCTGAGCCTCTGGTTCCTCATCTACAACACAGGGATGGGAATCTCGCTCTCACGGAGCCATCATGAGGTGGTCACACAGGGAGGCCCACCAGGCTTGGCACAGGAGCCGCCAGAGCGGGACATTGAATTTGAAGCCCCTCCTGGTGTGGGGTCCAGGGAGGGACAGGCCTGTGACAAGGTCCTTCCTGGAGGCTCACTATCAACAGTTCTTCATAATCCTGTGTTCCTTGACTCCAGTCCAGGTTTTTCTTTCTTTTACTGCCTCCAGCCCTGGGTTCCCATGTACACGTCCCTCAAGTCTCCTTTGGCAGTGACCTCTCCTGTCCATTTGGCCCAAGGGATCCTTCCTTGCCCCAGTATTTCTTTCCACACTGAATAGAGGAAGGAGCTCAGGAAGCAAGGTCTCACCCCACACCCTGCTTTTGGGTTTGCCAGGCTGCTGCAGGTGCAGAGCGCATGCCAGAGGGCAGCACGACCTCAGACCGCCTACCCACCCTGGCCCCTCACACCAGCAGCAGGCTCACCCTCCTGGATGACTGGCTCACGCTGGCCACACCCTTGCCTTTACTGTTGCTGCCATGGGAAGCCCTCTCCTCTCCTCTCTGCTTCTCCAAACCCCACCAGCCAAGGCCAGTCCATTCTCCTAGAAAGCCTCTCCACCCCACCACCAGGCACCGTTCTTCCAGGCATGCCCGGCATGGCCCAGTGGGCCCTGCTAGATCAGCGCCCACACCTGCTCTCCTTTGCCGTGTGCGCCCAGGCCACGTCGACCTTCATCCAGCTCCTGGAACCACCACACCTGAACCCCCTGCCCACCCTGAGCAGTTCATTCTTTCCTAGCCTTCAGAGCAGAGTCCTTCCTGAAAGGCCCACATCAGCTTAGGTTCTATCAAACTCCATCATGGCTCCCTGTTGTCTTCAGAAGCACTTATCCACTTGGCAATAAATAATGACTTGTGCCATCAGTGTTCAGAGAACGTGACTGTCTGCTGCAGCCGGAGAGGGGCTCGTGGGAGATTAACCTGCTAGGATGAGACCTCACATTGTTGGCTTAGGATCTCAGACTTATTCTGTGAGCAGGAGGAAATTCCTCCAAGGTTCATGCAGAATGATGAGTCCCTGAGGGCCCTGAGACCTAGGGTTCAATGTCATTGTGTTTGATTGGGTGGCTGTTTAATTGCTCAGCTGGTTGGATGGTTGGTTGGTTAACTGATTATGTTTTTTATTGTCTGGTTAGTTCATAGAGTAATTGGGTGGTTATTTGATTGATTAGTTGGCTGGTTAGTTGGATTTTTAGTTGTGATGGATGGATGGATGGACAGACGGATGGATGGGTGAATGGATAATTGCTTCTTTCATTGGCTGGTTAAGTCATTGGTCAGTTGTCTGTTGGGTGGGTGGCCAGCTGGGTGACTTGTCTTCCATGGCCCAGTACTTGAGCCTTCCCATCACTGTTGGCCCATGTTGGCACTTTGGTTTTCTTGTCCCCCGGATTCATCACACTTGACACCTGTCTTCCCTCCTGTCTTTCCACAGGCGCTTGTCCGGCTCCCTCCCCACATTTCACAGTGTGATGAAGTCTTCCGGTTCTTCGAGGCCCGACCTGAGGATGTCAACCCCCCAAAAGAGTGAGTGGCTGTTCAATCCTCTCCTGTGCAGTTGGGAAGTTGAGCCAAAGCAGAGACCAGCCCAGGAGGCTGAGGATGTGGGAACACAATTGAGGAGGAGCTAGCAATGCCAACCATGCTAAGGAATGACATGCCAAGGAACAAGAGACTGTTTATTCCTGAGGCTCCTTTTTGCCAAAGATTGCTCCTAATTTCCCTTCACCCTTGTGCTGGAAAGTGCGAGTGTGTCTACATTTGGAGAGCAGGTGTTCCTAAAACTCTTTCTAGCTCACAGGCTTGTTATAAGGAGCAGACGAAATAGCAGAGAATGTGATGGTCGTGCTGTTCGGTTGCCATTCGGGGTTAGCAGTCATTGCTCATAACTGTTAAGGTTACAGTCTTCCCAGCTGAAAGGCAGACACAGGCCACACATTCTGCCCAGGAGGAAAACCCGCCTGCTGAAGAACTCAGCAGTCTAGGCAATGCCACAGATTGTGTATGGATCGTAAAATATAATGAAGAAATTCCGAGATTGCTTTTAGCTGTAGCATATTATGATTGACATTAGTAGTCCTGTTGACAGAGTTGAAAACTGTGACCTAGTAAGTTCAGCTGGTTCTCCCGAAGTCATCCCATTGTTTGGGTATGTGATAGCTGTGAGACGTGCACTCAAGTCTCTGGTTCCCAGTGGCCTGGGAACCATGTTTCCTTGTTTGGAGAGAAATAGGGAACTCTGGAGTCGGGATGCCCTGGGCCTGGCAGTCAGGATGGTGCACCTCATCATGCTGGGTTCCCACTTACCTGACTAAAGTCCATCCTGATGGCCACCTCTTTCCTCAGGGCATATTCCTCACCTACAGTTCCCAGCATAGGTTTTCAATAGAAAGAAAAATCCAGTTTCCACTCAGAAACTAGTGGGTCCAAGAAGGTAGCCAGGGAAGAGTGTTGGGTAGGAGAGAGGGCTGGGGACACTCACTGATCACCTCATTCCATACCTGTTCCTCTGAAATCTTAAGGTACAAGGGTAGGTGAGGGAGAGGCAGAGGGAGGGCAGGAAGGGAGAGCTGGTGGTTGAAGCAGCAGGTGTGTGACCACAAAAGCAGTCCACCCAGCCTCAGACCCCTGCCTCCATCCCTGCTGTCTGCCAGGAAGCTAAATCAATGGGCCCTGTTTCACTGTGGACCTACATGGCAGAAGGCTGCTGGTCTTTCGCCCATCTCTGGAAGGCCCTCAGGGAAGGGTGGAAACCCCACCACAGTCCCTGAGTTGTGTGTTACTGGGTCAGGGGGCATGGCTTGTTTGGGCCGGGCTCACAGTTCAGGTTCTGCCACTTAGGGCTCTGAGATCTTTGGCCATTTGCACAGCCTCTCTGCATCTGTCTTCCCATTCCTCACGTGAGATGATGCAGAACGCTTCGGCTGGGTGAGAGGGTTCCCTGAGATAACCCAAACCAGTGCTGCTGGCACAGGTAAATGCTCCATACTGTTGTCTGAGAAGCCTGGGGGACAGAATGGACTGTGGCCCAGAGCACACTCCACCCCACAGAACACAGCCTGGCTTTTGCAGGGCCAGGGTGGAAAGCATTCGACCTCCAAGTCATCCTGGCAATAGGAGTTGGCTGCCTCTTTCTTAACGTGGTATCTGCCATCGGGGCCAGTCCATCATCTGTCTGGCAAGAGATGGGCCTAAGAACAGGAATCCCTCCAGACCTGAAGCTCAAAAAGTGGGCTGTGGGAGACAGATGGGAAGGGCTGCTCCTCCCCTGTCCCGGCGCGTCTGCATTCTGCCTCCGGGACCTGCGCAGAGAGACCTGTGCTCCCGAGAGTGCTCGCTCTGCAGGAGCCCAGCCTGTACATGACCCTGGGCTGACAGGCTGACCATATATCAGCCAAGGGCCTGCCCACCTCCCTCCTGGGGATGCTCGCACCTTCCCGGGCCACTGTGCAGCCCCTGAAATGTAAACACAGATCCAGTAACAGCATATTTTGACTCCAGGGCGACTGTGGAGTGGCTTATCAAATTATCAAAGCCTGTGGATTTAATTGGAATTTTGCAGATAAGCTCGGCCTCTTTCAAGTGCGCTGCTGCAGGGACCCTTGGGAAATCGTGGGGCTGGGGTGGAGGACGTCTTCTTCCTTTTCCATCTTACAGGGAAGACAAAATCTGCAGCAGCACACTTGGTGGGGAGGAGGGCAGCCGCCCCTCGGCTTTGATCCCTTTCCTGGCTTCTGTTTGGAGAGCCAGGCCCCTTGGTGGTGGCCAGCGGCTGGTCTTTAGGATCATTGGCCCAGCACAGAAAGGACACTCTACACAGACGCCTCGACGGGTGTGGCACAGAGCCACGGTGGTTTTGCCTCCTCGTGTGGCCACCCCAGGAAGGTTGCTCTTGCAGTCCCAGGTTCCCCTCCTCTCACTGTGAACAGTGGCCGCCACATACCACTGCAGTGTGCAGAGCAGGGCTGAGCCTTCTCAGGACCCAGCCCCGACCCCAAGCCAAGGTGTCCCCGTAGACCAGTTTCTCTGTGTCCCACCCTCCACCCGGCTGGTCAGCAAACCCTGTGGACCCTCCCTCCAGAACCTCTCCATGCGTGACCCGTCTCCCCATCTCCCCTGCCTGGTGCCCTGGCTCCCTGTGGTCAGATCATGTCCTCTCCTGTTCCACATCCCCCTGCCATTCAGAGTCCAAGGCCTGTGCCTGCCTCTGATCCCACCTGTGGCCCTCCACCTGCCCAGCTCCAGCCACGCTGGCCCATTGCTGCTCTCGCACCTGAAGGCCATGAATCCGACTTGGGGCCTTTGCACTGGAGCCCTCCTGGCCTAGTCCCATGAGAGAGCCCCTCAGCCTGCTCCACGCCTCCTTCCAGTCTTTACCCAGTAGCTCCTGGTGAGCCCGGCCCTGCCTTCCTGCTTGAACTTCCCCAGCTCTTGCTCGTCCCTTCCCAGCTTCCTCTTTCTTTCTAGAAGCCACTGTCTCGCTTGTGACCTGTTCTCTGACAGCTGTGGTCTGAGTTTGGGAATCCCCAAATTCAGTGTTGGAACCTAATACTCAGTGCAACAGTATTAGGATGTAGGGCCATTGGGGAGTAAGTCACAAGGGCTCAACCCTTATAAAAGAGGTTCAAGGGAGCCTCTTGCTCCTTCCACCATGTGAGGACACAGCTGGAATGTACTACCTAGGAGTTATGGGCCCGCACTGGACACCAAATTTGCTGGCACCTTTGTCTTGGCTTTCCAGCTTCCAAGGATAAGCAGTAAATTTCCGTTGTTAATAAATTACCTGGTGTAAGGTATTTTGTTGTAGCAGCCTGAGCAGACTGACATTTGCTGTGTTTGTTGTTTGTCCCTCCCACTAGAAGGCATGCTCCAGGTGAGCAGGAACCTGGACATCCCCTGCTCACTGCTGCATGCCCATTGCCCAGGGTAGTCCTGGCCCAGAGCAGATCAGCAGGGAGAATCTGTTGAATGAGAGGACTGAGTGACTGGTGTCATTCAGTTCTTATTATATTCTTACATGATAGGTATGGCTATGATGTGATTTTACACATCATGACTTTTTTGGTACTGAGGATTGAACCTAGGGATGCTCTATCACTGTGTGACATCCCCAGGCCTTTCTATTTTTATTTTGAGAGAGGAACTTGCTAAGTTAATGAGGCTGGCCTCAAACTTTCGATCCTCTTGCCTCAGCCTCTTGCATGGCTGGGATTATAGGCCTGCACCATGAAGCTTGGCTCAGACTTACTCTTTTAACCACAGCCCTGACCCACCTCTCGGTCATGTCTCCAAAGGTTGTGCATCACCTCAGCTGCACCCCTCCTGAGCCAGGGCTGGTGGGGCCTCCTCAGTCCTTTGGAGGAGGGTGTATGTCTCAGTCCATGTGAGCTGCTCTAACAGAACACCATAGACCGAGTGCCTTACAAGCAACAGAAATTCATTCCTCATAGTCTGGAAGCTGGAAGTCCTAGATCAAGCCACCGACAGATCCAGTGTCTGGTGAGGTGGCCATCTTTACTATAGCCACCTCCCCTCCCATGGTGGATGGGCAACAAGCTCTCTGGGGTCCCTTTTATAAGGCACTGATCCCCTCCATGAGTGTCCCACTCTCATGAGCTAATCACCTCCTAATGCCATCTCGCTGGAATTAGGATTTCACACATGAATTTCAGGGGAGCACAAGAAGTTTGAGAGTTCTTGGAAGATGAATGGGAGTGTATGTGTGTGCGTGCTTGTGTGTGTAATGCACCCACGTGTACACGTGCACGTTCGTGTGAGCCTCCTGACAGGGAGGGAGGAGCAGAGCAGGAAGGGACGAGCCTGCCTCGTTGCTCTCTCCCTCTGTCCCCTACACGATATTATCTAAATTTCAGACCACCCCATGGAGGGGGAATTATTGTTCTCAGTTAGCTTAGCAGATGAGGAAATGGAGGTGGTGGCAGTTATAGGGCCTGCCCCAGGCCACACAGTCGAGATGGAGAGGATCAAGGCCTTGAACCCCAGGCTGCCTGTCTGGGAAGCCTGGCCACAGTCCTCTCTCAGTCCTTGAAGCTGGAGGAATTCAGTACAGGACAGGCTCTGGGTGGTCCAAGCGTTTATTCTGACAATGAGCGTGAACCTGGCCAAGTGAGGTGACACGCCTCATGTGCCCCTACCCCCTCACCCCCATGCATGGCTCCCTGCCCAGCACAGTGTCCTGAGCCAACTCCACTGCCCCCGCCCCCTAGTTTTGCTCTCTTTGAGCTCCAGAGCCCTGCTTGGCTCCTGGGCAGAGGGGCCAGGCATCACCTGGCCTGGCTTCTGCAGTCCCAAGGCTCACCCCCGAAAGCAGGGAGCCCCTCTGCCGTGACTCCTGCCAATGCTGCTGTACCTGTGGTGCTGCTGTGGCAAACGAGCTACCGGCCTGGCAGGACCTACACTGTGGTCATCAGGTGACCCAGAAATCACCTCTTTGTGTTCCATTTTAAATCCCCATCCAAGGCAAACAATGAATCTAAAAGGCTGTCTGAGGAACTCAGAGCCAGGTCTGTACCCCACAAGGGAAGGCAGATTCTTGTTGGAGAAGGATCAGGCCAGGTCCCCCACCCCACCCGCAGGCCTGTGGCCTGCCTTTGCATCTCTGCAGTGCCCTGGCCCACTGCCACTCCCTGGTCCTTAGCTTGCCAGCTGCTGGCTCCTCCCCCTTGCTGTGCCCTGCCGTTCCTCCACCAGCAGCAATCTCCCTCCCCAGCCACTGGAGCTGAGTCCTGCTCTGCCCTCAGACTCCAGCTGCCAGACCAGGGAAACCTCCCTAAACCAGCTACCTCAGGATGGCACCAGCCATCCCAAGTCTACTTATGGATCTGCTTGGGGTCTTGCCCCACCACAGGGTCCAGTCCACACCCCAAGGCCTGACACCTCATAAGTGTTGTTTGATTGCTAACCTGTGCCTGGGCGAAACCAGCCCATGGAGCAGTTATACACTGAACTACCTCCCTCAGGGGGCGACCTGGAGTGTCCTCAACCCTGCTGGAGGTCTGGGTTTGGAGGCCAGCTCTGTTACTTGCCCCGGGTGAGTGGCACAACCCGTTCTTGCCTCAGTTTCCTCATCTGTAAAGTGGAGATAACAGTTCCTGCTTCAGCCTGGCAAACCTGACAAGACCCCGTCTCAAAATAGAAAAGATGGGGTGTAGCTTGGCAATAGAGCACTTGCCTAGCATGTGTGAGGCCCAGGTTGGTTCCCCAGTACCCCCCCCTCAAAAATAAATGAAAGAAAGAAAAAAGCCTGAACAACACCGATACAAGACAGAACTGCCCAGCACCCAAGGTCTGCTGCCATCACAGAGGAAGCCTGGATGGGGACACAGTGGCAGGAGGATCTGTGCGTCCCCGCCCCACCCCCATATACATTTATCCCCCACTGAAGCGGCAGGCCTGCCTTTGTGGCCGCAGGGCTGTTGTCCCAGCCTCCTTTCACCTTCGCTGGTCTCTGCTTTCAGCCCAATCCCATTGGTCGGGGTGCACAAGCACTTGGTACCCCCACATTGCAGACAGGACACTGAGGCTGAGCTGGCACGCCTCCCTCTTGTCACAGTGTCTGCTGGTCCAGCTTGCTCCCAGCGCCCTGGTCTGGGAGCTCACAGCCATGACCGCCTCTGTCCACAGCCCCTGTGGCACGGAAGGTGGTCTGGAGGGTGTCCTGCTTCCTCCTGCCCCCTCTCAGCTCCAGACCCAGGCCTGTCCCCTCAGCTCATGTCTTCCTGTTCACGCCAGCCAGGATTCTGATTCTTGAAACTGCATGAGGAGCAGAGCCTTGCTAAACTGGTTTTTGTTCCTCAGCCACAGAGCCACCCTCTGTTGTGGCCCGAAACAATGCCCCAATGTTCAGAGGGACCCGGGGTGAGAGGCGATGGGCCCTTGCCAGACAGAGCCATTCCTGCCCCAGCCTGCCAGAGGGCCAGCTGCCATCAGGGCCAGGGGCTGAGCGCTGCTGGGAAAGCCCCCGCCCAACCCCACACTCCCAGGGAGGCAGAGGCCACCCTCAACATCCCTGCACCTGCCCTGTCCTTGGGACTTGGGGGCAGGCAGAAGATGGGGGGCGTCCTATGAGGAGACGGGATGCAGCCCGAGTGCTGGGGTGGAGGCCGGGCCAGGGCTGGTTCAGGTGGCCGAGGGCTGACCTGGAGGTGCAGGGCAGGCTGCAGCGACAGGGATGGGTGGGGAAGGGGTCAGACTCTAGAAGGTCCCCCTCCCCGCCCCTCGCCCCGCCCCATTGGCGTTTGGGAGATGCTGAGAACAGAGTCCAGAAGAGAAGGGACCGCCACACTGGCCTTGGGGCCCAGCAGGAAGACGGAGCATTAAGGCAGTTGTGGCAGCCCAGCTGGGACAGCACTGAGAATTTGGGGTGTCTCCTTCAGGAGCCCCCACATCTTCAGTCCCAGTGGATTTTCGGGCCTGTCCTGCCTGGACGGCAGGTGATGGCTGGGCTTGAGTCTGACGGCTGACATCTAGAGTGCAGCCCGCCCCAGTGAGCAAGCAGCACTGATGACGTGGCCTTTCCTTCTCTGGAAGTCGCAGAGTCGTAGCGCAGATGCAGCTAAGGTTGACCTGAAGTGACGTGTGGAGCACACAGCAGATGCTGAGTCAGGTCCCTCTCCTCCCCCCTTCTTCTTCCTGGGTGGGGGGCAAATGGAATGCTAAGGGGAGAACCCTGGAGGAGGGGAGTCTGCTGCAGCCTTCCCTCACTCAGCAGGTCTTTACTGAGCACCTACTGTGAACCAGGGCTGTGAAGGCCAGTGAACTCAAAGCTTAAGGCCACCATTCAGTTGAGATCTTAAACTGAGTTGAATTAATGGCAGAGACAACTGTCAACACCCAACCCGTGCCTGTGGCCTTGAATGAATTACTTCCCTTGACTTCTGGGTTTCCACATCTGTACACGGGGCCAACAGTACCACCTGGCAGGGTCGTTGTGAGCGCCCAGGGTGATGATGCATATAAAATGCCTCTGGAGTCCCTGGCAGATGCTCAGTCAGCAGGCCTGGGCTTCCTTCCCCTCTCCTGCACCCACCCAGGCCAGGGAGCAGAGTAGCTGCTCACCAAAGACCTGAGGAATGGAAGTGGGGGAGCTGAAGGTGGGAGCTGGGACAGCCTCACTGAGCCCTTGGCCTCCGGAGCGCTCCCCAGGGCTGGCACCAACTGTCAGGTGCGGCCGCTCCCTCCACCCCGTCCTACCAGGCACCCCACTGGCCACTGGGAACTCAAGGCATCCCACATTCCTGTCCCTCCCAAGGGACCAGTGGATTGGGAATTAGGGTGGAGAACCAGCCCACCCCATGCTCAGCTGAGCTCTGGTCAGACCCTTGTCAGCAGGACAGTTCTGCACCCTGCTCAGCTGGCCAGGGACGTGGGCCACACTGGCCTTCCAGCTACCCCCAACCTCCTCCCTCGCCTTTGGCCACTGCACAAATAGCTTCTTTATGCTGATGGTTGAGAAAGCCAGCTGGACCTAGAGGCTGCGGGTCCAGGGGAGGCAGGGAGAAGAGGGGCAAGAATTTTATGTAAGTAAACCCTTCAACCTGGGTGGCCAGGTGGCAAGTAGGCGCCCATAGGAAAACGCCTATCCTACTTGAAAGGGGCGTTTGCTCTGTGGAGCAAGGACTTCTGTGGGTCTGGCTGTCATGCTGGGCGGGCAAGCTGGAGAGAGTGGATTCAAAACTGTCTGTCTGGGCTCTGCTCCTGTAGCCAAGCCCGTGAGGACCACCCCCAAGGAGAGAGGATTATAGCTTTGGGGGCTGGCACGGGGTTTTCGGTTCTCCCAAGCAAGGGCAGAAGAGATTTTCAGGGAAGGATCCTGGTATAGAGGATCCCCAGTCACTTTCTCAGCCTTGTGCTCCTGTGTTTCCCTGAAACCTCAGCCCCAGGTGGGTGGTCGTGGTCTGCAGGTGCCCAAGACCCCCCCTCGCCCACTCCTCACTTGCAAGGCCCATGGTGTCCTCTGAAGCCTCGCTGAGCCCAAGAGCTGCTCTGCTATCGACACGTTCCAGGTGGCCTTAGTTCCCCTGAACTCACTGGGGTACCCTCTGTGTAATTGTTCCCTGGGCAGAGCTGAGCTACAACCTGGGCCGTGGGCCACCTGGAGCAGGGTTCCTGTTAGCACCCAGGAAGAGGCACTCGGTCATTCAAGCACTTTTTGAGCATCACTGTGAGGTGTGGGGCCTGGACACAGCTGAGTCCCCACCCAAGGGAAGCAGCGGTAGAAGGGAAGGGACGGCATTAGCAGAAACCACACTCACCCCTGTGGGAGGAAGCAGAGCATCATGGGTGCTGGCTGGAACCCTGGCTCTCCCCGCACCCCTGAGGGGCTGGGGAATTGTTGAAACTCCCAGAGCCCGAGTTTCCTCACTTGTGAAAAGAGGGCTCATCACAGCTGCTGATCCAGTGGGGAAGGCGGAAGGAAACAGGGGTTATATGGGTACAGGGCCATCTGCAGCAGCCGGCCAGCCCAGTCGGGTGGGCAGGGGGCTTCCCTGAGGAGGTGGCATGCAAGCTGAGACTGAAGCGAGAGCAGAGGAGGGCCTCCAGGTCAGAGGGAGACCCAGAGGTCGCAGCAGCCTCCAGAATGGAAAGAAACTATCTTTCTGGAGGATAAGTAAGGGGTATTCTGAGAAGAGATGGGCCTGAGGCAGTCATTAGCCATTTCTACACTTCAGCATCAGGTGAGGGTGCAGAATCTGGGGATCTCCGGGGTCTCCTTCCTCTGATGTTCTGTGGTCTGTCTGGACTAGTTGGCTATTGCAGTGTCCAAGCATGCAGCAGCCAGGGTCTGGATGGGACTGACAGCTGTGGGAATGGGAAACATTTGCAGACAAATGGACCCATTTAGATGGACACCTTCCCTGCCTATTGAGTCCAGCAGCCCAGCTGGGTGCTCCCTTTGAGGGTCAGGGGTAAGCATCATGGAGATCAAGCAGCCCCTTCCCCCTCACAGGCCCTGTAACTTGGGTCTTGAGGTTGACTGGAGTTCCCACACCACTGTAACGCTGCAGCCCAAGTTGGAGGCATTTGTGTGTGTCTGGCTCCACCTGGTGGCAACAGTGGATGTTACAGCTTACCCACGCCTGGGCCAGAGCCGGCAGATTCAGGTGATTCTGTGCCAAAGCTGTGTGCCACAGCTTAAGCATAATTTGTCTTGTTTAACCATCAGTACACTTCTGCGAGGCTCTTGATCCTTTTCGAAGATGAGGAATTAGTTGCTCAGATTAGTTCCATTATCTCAGCTAGTAAGTGTCAGAGTCTGCAATCAGATCCTAACCCGCCCAACACCAAGTCTGCACCCAACAGGACCACACTGGGCTGAGGAAGAGAGAATCCCCTGCAACATGCCAGGGTGGCTAGCTCCAAAGTTCAAGATGAGACCTTCCATCTGACGCAAAGGGCAAAATAATTGAATCAGGACTCCCAACTTGCTGTGGTGACTGGGAGCTGCTAATGCTGAGGGTCCGGTGGAGGGTGCCTTCCTTGTAAGGATATCTGAATGGGAATCCAGGCTTCTTGCCCAGCCACACCCCTGAAAAGCTCAGGGTGCCCCCAGGACCAGCCCAGGCTCCCCACAGCAGCTGGTCAAGACTTTCCCTAGCTCCCTGCTCTGGGGCCAGACTTCTACAGAGCCTCGTGGTAGGTACAGTCTCCTCCAAGAGGACAGACAGGGAGGCTGGGTCTGGAAGCATCCAAAAAAGCTGGTCCCCCTCCCACGAACCACAGACTGAGCCCATAATCCCCCTTCTGCCTTCTAACATGTGGCCCATTTGCCACCCAGAGAATACTGAATCAAGAGGGCCTGCAGCTGGCCTCATGCAACACAGCCCCAGTCTCCCACTGAGAGGCCATTTTGGTGGAGCCTGGCTCAATGTTAGGGCCCGAGGGAGGGTTTTTCTCTAAACAACCTTATTAATATATGACTTACTTACTATCCAGTTCACTTGTGTTAAGTATACAACAGATTCAGTGGTGATTGAATGCAATGATGACGGTGCAGCCGCCACCCCAGTCTAATTTCAGAACATTTCCATCACCCCCGAAAGGATCCCAGAGGGAGGTTTTCAATTCTTTCAAAACTCCAGTGTCGGGGAGCTCCAATAGCATCCTCCCTCTGCTTCTACTGAGAAGACAAAGTGTGTGTGCAGGTACTGAGTCCCTGCCCCACCCATGGGCCACTCTGGTTGCCAGACCTCCAGGAGTTCTGGCCGCTGCTCTGGTCCTTGCATAAACTGGTATTACAGGCACAGCTCTAAGGCGGGCTTCAAGTGGGGTCCCAGGGTGGCAGGGGCATATACCCATTTTGGTGGGCACCTTCCCTGTCTATTGAGTCCAGCAGCCTAGCCTGGTGCTCACCTTGAACTTTATACCCAGCCCCAGGTAGTCAGGCTCCCAGGATGGCGGAAAGACACCTCAAATGCAGTGCTCGGTCTCACCAAGCTTCTCAGAAGGCTGGTAGGCACCCGCAACAGAGCAAAGGACCGAGCCACAAAGATGCTCAGCTCGTATCCAGGCGAGTGGCAGGTGTCCCAGCAGCCCAGCTACTTAGCAGAAAATGCACGAGAAGCTGATTGTCAGTTTGGCTTCTTACGATCGTTTTTCCCTCTCAGGATGCTCCCAGGAAAGACTGGGACCTGCTGGTACCAAAGGTGTTGTTGAAGGGCAAAGTCAGAGGCACAGATAATTAAGGCCACAAAACAGCACCTGCTTGGCAGCGGTGTGGCTCAGAGTTTCTGGATCCATCGGAGCAGGCTGTCCTCTCATCACTAGGGAGGTGTCCCAGTGAGAAGCAGGAGTGAGAGGTCACCTCTAGTCCCTGTCTTCAGAGCCCAGAGTTCCCCAGATGCCATCCAGTCCAACCTGGGCAGGCTCCACGGCCCATGCAGGCCTGAGGTCAGAGGTACCAGACCAGCCTCGGGCATTGCAGCTCAAAGGCTAGTCTCTTACTGGCTCTTGGAACTTTCCCAGCCAATTTCTAGAGCATTCCCCAGGCCTGGAGCAGCTCCATGGCTGATGTGTTGTACGGTGCCCACAGGCCCAAGGTGAGCCCTTAAGGAGACTTGAATGGGAGACAGGTAGGAGGGCCACTGATCTGCCTGGCCCAGAGCAGGAGCTGTGCCCTGCTCAGTTCTGACTCCATTATGCAAAGGCAGGTTCCAATTAGAGAAGCAGGACCTGCAAGCCAAAGAATGGAAGGTTCATTCTGGGGCCAAAGCAGTAAAGGTCGCCTGTGTCTACCTGGTCAGGGACTTCAGAGGACTGCTCCACTGCAGGCAGCTGCGTTGGGAGCCCGAGGACAGAGGACATATCATCCTCTGTCCTGCACTGTGCCCAGTCCTACCAGCTACGAGGATATTATTGGGCACATGGGGATGCTTCATGTCCCCTGAGACGCAAAATAATTTCAGGAGCGGTAGGGGTGTTGGTATGGAATCCTCCAGAAGTCAATCTGGGGATAGGGATTCAAGTTTATTTGGGAGGTGAGAGGAGAAGGCCCAGCACGGGAGTAAGACAGGAAGAAGCTGCAGGCCAATCACCAGCTTTCTCCTGCGGGGCTACCCCAAGGGCAGGGCGCAGGGCACCCGCACAGCCGCCAGAGGGGGCTTGCCAAAGAGCCTCTGTGAGATCAGCTCTGGTGGCTTTCCAAAGTGCTTCAGGTAACTTTCAACAGCCCCTGGTCTCCTGTGCCTGGGGAGCCCGGTCTCTAGCCCCCGACCTCCCTAGCTCCCACCTTAAGGCTCCTTTCCCGCTCACCCCACCTCTTCCATCTGCCGTTCAGGTCCTCCTTTACCCCTCACCTCCGCGTACCTTGCCTTTCCTCATTCAGCCATTTTTCATTCTCTGCATGTTTCCAGCACATCAGTTTGCTGACTTGATTGCCTCTGGCGCTCCCCTTCTGCCCCCCCAAGGGCAGGGAGCGAGCCCATTTTATTCTAACCTGTGATCTTGAGGCCTGGAACCCAATAGGTGCTCAGCACATCCCTGTAAACTGAAAGAGGAACAGGACTAAGTGAGGCCGCTTGTTGGTGCTACAGGGAGGCCCCCACCCTTGCCCCCTCCCCCACCCCAGCTGGGGCTCCAGGCTGAGACCTTGTCACTAGCTGAGTTTCTGTAACATGAGTGTGGAGACTGGGCTGTGATCACCTGAGGTCGTTGCTGGTCAAGGTTATCAGGAAGTCCCACCTGGAGGAGCCCAGGCCCGTGTGTCTCTCTTCCCAGGAGGGCCAGACTCACCGGCATACCAGGAACAGTGGTTGAGCATGAGGCCATCAAGCAGGTCCCTTGGAGGTGCTCCAGCCAGAGGTCCAGGGCACCTTAGAGAGGGTGTGGGACCTGTTGGGACCCTGTGCACAGGTCAGGCTGCCTAGGAAAGGGGCTCCCAGGGGACTTCTCTTCCGTAAAATGAGATGAGAGAAGCCGCACACAGGCACGTTGTGAGGACTCACTGAACTGAGTGTGTCCAGGGCTTGGTTTGGTACCTGGCATAATGGAAAATCCTCGACAAATGCAGAGCTCTTACCAATAATGGTGTTAGGAATAATAATAATGACACTAAATAATAATAATAATAACTAAATAATACTGACACTAGATGTATTTCCCCACCTCCACCTTTGGGAGGAAGGACCACTCAGTGTGGGGAGAGCCACTCAGTGGTGACTCCCTCCTAGATCTGGCCCACTGCCTTCCTTCCCCTCCTTTCCAGTCTGGAGTCCAAGGGCTCATGGTTGCTCCAGGCCTCAGGAGTCTTCTCCTTGGCAACAGAAGCTCAGCGGACATTACTCGGTGGAGGATGGAGGCAGTGGGCTTGGCCTGCTGGTGTCTGGAATGGGTGTCAGCAGCGACTTCTCTATAGTTGCCCTGGGGTCAACCCAAAGAAGAGGGTGCAGCTGGACAGGGCGCAGATGGAGGAGGACAGGGGCAGGAAGCACAGTCAGGGGTCCCAGGTCACCACTCCTGCCACAAGAGGGACGCAGGCCTGTGTGCTGCCCAGAGCTGATGGTATTGCCGGAGCCTTAGACCAGAGGCCTCACTTTGGAGATCCAACAAATCAGGTCCAGCCATTCACCCCAACACCAAACAGGAAGGGTAATGTTAAAAAGCAGGAAGGAACTTTAGTCAGTGTGGTTCTACCTGGCAGACAAGGGGACCCATGTCCTTAGTCCCATCTTCAAGGGGCTGACAGTGACTGAGGTTTTAAAGAAAGGAGGGCGAAGGCGAGAGTTAGGGGGTTTGCATAGCCGGAGGCTTTTCACAGCTGCAGAGCCGGGGACTTCATCAGGTGAGGCCTGTCCACCTGTCCAGGATCGGTCAGGTGGGGCCCTGTGGGCATAGGAAGTTGCTGTAGCCTAGGAGGTGGGGTGGGGGTGACTTCCTCTCATCACAGGATGCTTATCAGTCAGACCTGCACTTCCCGGAGTCCAGGGCGGCTCAGAACAGAGGAGACAGGTGCAAAATGGATCAGAGATGACAAGTTTTTAATCCTGCTTTTAGCCCCCCATCAAACATTTGTAGGTGAAAGTGAAGAGTCTAAGTCCCTATTACAGTGGGACCCAGCCCAATGCCCTGATTTTTATAGTCAGGGAAAGCGAGGCCCAGAGAGGGCTGCCACTGCCCAGGCCACACTGCCTGTTGGAACTCAGGTCTCACGGCCCCCGAGCTGGGCTGGCCTGGTGTAGGGTCCGTCAGGGGCCCTCAGTAGAGCCCTTTCCCCGTAACGCCCAGGTAGCAGTCATTGGGAAGACCCCAGTCTAGCCTGGGAGCATCCCCAAGTTCCACAGGCGCCCGGGCCCTTGGCTGAAAGCCACTTTGTCCTGCATTTGGAGTGCCCACTGTGCGGAGCGTGGCAGCCGCCTGCCCCTTTGTGAGGCAGCCTCATTAAGTCCGCCTTTTGGCCCAGCAGAGAGGTGCCCAGGCTTGGCTGTCATTCCCGTTGCCTCGGATGAATCAGTGAGGGCCGAGACCCTTGGGAGAACCATTGGCCTGGCCTGGGCTTCAGCCCCAGCTCTGCCACACCCAGCCCTGCCACCAGCCAGCCCTATGGCCTCAGGTGTCTTCATCTATACAGGCACCCCAAGCTTTGCCCCCACCACCAGGGCCAGTGAGGCCAGCGTCCCCGGGTCCTTCCCTCCTCCTCCAGCAGCCCCTGCCCTCCTTCCTGGCCTCCCCTTGTGCCTCTTGAAGGGAATCGGGGAGCCCTTGACCTAAGCTCCCACTTGCCAACCCCAGCTCAAAATTAGACCAGGACTGGGGAATTCGGGGCCCGCAGCCCAGGAACAAGTCCCAAGCCTGTGCTCAGCAGCAGGTGTCTGTCTGCTGGACTCGCACCGCACAGACCAGGCACACCTCTGCAGATGAGGCTGCGAAGCTCGAGAACAAAGAGGTCCTCTGTCTCCCCTGAACAAGTCCCCGCACCGCCTCCCCGACAGGAAAACCAGGACCAGAGGGGACTCATTCCCAGTCGGGGAGCTGGTGCCACCACTTTCCAGTGGGTTTCTCGCAGCAAGTTCCTCCTAGTCCGAGGCCAGCCCCAGCTGCGTGTCCTGCTCCGTGGGCCCTGCGTCCCTGGCTCTCCTGGCCTGTGTTCCTGCCTCGGCACTTGGTTCACACCACCCCTTCCACCTCCAATCGCCTTCCGGCCTCTGCTCTAACTTCTGAATGTTCCTCTTCTTCCAGGGGCTAGCTCTACTCCTCCCTTTGCCAGGCAGCCTTCCTCAACCACCCAGGCCACTCTGATCTTCCTGTCCTGGGAATTCCTACACAGTCACTCTCATGACCAAGTTTTGGGGCAGCTAATCACAGAGTGACTTGTATGTTTTGTTTCCTGGATGTTTGTCTGATATCTTCAATTAGATAGTCTGCTCTTTAAAGCAAAACTGTTGTCTTCTGCTTCAGGCACAAGAATGGGTCTACAGCAACCCCTCTGTTAAGATGTGGATGATGGATGGATGATGGATGGGTGATGGATGGATGGATGGTAATGGAGAATGCATGGATGGAGAATGGATGATGAAGGAAGGAAAGATGGATGATGGATGAAGGATAGATGGAGGGACAAGCAAATGAACTTGGAAAGAGATAAGGAAGACCTCCAAACATGGAGGGCCTTCCATGTCTTTCTCTCTTGGGACTTGTTAGTTGAAACCAATAACCACATTTTATTGCCAGTCCTTCACTGGGTCTGGCATGCAGCCCTGTGGAAATCCATGGAGCCCCTTGAGTTAAGAGGAGGCTGGCAAAATTGGAAGTGGAATCTCAGGTCACGTTGGGAGAAACTCACAGGACTCCAAGGCAATGGGCTGAACCGCCAATCCCTGCCCTGCTTTCCCTCTAGGAAATCATCTTTGTGTTTCTGCCACTCCTACTTCCTGGATCCTCTCCCTTGGACTGCATGTCAGAGTCCCCATCTGGGTGGGACTCCTTGGAATGCACATGGGCGGGAATCAGGCCTATTTGTTCTCATGGCCCTAATTTGGCACTCTGAGATATGGCCAGGGTCTCGCACAGTCTATTTTAGTCAGCTTTTTTGCTGCTGTGCCTAAAAGAATCTGACCAGCACAATTATAGAGAAGGAAAGGTTTATTTGAGGGCTCACACACAATTTCAGAGGTCTTAGTCCATAGAAGACCAGCTCCATTCCTTGGGACTCCAGGTGAGGCAGAACATCATGGCGGAAGAGCATGAGAGGGAAGCAGCTTGCATCATTAGGAAGCAGAGAGAGAGAAAGAGAAAGTCTCCACTCTCCAGATACAAAATATATACCCCAAAGCCACGCCCCAATTCCAGTCACCTCCAACCACACCCCACCACTTCAATTAATCCTATCAGGGATTAATTCACTGATTGGGTTAAGACTCTTACAACCCAGTCATTTCTCCTCTGAACCTTCCTGCATTGTCTCACATGTGAGCCTTTGGGGGACACCTCACATCCAAACCATAACACAGTCCATTCACACAAGGGTGGGATAGTCAGCACCTGCCTTATTGTGGCAACCATCCACACTCCAGATCTAGCCCTTCTTATGAACCCAAGCTTTTGGCTGGGGTCCTCTCCGTGTGCCCAATGCTGTTCTAAAGTTTTGCATGTTATCCCTCTTAATCTCCATAACAACTCTGTCAGGAACGATTTTTCTCCTTTACAACTGAAGATACAGAAAGGTTAAGTAACCTGTCTGCATCACAGAGTCATAGGTGACTAAACCAGGGTTTGAACCCACCTAGTCTCCCTCTTAACTCCCTGCTCTGAGGACCAGACAAGGTAGAGTCCATCCCTGGGCTGGAGACACTCAAGGCCTTTGCTCATAACGTTGGGATGAGTCGGTGGAGACAGACAGAGAGACAGTGCATTGTCACTGTGGATGGAGAAATGGTAGCAATCCTCTTGGATGTTTAGGATACAAGCTAAACTCCCAGGGGCCTTCTGGGGTCTGGGATACTCATAGCATCCAGACTGTCTGGGACACAGACTGGGGGACCCAAGACCCCTTCCCTCCCGAGGAATTCAGCATTCACCCAGGGCAGGAATCTGGCCTCTCTGGGCTAGCTGCATGTCACAATGGGGCCCATTCTCAGAAGCCAGGAAAACACAGGCCCTGCAGAGAAAGGATGGATTCTTGTTAAACACAAGAGCCCTCAGTGAAACGATTTAGATCAGGGCACAAATGGGGGCAAAGGACGGCATTCATACCCCACTTCTGTCTTGCCTGGAGGTCGCTGCCTCTCCAGACCATTCCGTGCAAAGGCTCTCAAAAGCCAGAACAAAAGCCCGGCTCGGGGCTAAGAGGAGCGGAAAAATCCCCCAGCTCTCTCCAGACCCCAGCTGACCTGAAGCCCCTTCATTCAGACCCTCCTAACTTGACTTTTGGAAGAATATGCTGGTCTTGCCGTATGGGTCTCCCAGAGGATTAGAATCCTCACAAAGGCCCTGTGCGTCACTGGGAGTCACCTCTTTTAGGAGTGGACAGTCTGAGGCCCAGGGGCTTTGTCAGTGTTTTTAAAACTTTTCTGCCACAAAAAGAAACAAATTTCACATCACAACCCAATACAGATAGCTAGGTAGGTAGACAGACATCTGAAACCAAAATTTCACCAAACAGCCTGACAACGAGTGACTCCCTGATCATTTCCAGTCTACCCTGTTTTAAAATGCTTGTTGGAACCTGGAAGACACGGCGCACACCTGAACCCCAATGGCTCAGGAGGCTGAGGCAGGAGGATCACAAGTTCAAAGGCAGCCTTAGCAATTTAGTGAGGCCCTAAGCAACGCAGCAAAACAAAAAAGACTGGGGATGTGGCTCAGTGGTTAAGCACTCCTGGGTTCAATCCCAATACCAAAAAAAAGGGATGGCGGTGCACTCTGTAATCCAGTGATCTAGGAGCCTGAGGCAGGAGAGTCTCAAGTTTGAGGCCAGCAATTTAGTGAGGCCCTGCCTCAAACACAAAAATATAAAAAGGGCCAGGGATGTAGCTCAGTGGTAAAGTGTCCCTGGGTTCAACAATCCCCACCTACAAAAGGAGCTCAAAAAGTGGACAAGATCATGATGACATATCTCAGGGCTTCAGGTTATCCCCTGGCCAAGGCTGCATGCTGTCTTCCCCCAGCCGGTGTGGCTCTCAAGGTCACCCCTAAGTCAGCCTCTGGCACCCAGCCAGTCTCTCGAGCAGTTCCCAGCAGCTGCAGCCCTTGCAGACGGGCATCCCGGGCCGAGTGGCCAATGTCAGCCAGCAGACAGCAGGGCAAGAACATCGGGCTGGAAGTCTGTGTGTGTCTTCCTCTGCCAAGGTGCTTGCTGCAGAGGGAGAAGGGCGGCGGTGTGGGGACAGGCTGTGCGGCTCAATCAGAATTGCACCTGGTGAGGACTCGGCCCCCTTCCCAGAGCTGGGAACACTGGCATGGGTTTGCTTCTCTCCCTTGCTTAGCAGCTCCTCACAGCTTCTCCTCACTCTGGGAACCCTGACCACAGGATGCCACCTCCTTCCCAGGGACAACCTGCTGTCTACTGCTAGGGCATCCCCTCCTGCAGCCCAATCCCTGGTGGGCAGGCCTAGGTGTGGCCCCATAGGGAACATTCTGGGTCAGGACTGTCCATCCATCTAGCCTCAGGAGCCTGGGCAAGCCACTTGAAACCTCAGATTTGAGTGTCCTCATTCATCAAATGGATTAATACTTGCTCTGCCTACTTCAGAGCACCGAAGGCCAAATACTGGATACTGGGAATTTTCTTTTCTTTTTTCTTTTTTAACTGTGCTGGGAATGGAACATGCTAGGCAGGCAAGCGGCCACCGATTTACATTCCTAGCAGAATCTTCTGTGTGTGTGTGGGGGGGGGGGGGTGAAAGGGAGGAGTCAGGTGGACGGAGCACAGAATTAAATGCCTTTGCTGTCCCTCCTCCAGCCCCTCCTTCTGTGTTCTCTCCCACAACTGCTGCACTTGAATGCCTGGGGAAGGAGCCCATCATGTCTCAGCAAGAGAAATGAGAAAAAGAGAGAAAGTGAAATAAAGAAAGCAAAGCTGCCCCTTTTTGGTGTGCTAGCATGAAATTGCAGGGCCTGCTCCTGGGAGGGTTCCATGTGTCCTGTTAGCCCAGTACAGAACCTATAGCCCCAGATACTCTGGAGGCTGAGGCAGGAGAATCACTTGAGCCCTGGTTCAAGACCAGCCTGGGCAACATAGCAAGACCCCATCTCAACAACAACAAAAACACTTGGTTTGGGTTGGGGTTGTGGTAGAGCACTTGCCTGGCATGCATAAGGCACTGGGTTTGATTCTCACCACCACATTTAAATAAATAAATAAATAAATAAATAAAGGTTTATCGACATCTAAAATAAATATTAAAAAAAAAAAAAAGACTAGGTTTTCCCAGTGTTCAGTGCTGGACAGAGACCAACAGTTGTTTTTGTGTCCCCAAAAACCCCAAACTCTGAAAATACGGCTAGGATCACCCAACTCCACCAATATCCAGAGAGGACCATAAGAAACCCTTCCTTGAGTTTCACGGATCTGTTGTGATTAATTTTGCTTTAAAAAAAAAAAAAAAAGTCAATGGACTTATTTAATTAATTGATTTATATATGGTGCTGAGCATTGAACCCAGTGCCTCACACATGCTAGGTGAGCACTCTACCACTGAGCCACAATCCTAGCCCCTTGTTTTGCTTTTTTGGTACTGAGGATTGAACCCAGGGCACTCTTATCACTGAGCTACATCCCAGGTCTTTTTAATTTTTATTTTGAGACAGGGTCTGACTGAGTTGCTGAGGCTGTCATTAAACATGGGATCCTCCTGCCTCAGCCTCCCAAGTTGCTGTGATTTGAGACGAGCACCACCACGCCCTTGCAGCATCCAAGTTTAAACAGACCTTTGCCATCTGGGTAGCAACCACAGCTGGACAGAGGGTCTGGATATGAAAGAAGAATGTCATCACAGGCGATTCCTAGGGTGGTATTCTGGCTAGGCTGCCCCTTTCTGCATGCTTCCCGCTCACCAAAGCCAGAGGTGCTGTGACTGTCCTCATCCTGCCATTGGGAAGTAGAGGCTCAGAGGTGAAGGAAGTACCTCAAGGTCACCACCCAAAGCAGATAGTGGGGATTGGAACTACAGGCCAGCTGTCTTCATGTAGAGGTGACGGATCCCCCAGGAGGAAAGACCAAGAGATGAATGCTGTCACATGGGGTGGAGGAGCAGGGCCACCTTGTATGGACTCGCTTGGGGTGCTGGGTTGGAGGAATTTCACCACCCCTCTCCCCCAGCCTGCCCGACCTGTGGACCATCAGTCCCAGTTTGTTCAGTAACTCCCATGTTCCTGTTTTCCTGGCACTGTTGGTCACTGAGCCTATAGTCTTAGTCCCTCCCTGGACCAACTGGGGAGAAGTCTGAATGGCCTTCAAGACACAGGCTGGAGGCCTTTTCAATTACATTAGCTTCTGGCATCGCTAGAGGGAGACCGAGCCCTACCCTACCCTCCCTTCTTCCTGCGGCTTCCTGGGAGATGGTGATTCAGCAGCATGTCGGAAGCATGCTAGACTATGACCTGCAGGGAGAGTCACTGGCCGGGTGGGGACTGTCAGCACTGCTCAGGGCAAGACTTGGAGCAAGGAGCGGTTGAGGGGAGGGGGTCTTGAACTGTTGGGGCATTGGACTGGCCTTGCCCTCCTGCCCAGGCCAGGACTGTTGCGAGGCCCCCCCGGGGGGGGGGGGTGCCAGGGGTGGGGCCCCTGGTATGTTAGGGTTTGGGGAGTCCCAGCCACTGGATACCTAAGCTGCTTCTCAGCATATTCGGCAGCTAAAAATACAAAATGGCTTTGCTAAAAGGTGCCCAACCGGAAACCTCTTAGAGGTTTCCTATTAGGGCAGCGACTGCTCAGGCTGGAGGCCAGATACCGCGTGAAGGGTTCCTCCGCTGCCATCCCGCCATTCAGTCTCAGCCGGGCCACGCCCACTGCTAGCGCTCACCGCGCTTAACCCCACGTGCTTGTCAGGCCCCGGGGCTCTGCCTTCCACTCTGGCACCCACTGCTGGGGGGAGGAGGTTCGCTGGGGGTTCGCCCAACCCGGCCTCACTCACTGTGGGACCCCGAAGGAGTTGCCTAGCTTCTCTAAGCTTTGCTCTTCTCACCTGCAAGCAGAGGAGACTGCACCACCAGCAGGGAGCCATAGAGAAGCCCTTGGTGGGGTGGGCTCCCCACTCTGATTGAAGGCCAGGCAGACCAGGGGATTTGTCTGGAAGCTTCTTTGGCATGCCAAGCATACTGTTCTTAGTGTGGATGTTTCTTAGGGGTGGCTGGGGCCCAGTGGAGATTATGCAATACTGGCAAGCCTCAGAATCCCCAGGGAAGCTTGCTGGAGATGAAGGTAATGCAGGGTCTGGGGGGTGGGGGCTGAATTTTAGCCAGCTTTCTAGATGATTCCATTGAGTGGCCAGGCTGAGACTTACCAATGTGGTACCTGGCACAAAGCCACTCAAGGCATGTGAATTATGTCCCTTCTGCACTCCAGAGTCTCCGTGTGCTCCCCTGTCACAAGGGAATAGCCTCCCTGCTGATTGGCTGTAAGAGAATCCTGAACAGCCCCCAGCTGTACAAACAATGGGGAGAAGGAAGCAACCCCCTGTCCGGACTGCTGGCGGCCCGGGAATGGTGGGTGACTGTAGAGTCCCAAGCCCAGAGGCTTCTCCTGGCAGGTCCAGCAGGAAAATGGTGGGACACAGAACACCTCCTTGTTGACAGTCCTTCCCTGGTAGCCCAGCCTCAGCAAAAAACGCCTGAACAGCTAATTCCCTCCTTGGGTGCAGAGAGCCTTGTGGGTGGACGCAGCCACCATATTGTGATCTCCTCCCTGCTGGGCATTCTCCCCATGCTTGAGCTCCATGAGGGCATTGCCAGGCAGACCTGGACAGTGTCCACCCCGTCTCTCTTCTGGCTCAGAAAGAGGAGCATGTTGGTCGGGGGCTGGGTTCTCCCCCTTTCCTAATGCCTTTTGGAGAAGCAGTTTCAACAGATTCTCATCCAACATTTTTTATTCCTGCTGGACGGTTTATAAAAAAACAGCCCTTCCCCCATTGGGTGACCTTGGGCAGTGCGGAACTTATTTCCTCATCTGAAAAATGAGGATGAAAGGCCCTTCCTCTTAGTGGGGCATACCAAGGGGGTTCTCAAACAGGCTGAGGGGGAGAGTAGGAGATTAGAAATGCAACCTCCTAGACTTTGCCCCAGCATTCCAGCCCAATGGGTTCTGAGCCCAGACTTTGGGAAGTGTAGGAGATTGAGGAGGGTTTTCATCCCTAGCTGTACACTTGGATTACCTTGCCGCTTAACAAACACCCCCAGTAGCCTAGGCCACCCCTGGGAAACACAGGAGGTATGTCCTCCAGTCTCCAGATAGACCCCAGGGCGGTCTGCTGTTAGACCTTCAGCATTGTAAGCCAGGCACAGTGGCACATGTCTGCAATCCTGGCACTCAGGAAACTGAGACAGAAAGATCTCAAGTTCAAGGCCAGCCTGGGCAACGTAGCAAGACCCTGTCTCAAAATAAATGAAAAGGACCGCGGTTGTGGCTCAGCGGTGAAACGCCCCTGAGTTCAATCCCCAGGAGTGCAAAAATGAAAACGCAAGGCATTTCAGGGGCCGTGAGGTTCAGTTTAGGAAAGCCACTCACCTTCCAAACTCCCCTGAAGATTGGGGGAGATATAGGGGACAGGATTTGGGAAACCTGCATGATCCTGAATCTGGGTTAATCTCTCCCTGGAGGATAGGGCAGCCTCCAAGCTGCAGTGGTCCAGGCCAGGTATGGAGGCGGGGTGGGGTAGGTGTCCAAGGTCATCCAACAGTTACTGTCAGTGATAGTGTTTCAATTCAGTACTCACTCCTTCAGAAACCCCAAATCCATCCCTACTATTCCTGGCCTCCCGGTTACCCCTGCAGTATGTTATACCCCACTAAATGCCCAGATTGCCCAACCTTACCCATTAAGGAGAAAGAAGAGTTCAACACTGATCCCACAGTGTTTTTCCATCACCTTTGCTGGGACCGGGAGCAGGTGGGAGTTGGGGAAGAAACAGCCACAGTGTGCTCTCTAGGTGAGGGGCACACTTTAATCAAAGGGTCACGGGGCGGGGGCGGGGGCACGCGCCTGTAAATCCCGGCGACTCTGGACGCCCAGGCAGGAGGATCACAAGTTCAACGCAAGTCTCAGCAATTTAGCAAGACCCTGTCTCAAAAATGAATAAATAACAACTAAAAGGATGTATCTCAGAGGTATCGCGCCCCTGGGTTCAACACCCAGTATCAGAAGAAAAATAAAAATAAAAAGGTTACACAAATCTGTTAAGGGGGTAGGGATGTTGAGGAAGACACGTTGAGCAGGTGACATTTCAGTCGTGACTTAGAGACTGAGTGGGATGGGGCAAGAGAAGGAAAGAGCCGGGAGGCGGAGCGCTCCAGGGGCGGGGAGCCGGCTCACAGCGCAGGTCCGGGCCTAGGTTTTAGCAACCTGCCTCTTGGAGCCTCAGTTTCCCTGCTCGCCAAGTGCTTGGGCGCCTGCTTGCACTCCCCAGTGCTCCGAGGATTGGGGAAGGTGAACCCTGTTGTCCGGCGGAGCTGGGCGCTGTAGTCAGGGGGTGCAGGCTGCGGGGCGGGGCGGGGCGGGGCGGGGCGATCGCTCCCGGAGGCCGGGTTGGCGGGGCCACCCGCGAGCAGCGCGGCGCGCAGTGCGTGCAGCTGCGGAGCGCGCGGCTCCACGAGCCCTGGGCATCACATGAGCAGCGGCGCCGGGACCGACCGCAGCCCGAGACCCGCAGCCCTGCGGCCCCGCGCCCCTGCCCGACCCTAACCATGTCTGTCTGTTGTTGCTTCTTTTTCAGGGATTATGGCAGTTCCAGGAGGAAATCAGGTAAGGGAGCCTCGGGGCGTTTTTCTCTCCCACCTTCTTGCTCCTTGCATGTGCCCGTCTGATCCTGCGGAGGACTTTCTCGGGGGCTGTCCTTGCCCGCTGGCGCTGTGGTTCTGAGGAGCCAGGGATATTCCAGTTGCCCACTCCTTAACCCTTGTCCCCTGAGATCTCTCCTGCCGGGTCCCCTGGGTTCGCGGATGGGAGCGGGGGGCGGATGGACGGGGGGTGGGGGGTTGTCTCAAGAAGGGCCCAAGTCCCCACAACGTTGGCAGACAGATCCTTCACCCCCGGGCTGCGGTGACCACTACTGGGCACCACAGTGGCTTCCCCCTCGGTCCTTCCTGTGGTGCGGCGGTGATGGAAGGGTTAACAGACGGGTTTTTTTTTCCCTGACTAAAGAGGGGTCGTCCTTGAGCGACTTGAGTTTTTAGCGCCTGCACCGTGGACCTTCCCCCTCCCCCAGATCCCAGAGTGTTCTCCTTGCTGCAAGGTGGGGGTTCTGCGCGTTGGCCGCGGAGACGCGCGTGGGAGGGGGCCAGCCGGTTCTGCACAGGCCTGACAGGTGCCAAGGCCCTCCGGAGTTTGCGAAGTGGGCGGAGACAAGGAGCAAGGTAGGGCAAGCCCTAGCGCGGACACTGTGTGCTGGGCGCTGTCCACTGGGGTCAGGAGTTCTCTAGGGGTGCGGAGGACTGTTCTCGCAAAAGGCTAACGCCGGGGTGTGGGGTGCGGTCCCTGGGAGTTAGGGCTGCGTGTACTGGGGGGCGGGGCAGGGGCAGGCTGGAGCGATCTGTTACACGTGTGTGGCGCATATTTGTGAGATGGTGCATCGCTGGGCAGCCATCTGATGGGTCTGGCCCTTGAGAATGTGGGAAGTGGCCCCCGTCAATGGCTCCTGTGCCCAGGTGCCTTGGTCTGGGTACAGTAGAAGTTCGTGTGCCTTGACGGATAGCAATTAGGATGCGCACTGGGATAGATGTACGCCGTTTGTGAGCCCTCTTTCTTTTTGTATGTTGTGCATGCAAGTGCGTGCTTACCTGCTCATTCGAGGAGGAAAGTTGTGTAGTGGTGTGTGTGTTGGGCTTCCGGGGTGGACACGTGTGGTCCAAGGGTACATTTACTTGTCAGGGTGCGAAGGCCGGGCGTGGGTGCCAGTGTTCAGCTAGATCTGGTGGCGGGGGCTGGAGTCATTGTTCAAGTGTATTTGTATGCCTGTTTGGGGTCCATCTGGTTGTGGGGAGAGATGTGTGTCCATGACTGTCCGGTGGGTCGCTCAGGTTCAGGTTTGCCCACCCACTGGGGCAGAAGGACATCTCCTCCTCTTTAGACTAGGATTGTGTAGTGTCACGACCCCCTCCCCAAGAAGCCTACCCTGGGCCCCAGAGTGGTACTATACTGGTTGATTCTTCCTGTGTGTGACCGTAGGCAAGTTTCTTAACCTCTCTGTGCTGCAGTGTCTTCATTCTCTTCAAAACAAAGATGATAATAGTATATATGTCACATGCCAACAATTAAATAAGTTAATGTGGAATAATCCCTAGCACTGGGTTTGGGGATTTAGCTCACTGGCAGAGTGTCAGCCTAGCCTGTGTGAGGCCCTGTGTTCGATTCTCAGCCCGGTAGGGGGAGAGGAGTAGTCCCTAGCACACAACAAACTGCATAAATTACCAGGTAGACATTCTGAAGCCCTGGGACCTAGTCCTGGCTCATCTGTCGTCTTAGACAAATTCCTTTTCTACTCTGATCCTGTTTCCCCTGTAAAGGCAAGGTCCTCTGCCCCTCCCCCACTCGCAGGTCCTCTGCCCCTCCCCCACACCCCAGGCTCCTGCAGCTTAGCCTTTGAGCTGCTTCCTAAGCAATGCGGGGTGCCCCACCCAGGCCACCTCCCCCAGGAAAAGCCTTCCCCAGTTTCTCTGCCTTCTGCCTTCAGGCCAGGAAAAGGATGGATGAAGAAATTTAATTTACATTTGGTATGCTTATGATAATGGCCACTTAGTGTCATGGTAGAAAGTGCCAGCTCTGGAGCCAAGCCGGAGGAGAGTCTGACTGTGACCTTCTGCAGATTTCTTACCCTCTCTGTACCTGTTCTGCCATCCATAAATTAGGATAATAGTTATATACCCCCCTCGTGATGGTTAACTTTTTTTTTTATGGTTTATATGTCAACTTGGATGGACCATTGTCCACAGATATTTGGTCAAGCTTTATTTTCAGTGTTCTGTGAGACTGAATAGTTCCTGTGAGAGTGTCTCTGGATGAGATTAACATTTAAATCAGTGGATTTTGAGAAAAGCAGATTACCCTTCCTAGTGTGGGTGGGCCTTATCCAATCAGTTGAAGGTCTTACCAGAACAGAGACCCCTTAATCCCACCCCCAGGAAGGAGTTCTGCCAGCAGCCTACCTTTGAACTCCACTGCAGTTCTTCCTCTGGCTCCTACCTTCCAACCCCGCCTTCAGTGTTTGGACTCACCAAAGCCTCCATAATCACTGGAGCCAATTCCTAAAATAAGTCTCTTTTTCTCTAAGTGCATATTACATTGGTTCTGTTTCTTTGGAAAACACTGGCTAAATTTCACCTCTGGTGATGATGAAGGTCAGGTCAATTAATATCCATAAGCATGCCTAGAATATTCCTGCTACCTAAGAAGCTCTCCCAAGGTGCTAGCTATGTGATTTAATGAGCATCTGCTATGTGCTAGGAACTTTACATGTTCCTCGCTTGCTGCTCTGAATCATATCACATGATGGGTGGTGGGATTCTCGTTTTACAAATGAAAAACCTGAGTTTCAGAGCGGGTGACTGAGCAGAGTCCTGGGGAAGTGCAGAACTGAGTCCATGTTCAGGGCTCTGCTCATCTCTGTTACAAAGCTTTCCAGGGTGACTGCAGCCAAGGTTGATTGCACAGGGAGAATGGACAGTATTCCTGGTCTTTACTTTCCACAGTTTGGTTCCAAAGCCTCAGCTTCTCCTGGGAGGGTCCTTACTGAGCCAAGTGCTCAGAATTTTTGGGGGGGGGTCAGGAGGGAGGGCAGTTCTCTATGTTGCTCAGACTGGCCCTGAACCCCTGGACTCAGGCCATCTTCCCACTTTGGCCTCCTGAGTGCTGGGACCACAGACATCCCACCAAGCCCTGCTCAAGCGTGGAGCCTCTGAAGCAGGGGTGGACTCAACTGAGGAGGAAAGTTCTCAGGCAGGTTACGGAGGAGCGGGAGCGGGCCCTTGGGGACTGGGAAGCAGCGTGGCCCCACCTGCACCTGGGCTCCTCCCTGCCACAGACCTCCCTCCCAGCCTCTTCCCCATCTCAGGAACTGCTAACATTCACCACCTTTCACCTTTACCCATTCCTGCCCTTCTCCACACCACAGCTAGGGGGCGCTCTCAAAACAGGTGTCAAATAACGCCCTTGTCTGCGTGAATTCGCCCAGGGACTGCCTTATTCAAGCCCTGTGTGACTTGGCCCTTGCCCGCCTCCCTGACCTGGCTCCTACCCCTCTGGGGCCCTCATTCCCACCCCGACACATCCCCACCCAGTCCATCCTACCCAGATGCACGGCCACCCTCTGTGCCTTAAGCATACCAAGCTCCTGCCTCTGTGCCACCTTGTACTCCTCTTCCCTCTTCGTCTTTCACATGGCCGACCCCTTCTTAGGATTCCTGCTTACTCGTCACCACTCACGAAGCCACCCCAGCCCTCCACTGCCTGGCTGCCCTCTCGCGTCACCTGCTCCTTCTACATCACTGACCACCCCCTTGCCATGCGTGTGTTTTCTTGCTTACCGTCTGTCTCCTGTCACCTCAAGAGCAAAGACCTTGGCTGCAGTGCTCAGTACCATGGTCCACCGGCTTGGTGAACAGAGGAAAACGAAGATGGGCTGAATGAGCCCGCGGGGGTTAGGACAGAGGGCCGTGGGCCTCAGCTGGGGACAGGGGGGGAAAGGAGGAGTTTTTCTGATGTGGGGCAGAGTGCCAGACACTTTGACAATCCAGAGAGAGCTCGTGCCCAGAGGTGGCTGGGCAGCCCTGAGTGTGGCTTGTGAGCTCACATTGAGGTCCAGCCGTCTGCCAGGCGCTCTGTGAGGTGTTGAGGTTATAAAAATTTATCTTGGGCTGGGGCTGGGGCTCAGTGGTAGAGCACTCGCCTAGCGTGTGTGAGGCACCACACAAAAATTAAATAAAGTTAAAATTTTTTAAAAATACGTGTCTTTCTGCCCTCCAGAAAGTTGTAGTCTGCTGGGGTGCTGAACCACCCATACGAGAAGGGGAGTGAAGGAGCCACATGGTCACCTAGCCAGGGGCACAGCAAGTGCGAGGACCTAGGGCGGGAGTCTGCTGGCTGCTAAACAGGCTTGTAACCAGAGTGGAGAACAGGAGAGGGCAGGGTTATGGGGTGAGAGCAGAGATGTGGCTAGGGGCAGGGGCATGGAGCAGCACAGACTGAAGGGTCTGAAGGCCATTTTAGGGATTTTGACATTCTCTGAGTGAAATGAGCCACTCAAGTGTTCTGAATTGAGGGGTAAATGTGATCACCTGACTTTTTTTTTTTCTTTCTGGTACTGGGGACTGAATCCAGGGGCACTTTACTGCTGAGCTACATCTCCAGCCCTTTTTATCTTGAGTCAGAGTCTCAGTTGCTGAGGGTTTTCCTAAGTTACTGAGGCTGGCCTCGTACTTGTGATCCTCCTGCCTCAGCCTCCTGAGTTGCTGGGACTACAGGCATGCTCCACCTCACCTGGTGTGATCTGACTTTGACTGTGGAATGATTTTTCTGGTTGGCGAATGGAGATCAACAGGGAGAAGACCAGTGAGGGATGGCGGGGACTCCAGTGGAGGGTAAGACTGGTGGTGTTGGATGGGCCTTGCTGGTTGGACGTGGGAAGGAAGAGTGAGTGGAAATTGGAAAACAGCAGAGTCAGATTGCCTGACTTCCTCTTCTCAGGTCCCCAGTTTGCCACTCACATGACCCTGGACAAACCTTTTATCTCTGAGCTTGCCTGTTTCGTTGTCTCAGTCAGGTTTCAGGGCTTTGTTGTAAGGAGCTGGCGTGCACAATGGGGCTGTGCAGGCTAGCCTGAAATCCACAGGACTGGCATGAAGAGAGGCAGGTTGGAGTACAGGTGCAAGCTAGAGCTGCTGTCCACTGGAGGTGTCCTCAGGGGAGCCTCAACCCTGCCCTGGAGAACTTTCACCTTGTTGGCTCCGGCCCACCCAGGTATTAAGATAATTTTCCTCACTTAAAGTCAACTGATTATGGGTTTTAATCACAACTACCAAACTACCTTCCTCAGCAACACCTGGATTAGTGTGTTTGCATACCTGGGACTGGGGCCTAGCCAGCTTGACACGTAACACTGACCTTCACACCTGTAAAATGGGTAGTCATAGAAATAGCGAGCTGGCAGGGACATACTGTGCTCAGGGCTCAGTGAGGCAATGCACGTAGAGGTTTTGTAACATGCCTGGCAGCAGGGTGGACCTACTGTTTTTGTCTGTGGTTGCTCCCCAGAATGGGTAGCTCTCCGGGAGCCCAGAGGGGCAAGAGCAGGTCCCCCAGAGCAGGGCTTCTGCAGACCTGGGAAGGAGGTCTCACCGCTGTCTAGTAAACCACGTGGAGTTCTGAGATGGGCCACAAGGGGGCGCAGGCGGCCAAGGAGTCTCTCAGATTATGGTGGCCAGGCAGAGGGCCAGGTGTTCCATCCCACCAAGGACCCTATGAGGAGCTCCAGCTCGTTTAAATGCAAATGAGGTTGCTCAAGAGTGTTGCAAGTCTGTTCTCTTAGGCAAGTGTTGATGTTCCTCGTGAAGTCCTGTTTACTTTACGCTTCTCCTTGGAAAAGCAGTGAGCACAGCCCGGCTGCCATGCAACATCATTAAATGGTATTATGGGGCTGAGGTAATGACATCAGCGTGGACGCCGTTCCATTGCGAAGGAGCAGAGTTGCTGGGGGTTGAGGGTTTAGGTTTTGGCATCAGATGAACCAGGCAGGGTTTGAACCTCAGCTCTGCCCTGGGTTAGCTTTGTTGTTGTCTTATTTATTGATAGGTTATGAAAGAAGGGAGAAGCTGACCATCTTTAGACTGGAGAGTAAAAGATTCATTTGGGATCTGGGAGTGTAGCTCAGTGGTAAAGCCTATGCCTAGCATGCTCCTGGCCCTGGGTCCAATCCCCAGCACCACCCCAAAATAAAGTAAAATGCTATGCGAGAGGATGGAGGATGTATGTTTTTAAAAAATTCAACTGGGCATTTATTTCCATTCTGTGAGCCCCAGGGGAGACAGGACTTCAATGCAGTCATTGTGGAAGGGGCTGTCCAGTAAGGAATGCAGGGTTTGCTGGGCGCGGTGGCATATGCCTGTAATACCAGATGCTCAGGAGGCTGAGGCAGGAGGATCACAAGTTCAAAGCCAGCCTCAGCAATTTGGTAAGGCCCTGAGCCACTTAGCAAGACCCTGTCTCAAAATAAGATATTTAAAAAGGGGTGGGGATGTGGCTCAGTGGTTAAGCACCCCTGGGTTCAATCCCTGGTGCCAAAAAAATAATAATAAAAAGGTCTGGAGATATAATTCAGTGCTAGAGCACTTGCGAGCATGCACAAGACCCTTGGTTCCATCCCAGCACCACAAAACATAAAGAATGCAGACCGGAACAGGAATGCCTAGTTTCGTGTCCCATCCCTGCCTGCTGGGTGACCTTGGGCAAGTCCTTCACTTCCGTGTGCCTGGTTTTCTCGTCTGTTAAAATGGAGGTCACGGGAGCACTTTATCAGGCCTCCCGTTTGAGGCTGGGAATGGAAGTTAACAAACATGAAGCGCAAGTTCTGAGGAAGCCTTCACCTGTCCCTGGTTTTCACTGACTCAAGGCAGCAGGGGCAGCGTGAGCGCCCCATCTGTAGAGAGCGCTGTCTTTGGCTCTTGCCCTTCTCCAGCAGCAGCTCAGGCAGAAGACTGAGCAAGTCTCATGTCCTAAGTGCCCTGAACCAGGAGCACTGAACCACTGAGCCACATCCCCAGCCCTTTTTATTATTATTATTATTATTATTATTTTGAGATAGGGTCTCTAAGTTGCTTAGGGCCTTGCTATTACCAAAAGCTCTGCCCTTGTCCCCAGTGCCAATCCATTAATGAGGATACGGTTTTGAGAACAAGGAAAAAGTTTTTATTGCTTTGCTAGCAAAGGAGAAGCATAGGGGGACTCCTGTCCCAGAGGCTGTGGTTCTCCCATCACGGGGAACAGGAGGCAGTTAAAGAGGTGATTAAAGGCTACATTCCACGTGTTCTCTGTTGGAAGTTGTAGTTCACGTGTTCATTTGGGAGACAGTCATTTCTGAGGTCTTCTGGTACCATCCCCAAAGTCTGGATTACTTCCTTCCTGGTTCCTGTGGTGGGTGTGTGCTCAAGGTCAGAAAACTGCCTAGGATGGCCAAGAAAGGTAACCCTGTTTCCCCTGAGATTAGGGAGGGGCAGAATAGGGAGGAGGAGGGAGAGAGGAAGAGAAAGAAATCCTTTTACTAATAAGTCGCAGTGGTGGGGCAGCAAGGGCTATATTCAAAGCATAAAATGGACCACTGTTACAACACTAAGTTCCTGTGGCTGCCCTTGAACTTGGAATCCTCCTGCCTCAGCCTCCTGAGTCACTGGGATTACAGGCATGTGCTGCCACACCTTAGTTTGTTCCCATTTTACTGACCAGAGAGGAGCTTGCCCAGTCAGCAGGTCAGGCCGACCTAGGATTCCAATCTGATCCTTCTGACCCAAATTCAGTTTCCACCGAAGTCTGATCCCTCCTAAGCCAGGGCCCAAGGGACCCACTGGTGTCCAAGACTGGAAGTTCTATAGACTGGGAGGGCCCTGCCTCAGGAAAGCACCTCTCCTGCCAGATTTCTAGAAAGAACCCATTGGTCACAAGGAAATTCTTTTTTATTTTTTTAATTTATTTTTATTGTAAACAAATGGGATACATGTTGTTTCTGTTTGTACATGGAGTAACAGCATACCATTTGTGTAATCATACATTTACATAGGGTAATGATGTTTGATTCATTCTGTTACTTTTTCCTTCCCCCCACCCCTCCCTTCCCTCTATACAGTCCCTCCTTCCTCCATTCTTGCCACCCTCCCACCCCCCATTATGTGTCGTCATCCACTTATCAGTGAGATCATTCGTCTTTTGGATTTTTGAGATTGGCTTATCTCACTTAGCATGATATTCTCCAATTTCATACATTTGCCTGCAAAGGCCATAATTTTATTATTCTTTATAGCTGAGTAATATTCCATTGTGTATATATATATATATATATATACCACAGTTTCTTTATCCATTCATCAATTGAAGGACACCTAGGTTGGTTCCACAGTCTGGCTATTGTGAACTGAGCAGCTATGAACATTGATGTGGCTGTATCTCTGTAGTATGCTGATTTTAAGTCCTTTGGGTATAGGCCGAGGAGTGGGATAGCTGGGTCAAATGGTGGGTCCATTCCAAGTTTTCTAAGGAATCTCCACACTGCTTTCCAGAGTGGCTGCACTAATTTGCAGCCCCACCAGCAATGTATGGGTGTACCTTTTTCCCCACATCCTCACCAACACCTATTGTTGCTTGTGTTCTTGATAATCACCATTCTAATTGGGGTGAGATGGAATCTTAGGGTGGTTTTGATTTGCATTTCTTTTATTACTAGAGATGTTGAACATTTTTTCATATGTTTGTTGATTGCTTGTAGATCTTCTGTGAAGTGTCTGTTCATATCCTTAGCCCATTTGTTGATTGGGTTATTTGTATTCTTGGTGTAGAGTTTTTTGAGTTCTTTATAGATTCTGGAAATTAGTGCTCTATCTGAAGTATGAGTGGCAAAGATTTTCTCCCACTCTGTAAGCTCTCTCTTCGCATTGCTGATAGTTTCACAAGGAAATTCTTAACAGGGTAAAGAGTCCCTTTGCAAGGCATGACTAATATCCCCATAATCTCCTTTCTTAAATTGGTTTGGCTTTTAATGAAGTGGATTTGCTTAGAATGAGACCCACCCTTAAGTACTGGCTACTATTAAAAATTCCTCTATCTGAAGAAGTTAGTCCCACCCTCCTCTTACCCATGCAAATAAGAGAAGGGCTGCTGCTAGCCAGGGGTATGGTCTGCTGCAGGTCCCAGCAGCTGCTGGAATAGGTGGAGGGCCATCGTGAGGCAGAGCGAGCAGGCCTGGAGGCCTCTGGGCTCTTTCTCCCCTAAGATGAATGGCCCAGCAGGGCACAGGACAGAACCAGCTCCATCTCCTTCTGGACCCAACCTGCTCATCAGCTGCAGAGGAGATGGACAGAGACAAGCTGCCAGCAGCAGCCTGCCTTTCCCCAGCGTTCGGGCCCCATGAGGTCTTCCTCTCTCCTATGTGTTTCTTGGGCTGGCCCATGGAGTACACCCGAGAGGGCAGGACATGCTCAGGATTCCCAAGAACCAGGCAGGAGGGCTCTGATCCACAGGTGTAGGGGAAGACTGGAGAAGGGTGCAGGAAACTGGGGTGATCTGCAGAGTGTGGCAGCATCCCCTGGTGGGAGAGACTGTCGTGAGCACAGGCATGGGGCTAGAAGGAGATCCAGAACTTTTTTGAGTGGTGCTGGGGATTGAACCAGGGCTTCAGGCATGCTAGGCAAGGGCGCTACCCCTGAGCCACATCCCCAGCCTGAATTTGAGAAGTTTGAAGAAAGGAGAAGGGTTTATCCTGGCAGGGGTGACGAGGCTCCTGGGGAAGGGGTGGCAGGAGATGACTCTCGAAAGGAAGCCTTGAGGAGACTAGCCGCTGGACGTGGGGCCTTTCAAAGCAATCTCCAGGGTTCCCTTGTCTGCCTGAGCCACCATCCTCAGCAGGAAAGGCCCAGGCTGCTTGGTGAACATGGCCAAGACCTTCCTGGAACCCTTCCACCGCCCATCCCCAGAGCAAGCGTGTCTTGTAAAGGCACGGGCTTCTGGCACCTCTCACCCGGGGTGGTGTTTTTAAACAGTTTTTATTTTCATGGCACTGGGTCCTCAGCCTGATGTCACCCCTGGAGTTCAAAGTCATCTAATTGGAAATGAAAGGAGGCTGATTGGTTTGGCAACTCCACGGCCAGCCCATGTGGCAGTGATGCGATGGAGAAAGTGATGCCGCTCACGTGTGTGTGCGCCACGACGTCCTCTGCCCGACTGGCTTGGACACTCAGAGCCTGGGCAGGGCAGGGCAGGGCAGGGCAGGGCAGGGCAGAGTGCTTCCCCCTCCTGGAGTCCCAGGAAGAGGCAGCGAGCCTCAAGCCTTGGTTCCCTCTGCCCGCTTGCCCCCGTCACTGCTGGCAAAGTAGGGCGCTGGTCTAGAAGGGAAGGTGTGTACCGCAGAGTCCTGAGCCCGCTCGCTGAAACGCAGAGCCCCGTGCTACCCAGGCCACGGGGTCAGCATCTCTGGGGTGACAGCTGCATTTTTGTCAGGCTCCCCAGGATTCCGAAACCAAGCCCAGGGTTACCTTCTAGATGTGCGTCCATCACCACGTTCAGGGAAGACAGGCAGCGAGGTGGCAGGAGGGCTGGCGTCCTCAAGATGGGATTGTGACCGGACGGACAGGGCTACTCTGAAAATGCTTCCAGTTATCCCCTGAGTCAGGAGGGGACTGGAGGGGCAGGACCATGGGACCTGTCAGAGGACAGAGTTCTAAGCTTCTTCTCCCTGAAACGCCAGGCCAGCATTTGGGGCCTTGGCAAATGGCCGTCTGAGGGGCCTTCCCATCTGGCCTCATCAGGAGGCAGTGACGAGTCTCCGTCTGCCTTTTATTTAAAACCCACAAGGTTTTGTTCCCGTGGGGAGGAGACACCCAACTTGTGGTCCAGCAAAGAAACGCTTCCCACCGTGGCCCTCGGCCAGAAAGCAACTTGTTCCTGCCTTCAGCCTTCTGGGTCACAGACATGTGACAACAGGGCAGCATTTCCAGAAATGGTGAAGCCAATGGAAAAACAAAGGTTTGGGGAAAATGTGCATTACTTATTGTTTTAGCACCTTTTTCTGATCTAAAGTTACTTTGTTTAGAAACAGAAATGTGGCATGTGTAACTTAGTTGGCCCAGGGCCTGTCTGTAATCGGTCAGTTTTAAAATGTGAAGGCAAAAAAGTTTTTTTTCCAAAGATTTAGGAAAACTTAGAAGTTTGCAAGGGGAAAAAAACAAAAAAAGAATGCTTTTCCCCGACTGCCTTTGCTTTGCCCTCTGGATCTTGTTTCCACGTGTGACCGAAGCATCTGGCAGGAAGATGGATTTAGTTCACGTGAGAGCTGGAGTCTTGCACCGAGGCAGCGGGACCTTGTCGGGAGTTCCTTCAGGTCCCCAAGCTCAGAAAGAAGAATTGGTGCCTCTTCCCCATCCTTCCCCTTGGCAAGGCTCCTGGCTCATGGGTGTAGACGGAGCCTCCCGCCCAGGTCTCCCAAGACTGCTTTTCCCTGTTAGGCAAGGTCTCCCCAGCTTGGTGCTGGGCAACCTTAGGCCCCCTCTATGTTGGAACAGGGTCTGTTCCAACACAACTGTCCTGCAGGAGGGTGAGGTCCTTATAAAGCAGTTACAACAGGCCAGTGAGAGAGACCAAGCTAACCTGACTCTGCCTTGGCAGTGGCCCCCAGGGAGACCTTGCATGCATGTGGATCCACCTTTCTCCATGACTTGGATTGTGCTTTCTTCCCTAGGTCCATGGCCAGTGGACACTAGTGGCAGTCTGCCCTGGGTGTGAGGCAGGGAGAGGTCCTTTGAAAACCGATTGGATAGGAAGCTTTCTTTTTTTTTTTTTTTTTTTTTTTTTTTTTTTTGCGGTGCTGGGGATGGAACCCAGGGCCTTGTGCTTGCAAGGCAAGCATTCTACCAACTGAGCTATCTCCCCAGCCTGGAAGCAAGTTTCTGAATGAATGTTGGTGTTAGACTTTTCCTCTGGCGTTGGATGGCTCCTGCCAGACCTGTAGCTGGCCTTACTGGCTCTGGCCATGGCTGCCTTCCAGGCTGGTCTAATGGACATCTAAGTACCTACTGTGTGCCAGGACTTACTGTCAAGCCCTAGTGGTATTAAGATGGACATGACGAGGTCCTCGTCCTCTGAGGACTCCCAGTCAGGTGGGGGTGGTGGACACGTCAACAGCAGTGTCAACACAGTGTCACCAGTGCCACACACAGCCAGGGTGGAGTGATCTGGAGTCTCCATGCAAGGCACACAGACCTGCTGAGGACGCTCACGCCCTCCCACAGCTGGTTCGCCCAGGGTTTTAAATGAGCCAGCTGGGCAAAGGGAAGGAGCAACTCTGCAGAAGACATCAGGCCAGTCACAGCACTAGCTGTCCCCGTGTGCCACACCCCCGGGGTACCTACTGTGTGGTGTGTTTCAGGGGTGCTGTTGTGGACGGCTGGCTTGGTAGACTTGTGGCACCTCGGCGGGAGAGAACGTGCCCCAGGAGCCACCTCCAACCTCCTTATTTTTAGGCCCCTCTAGTGGTCTCCTGAGAGATGCTTGTCCTCACCTGTGAAAGGAAGGTATGAATCCTGACCGCGATGATAGGACAGTGGCCCCCACACCCAGCCAGGTGGCACTAGGAGGTACTCACTGGATAGCTGACTGTGGCCTCCCCTGGGGAAGGAATGTCCATCCAGAAGAACCCCAAGTCGTTGATGGTGGACCAGGATTGACAGGACAAAGAACAGCCCTTCGTATCCCAGGGGAAGACCAGCAGGACCCAGAGAAATGACCTGACCTCCCCACGCTTGTGCAATGAACCAGGAACAGGACCATCGGAGCATCTAAGTACAAGGCCTCCTTCCAGGCTTCTCCCTGGGGTGGAAGCTCAGCATCAGCCAGAGCCCTGCACTGTGGTGCACAAGGGTTAACTCCGCCCTCCCCCGTCCTCCAGGCCTCTCGGCTGCGGCTTTCTGGGCATAGCTCAGTCACGTGAGAGCCAGATGTGGGGATTTCCCAAGCAGTGATGTGTGTGTGTGTGTGTGTGTGTGTGTGTTTGCGCGCACACGCACGCACATGCACAGCTCTGTTTATGTGGCATCAGGGAGCTCAGGGGATTGGTCAGACCCACACAGAGCAGGGGAGGCCCAGGGGCTCCCAGCAAACACCATGGGGGGTTGCACCAAGTCCCGCTCCCAGCAGACATTGTAGATAAGCAAGTTGCTCCTGCGCAGACTCCAATTTCCTGCAACATCCATCTTGCCACGAGACCATATTGGTTATGGATAATTTCTTTTTAATCTTTTGAAAGGCTTTGAAGCAGATGCTGCAAACCAGCAGCTTGCTAGACTATTCTGCCAGGCTAGGGGTCTTCCTGTGAGCCTCTGTGCCCAGCACAAGCTAGACACAGAAGGCAAAGGCTAGACAAAGGCAAGGGCAGGGCCACAGGTGCCAAGAAGGCCCTGGGCAGTGGGTCAGTCTCATTTTCCCTTGATATCTGTGGAACCAAGGTCACTGAACAATCATCCTCCCAGCAGCCACTGAGGATTAATTGTGCAACTCCCGTCTTCAAGGTGTTGTGAGGTGTGGACAGCATTCAGACCTGAAGGAACTTAAGGTCTACCTAGAGGTTCAACAGATTTTTATTAAGCACCTACTATGTACCAGACACTTGCTAGGACTCTGGTCCTAACCAGACATTCTGCAACCAATTGAAATAGTGAACAAGGGCAAGATGAGGGAATCAGGCACAGGGAGGAGTGGCGTCTGCAGTCTCTGCTCAGGAATGAGCTCTGCCCCGGACGCTGACCCTCATCTGCATGCCTGACCTGCTTTAGTTGCTGCCAGCGTCCAGCCAGGTGTCAGCTGCAACCTCGGGAGCCTTGCCCCAAAGGCGGCCCAGTTATACAGGCTCAGCCTCCAGGGCTTGGCCGTGGGCTACCAAGAGCAGCCTGCCTCCTCCTGAGTCTGGGCAGCCCTGGGGAAAAAGGAATCACTTTTGTGGTGGCCCTAACAGTGCCAGGCAGGCGACTGAGGAACCAGGCTATCTCCCCAAGCCAACAGGACTCTTGAAGCCGACAGGAACCCGTGGGAAGGTGTGTGTCCCCACTGCTGTGCTACATGTACAGTCAGGTGGTCCAAAGCAAGGCCCCCAGCTGTGTGTGCAACTGACTTGTTGAATAGCTGGAGTTGATTCATTGATGATCTGAGAACAAGAGGGTCTTCTGAAGACCCTCTCCTTTTCAGTCTGGGATGGGAATGTCTCTAGGGCACTGAGGGCACCTCCACTGGCTCCGTTGCTCCCTCCCAGGTCCCTCCCATAAAGGCGAACCTGCCTGGAGCAGGCAGGCAGGACTGTGGGGCTGGGGCCCAGCAGCTGTTGGCTTCAGCCTGCCTCTTCCTCGGTGTGAGCATGTGTACTGGGCTTGGGCTGGGGCTTCTCAGGGAGCTGGTGGGTGGGGTAGTGGGGGGTGCATCCCAGTAAGTGGGGAGGACCACCAAGGCAGACCACCCCAGGGAGGCGGGTGGCTGGGGTCTTGGAACTCTGCGCAGTGTTGAGTTTGTCTCTTCCACACACAAACACCCTGGCGGAGTAGGGCGAGGTGAGAACCTGAGAACCAAGGGGGAGGCCGCCACCCCAGGGGCTGCCGTGGGGTCATGCAGCAGCTGCTGGGAGCAGAGGCCTGCACCGCCTACCTCCCCGCGCAGCGCCCCGCCATCCACCCACGCTGCCTTCGACCAGCCCCAGCACCTGTCTAACAGGGAAGCTTCCGCTCTGCCCGGCACCGTGCGGCCTGTCTGCTGCCCCCACCAGGGCGGCCCCCTAGGCAGCTGCAGTGCTCCCCGGGGCTGACCCCGCCTCTCCATCCCTTCTGGTCCATCCCTGGACTAGGCAGGTGCCCTTGAACTTAGTCCCTCAGGGGCTGTGGGTGGCTCCAGGCCCAGCCCCCTCTGCACCCTGTTCCCACCTGACAGGGAAACTGACTGTTCCTGACTGCATAGCTCAGCGGCCAGAGGGTCGGGGTGCATTCCTGTCCGGGGTTGGGCTGCCCCCACATGTACCCTGGATTCTGGGAAAGGCAACACTCTGGGGAAAGGGGGGAGGCCTTTTCTTGCTGAGCGCACAATGAATAGGAATATGGCTGCATTTACAAAGAGAGGCACAGCAGAAATAAATAAGGTCTTAGCCAGTGACTGGGGAGGATCCAGAAAATAATGTCCTCCATTAGGGCCCCTGGATCCCAGTTCCCAGCCAGCCTGCTTCAGCCCAAGACTGACACCATCACTTCCTTGCTGTAGGACCTTGGGAAAGAACCTTGATTTCTCCGGGCTTCACATTCCTCACCTGTAAAATGCAGATTGTTGTAAGAATTAAAGAAGGTAATGCCCATAAAACGTTGAGCACCATGTGTAGCATGGTGTTAAGTGAGTGGGGCATAATCTGTCCGCAGCCTTACTGCTCACTTGCTGTGTGATCTTTGGCCAATGTCTTCCTGTTTCTGGTCCTGATTCCTAACATGGTCTTTTCAGCCTTAAGGTACCCCCAAGAAGCCAGGGATGTGGCAGAGAGTGGGGAGTCTGGAGACGAGCACTGGGGATTTGCTTTTTGTCTTTCAGAGATATCCAGCAGAAATGCAGCCCGACTAACTCTCCTCTTAAGTACTCTATTCGTTTAGGTCAGAAGTCTGTGGCCCAGGACCCTCAGGCCTTGGGTATAACCAACTACATAATTTGTGGGGCCCACTGCAAAATGAAAACACAGGGCCTCTTGTTCATAAATTGTGAATGATTTCAACCCTGGGACAGAGGAGCATTAAACCAGCCCAAGGCCCTTCTAAGCATGAGACCATAGGTGACTGCACACCTCCATGAAACCAGCCGTCCTCGAGGACGAGGACGTGGGTAGGAGGCAGGGCCTGGGCGGAGCTGCTGCTATGGCAGCATTAACCCCTCACCCTCTGGTGCAAGGGCATTATGTTTTCCTGCTCTAAGTACTTACGGCCAGATGGCGGCTGCCACTCATGCTAACATAAGCTTCACAGAGCTTCCCCTGTGAGAAGCAGCTCACACACATGCTACCTTAGTCCATTTTCTGTTGCTGTATCAGGATACCTGAGACTGGGTAATTTATAAAGAAAAGAGATTTACTGGGTTCTGGAGGCTGGGAAGTCCGTCATCAGGGAGCCACATCTGGGACTTCAACTCATGGTGGAAAGCAGAAGGTGCAGGAGAGAAAAGGGGCGGGACTGACAGTAGCTAGCCCATTCCTAGGGAAAGGCTCTATCCCATCCCCACAAACCAGACCCCTCCCCGAGACCCCCGCTTCCAACAGGACCACCGTGGCAGTCACATTTAAACACGCATTTCAGACCCACAAGCCACAGCACACACCAAATAAGTGAACCACTGCAAGCTCGCACCCAGGTGAGTTTGGATTGAAAGACGTGTTTTCCGGCTTGGCCATCCTAATTCACGCCATGGTTTACCCCGGATGGTATAAGAACAGTGCCCGCCACAAAAAAGGGACCCCACTGGAAGGAACAACTGTTGCTGCTACTAACTACTGAGGCTAGCTGCTGATAGACCCTCTGTAGTCGATGACCTGAAAGCGGTGGCTGGGATCCCTGGTGGCCTCGTCAGAAAGAAAAAGAAGCAGGTGGGGTCTGCAGGAAACAAGAAGCCCAGCCCCACACAGAGTGCCATTGTGCCATAGGCGGAAAGGACCAGGGTACAGCGGTTATTCAGAAGCCAGTTCAAGGCTGCCTGTAAGAATGCCCAGGGAGGGGGGGTCCTGCAGGAGGGAGGGCACAGCAGACAGGGGAGGTGTGCCTTCCCCTCCAGGACCCGAGGGTGGGGCTGTGGAAGCTGGCAAGGGGTGCCCCTGCCTGGTCCCTTGAGCCCTCAGTTCGCTTTCTTTCTCCACGGGGTTTGGGCCTCCGCCGTGCTCACTCCTGTGTCTCCCATCTGGGCTCACAGCCTGCTCTAGATTTATTAGTTTGGATGGTGGAACTTGCCTTACACCAGGGAAGCATTCCCAGAAACGTGGCTCAGGACTAGATTTGGGTAATTGAGCCCAGTTCCCAGTGCTCTGGAGTTACTCGAGGTTAAAGGAAGCCGTATCGGGAAACTGAAGGGTTCCCCCAGACTCGGTCTGGCCAGGCAGGGTTGTCCTGGGAGCCTCTCTAAAGTCAGGCACGTGTAGTGTGGTCCTTTGCTTTCTTGTCAGCTGGGCCTGGCAAGAATGGGGATCAGCGTCGAAGCACCCTCAGGTCCCCAATCTGGCCATGACCTGCATGCACCTGGGGTCCCCTATAACCTTGTCAGCCAGGAGGAATGCTGACAGGAGTGTGATTGTCATGGGGTAGCTGAGGGGGGACACATCCCCATGCCTCTACCTCCCAGGAACCCACAGATTTTGCACCAGCTTTGTCCCTGTTCCCCTCCGTGTCCCAGAAAGCTCATTCTCTCCACTCCACAACCTCTCACGGGCAGTGGGTCATTTCAGTCCCCCACCAATACTGGAATCGAGTCCAGATATGCTCTACCACTAAGCCATGTCCCCAGCCCTTTTTATTTTTTATTTTGAGACAGGGTCTTGCTAACTTGCCCAGGCTGGTCTCGAACTTGGGGGCCTCCCGCCTCAGCCTCCCGAGTACCTGGGATTACAGGCTTGTGCCACCACACACACATCCATATGAAGAAAGCATAGTAGGTATTTTCAAGCCCACACTAGGGAAGGAAAAGAAGCTCAGAGACTTACTAGATGCCCCCAAGTCAGCAAGCAGCAGCGGCAGGGTGAGCTGAGCACATGAACCAGGCTTTTCTTAATCTTGCTCCCCATTTCTGCTCGGTGCCTCTTGAGAGATCTGTTTTGAACTTGGGTTTCCTTACTTTGAGCCCACGCCCAGGTAGTTTTCTGTGGAAAGTGATCTCTGTCTCTGAAAAGATTTGGTTCAGCTGAGTACACTGGTGTTGTGGAGACTACCAGGTTTCTCCTGGGAAGTCTAGAACATCTGCCGGCTACCTTAGAGATCAGTATGCCCAAATGCTTAATTTGACAATACGAGCATGGAGGTTCAGAGGAGTTAAGCCACCTACCCAAAGTAACACAGCTGGTTATAGGCAAGACCCCTCATGCAGATTCCCAGTCCAGTGCCCCTTGTTTCCCAGCAGGCCCATGACCCTGTTCTGTAGGGCCTTTGGTTCTTTGTCACCAGAGGAAAGGGAGGTGGAGACAGGGGGAGGACAGAAGGCAGTTGGTTTGTGTCGGTCACAGCTGCTCCTCCACTGCGCCCTCTGGCCCGCTCGCCCCTTCTCGCTGTCTCTCCATCTCCGTTTTCCCAGCCCTGCGCCAGCCGCCTGCTCTGCCTTCTGGCCAGACAGCCAGGGCCCGCGAGCCAGGGGCTCTCCTCTTCATTGTAAGGAAGCGGAAGGGCTCCTTCCCACCCGGGGAGAGGGCTTGCTAGGGTGGCCTGGAGAGAAGGGACTCCAAAGCGGGGGCGTGGAACCGGATTGATTTTGCACGTCCACGGGACTGGGAAAAGTATCATCTTTCATAAAGCTTTTCTTTTAGAAAGATAGGCTCGTTTCTGGTCTGCTTCCCGTTTTCCACTGGGGACAGGGGAAGGAAGGCCTGCTTACAGGGGTCCAGGGGACAGACACGAGCTCAGGTTGTCTGCCCCTCGACCAGGCCCGGCCCACCACGTGGTTCCGTGGATAACGCTCAGGAACAGCCCGCTCACCGCTTCCCATTCCATTGGTGGCTGTATTTGCACAGGCATAGTAGGGGGTCTCCACAGAGGCCCCAAAGCCTAAAATGCTCTTTGGCTCCTTGCAGACTCCTGTTCTAGTGGGTTCTCCAGGCCTGGGGAAAAAGCCTTCCCTGGCTTCACTCAGAGAGGTCAGTCTTTCCCAAAGCATTTCCTCATGAGGAACCCCAAAAGGAAGGTACGGAGTGGGAACACCATCGGAGGTGGAAGGGCTGTGGGTGACCTCTTAGCTGGGTAGCATAGGGCTGGCAGGGCCAGCTGGGCACTAGCCTGCCCATGGGCGTGACTTGGCCCTGCTGGTTGGGCCGCCCACGCAGCCACATCTCAGGATAGAGCAGTCGGAAGTTGGAACCCTCGCAAGATGTGGGCACTCGACAGGAAAGCCCCACGCTCAGAGCTCAGGCAGCTTAGACCTCGGAGGGCCTGGGTGCATCTTGCTTGCCCTGCCTGTGCCAGGGCTGGGTCACTGCACCAGCACCACTCCTACTGCCCAAGGCGCCTGCTGGCTGCCAGGCCTAGGGACAGGCTCTGGCTGCAACTCTAACCCTGGTCATCCCTTGACCCCTATTCAGCTGACCTGATGTCTAAGCATGACTGGGGGGAAATATTTGGGCCCAGGTGCCAGTGTTGGCACGTACAGTAGTGAATGCCTTCTGGTTTTCATCTTTGCAACCCAGGGAGCCAGGCGTATTCGAACACACTCCGGGTAGATATGGCCAGTGGCAGCTCACACTCTCTGGGCACCGTGCAGGGCCCTGTGATGTACTGCCTCATTTAATCCTCACAGCAATCTGGAGGGAAGTGTGTCGCCTCACCCCAAGTTCAACAAGATCAGGAAAGGATCAGAGAGGTTCGTAACTTCCTCAAAGGGACAGAGCCTGGATTTGAGCCCAGGCAGTCAGACTCCAGAGGCCTCCCTGAACCTCTCCACAGAGCCCCAGTTTGTGGGCTTACCATGCAATCTGGAAGGGCCAGCTTCCCATTTCTCTGTGGAAAGTCAGTCTACAATTAGAAGGAAGCTTGCTCAGCAAGGGAGGGGTGCTTTAAATGGTAAGTGGCATCAAGCTCTGATTGCCCAAGGTCTGTGTCCCTATAAGAGGTGGACACTAGGAGGTGCAGCCTTGGGCAAGTTACTTAACCTCTCTGGTCTGGTTTCTTCATCTGCAAAAGGGAGGGAATAATAGTACCTATCACTGTAGGTTTCTTGTGAAAAATAAATGTGTTACTCTATGGAAAGTATTGGTACAAAGCTTGGCAGACAGTAAGTGCTATATAAATGTTAGCTGCTGTTTATTGTTACTATCTGTGAAGGGATCAGGCTGCTTTCTGCGACAGCTCGGTGCAAGGGTTTGCTCTCAGCCTTGCATCTCCATGTTTTCCAACAGTCGTCCCCACAGCAGCCAGCGCTCTGCTCCTTGGAGGTGATGAACAGCCCAGCAGAGAAAGTATTAGCCCTGGGTTGCCGCCAGGCCTGGGAACTTGGCTCACTTACGTCCCCTATCTGAATGGCTCCTGTCTGCAAGATGGGTCCACAGATGTGTGCCACCTCATGGGGTTGTTACAGGAAGTAAACGAGTCTCTGGGGGCAGACAGCACCCAGGATCTTTATGTGGCAGCCTCTAATGTTCTAAAAATATTCACACCAGTGATTAGACCAAGAGCTTTCTGTCTCAGGCCGTTAATGGTGTCACATCTCATAATCAGGTGTTCTGTGGTGCTTTGATTCTTGCTCCTTCTTGACAGGACAACTTAACCCCATTTCACAGGTGAGGAAACTGAGGCCCACATAGGATACCACTATCTGAACCTGGAATAGAGCCCTCATGTCCTGGTCTCTAGAATTGCCTCTCAGGGTCAGAGCCAGGAATGAGGCTCTGTGAGGGAGACTTCCTTCCACTTTCTAGGGCCTGTGTCCCTCAGTGGGTGGGACTGTGGCAAGAGCTGAGCAGGGATACCTAGTTGATGTGGTACCCCAGAACCTGGAGCCTGGCCTTGAGTGCCCCAACCCTTACATTTGAGGTTCTGGGTCCCGGCTGCTCAGCCTGTTAGCTCACCAGAATCTCGGGAGCCCTGCGGGGTCAGCCACCCACGTGGCCCCAGAGAAGGAACAAGGCTGGCTGCTCCAGGGCTTGATAACCAGAGGGTCCCACTGCAGGGAGGCCCTGCGCAGGACTCTGCGCTCCAGAGGATTCCTGCGTTTCGACAGACACCTCATTATCCCGGTCCCAGCCTCTGTAATCACACAGGCCCACGCCCAGCAGCCATCCCAGGGCCAGGAAATCACTCCCCTCCCCTCCCCCGCCTTCCGCCCACGGCTGCCGATCCAGCGGCGCCTGCCGCCACTCGCCACTCGAGGTGGACCTCCTGCCTGCCTAACGGTTCTCTCTCCTCTGGTTCTCCTCCCCTGCTGCTTGCTCTCGGGGACTCTGAAGTGTGGCTATCCAGCTGGACTGAGTCTCCCAAGAAGGACTCGACAGGTACTGCTCGGTGTGCATGAGCGTGCGTGCATGCGAACACGTGTCCCAGCGCGCATGCTCCGGGGCCGGTGCCCGCGGGCTCCTTGCCGCATGCTTCCTGTGACGTGTGGCAGCCTTTGTCGGCAGCCTCTAGCATTCCCTGTGCCCTCTGCCTGCCAGGCTACCCCTTTTCAGTGCTCAGGTCCAGCCTGGGAGCCCTTTGTGGGGTGCTGCTCAGCAGATGTGCTGCGGCCGCAGGGTGTGTGGGTTGAAGCCCAGCTCTGCCACGTCCTGGCTGTGCGCCTTGGGCGGCTTGCCTGACCTCCCTGGGCGGGTGGAACGCCACCTTGGGGATCCTGGCACACAGAAGGCGCTTGGGCCATGGTGGGCTGCTGTTCTCTTCAGCATTATCTCGTGGGCTGCCTGGTGAGAGGGGTGGGACAGCCGAAGGTGACTCATCTCACCTCAGGTAGTTAAACCAGAGGCAGGGAGCTGAGGTCACCTATGCCAAGCCTGGTTTCCAGAGATCTCGGTGGGGAGCTGGTGATTTGGGACAGAGCATGGGGGGCTGTCCTGTGACTGTGACAGAGGGTGGATCACAGCTCCCAGGACCCAGCAATCCAGATCTTGAAGCTGCCTCTAGCCTGGGGGTTCTCAAGGCTTTGGCCTGCCTGGCCCACATGGCCCTCAGGGACAGGGGCCTTGGCCTGCATCTGGGCAGAACTGGGCCATGGGTCAGGGACTTGCCTTTAGCCTTTGGTCTTGCTGCACAATGGCATCAAAACCTGAACAGCAGGATTTTCAGTGCCTAGAGAGATGATCAAGGGAGGGATGGGTTTTCCAGAATGGTCTTCCATGGGGCCCCTTCATCTCTAAGAGCAGAGATTCAGGCTGGGGGCTTGGAGGAAAAGCAGAAGCATCGAGGGTCAGAGGGGGCTGGGCCGGCTCCAGGGCTTAAAGCCCAGGCCTCAGCCCTCCCCACCACAGCTGTTGGCAGGGAATGGGAGGCCGAAGTCCCGGGAGAGGGGCCAGGAGAAGAGGAGGCAGTGGGGAGGGGAGGGCCCGCTTCCCTTGCAATCATCCTTCTGGTGTTCCCTGTGACGAGGGGCTGGGGCCTGAGCTAATCACTGGGCGCCTGTCCCTTTTTCCCCTCTGCATGAGCCAGTGAGCCACTTGGCCCATAGCAATACATTTTATTCACCAAACGTATAGCTGAGAGACCAGCAGGCCCAGTGCAGCCTGGGAAGAACCACTTTCGAGGGGCTGGAGGGGCTTTGGTGGCATGCCCAGGGTTGGGAGGGTAATGGGGATCCTAAGGTAGAGGCCACCACAGGGCCTGTCTTCTTAAGGAGGAGCCCCGTTGCTTGGAGTCAGAGACCCAGGAGAGGCAGTTTGGCTGGGAGGAGTCAGGGTTGGGGGTCTGAGGCGAGTCAGCAGGTTTCTCAGCCTTGGTGTCCCTGCCTGGAAAGTTGGAGAATTCTGTGAGACAGGAAGCTCAGAGGTGACTGGCTGGTGCTAGAGATTCTAACAGATAAGGGTCCGGGCTGCTTAGTCTGGCATCCACCCCAGAGTGGGCCCAGTGAGCTCTGATCTGGCTCTTTCCAGCTGGCAAGTGCTGGTTGCCTGCCTGGAGGAGGATATGGGAGAGGCATGTCGCGGGGACCCAGCCCTGGGCCTCCCTTCTCACCCTGCTCTTGGTGCCTGTGGCCCTCCCCTGAGCTGCCTGCTGGTTCCGAGGCTCTGCAGAACCAGGATGTCCTTGGCTCCCTGTGATCCTCCATTCCCTCTGTTTGCTTTTTTGCTGGCTGTCTACAGTTTACATGGGACTTAAACCTCTGTAACTTCTCTCCACGCTCAGAACAGCCACGAGGTCCTGCTGTTATCCCTGTGTGCAGTGAGTAAGCTACATCTCAGAGAGGTTAAGTGTCCTCCCTGGGGTCCAGAGCAAGTAAAGGTAAAGCAGGAGTGCAGGCCATATAGCCCATCTCGTAGAATGCCTGTCTCTCATGCTGGAGGCCCGGGTTCGAGTCCCCAGCACTCTGCGATTATGGAAATAACAAACAAACGAAACCAAAGGTAAAGCAGGACTGAACCTCAGACCCTAAGCTTTTGCATGGACGGATCTCATAATGATTGTGTCCTATTCTATGGCACCTGTTCTGGGGTGTCACGGCTCATCGTGGAGACTGTGGAATGAAGCACACAGTCTGGTTGGGCAGCCATGGCCAACAGAAAGTCCAGGAGAAAACAGGAGGGGGCACTGTGGCTAGGGTGATGAGGGAGTCTTCTGCAGGGGCAGAAATGCTGGGGGAGAATTGGGATTGGCAGAAAGAAGGGAAGGTCTTCCAGGCAGGGGCAGGGGCTACAGCAAAGGCTAAGTCAGAACTTTCATAAAATGTTGTCATTGGCACACAGTAGGTGCTCCATACATGCGTTTGGAATCATGAATGTTGCACGAAATGGTGTGGGGTGTCAGGGAACTCGAGCTTAGATCGCAGGAAAGATCAGGCTTGAATTCGACCTTTATTCTGTAGGTAACAGGGAGCCATTGAAGACATTGGAGCAGGGGACTGACTTGGCAGAGGCCTAGCTTAGAAGTATAAGTTGGCAGCCAGCGTTGAGCAGGAGCCAGGGTTCCAGCCAGGTGGGTGTTGGAGGAATACAGGTGTGAGGCAAGGGAAGGACAGGGATCCCAGGGACCTCCCAGAGCCCCAGCAGGCCCAGCACAAGGTCTGCCTCTGACCGAGACTCTACAAAGTCCCCTTCCAACCTGGGGAAGGCTCTGCTCTCTAGAAGGGGTCCAGCCCTCCTCCTGCCTCTGCCAAACCCTTTTCATCTGAACACAAGAGGCTCCCTCCTCCTCCCCTCTGCTCCCTCCTCTGGGCAGACTCCTCCAGCCCCCAGTTTTCCAAGCTGTGGCTGGGAGGGGATCCAGAGCCGCCTCTGGATGACATCACTGCCCACCGGCCGCCTGGCCCACCAAGCAGTTTCTCATCTGGATACCTGCTCCTGGCGCCTGTCCCCCACCCCAGATGCCAGAGAGGGCAAGCCAGGGGCCTGTGTTGGGGGAGGGGAGGGCGGCAGGAAGGACAAGGTTTCTTTCTGTGTCTGTCCCACAACCTTCCGAGTAGCCTCCAGGAAAAGCTGCAGCCTATCCACGTCCTGTAGCTGACGGACGTTCTCCCCTACCTGTGTCCCCGAGTGCCGGCCTTCAGAAGGCTCCAGACCAATTTTCCAGAGGCTGCGGGGGAGGGGCTGGGAGTAGATTTTCTTCCACTTTGGAATCTTGCCTCAGATTTTTCTTGGCTTGGATCAAAATGAGCTGATGTGATCCACTTGCCAGCATCTCCTCTTTGTCCTCTCCGGCATCCTGTCGCCACAGTCTGGGAGCGCCAGCTCCTCTTTGCCTTAGTTTCCCCATCTCCCACTTCTGTCTTCCAGTTCCGTTATCTGGTTTTCCCCTGCTCGTAGGAGAGGCCTGGATCGACTCAACAAACCGCCAGATCCCTCTGTCCTGTGTCTTCCCAGATCATTCACTTCACACAGAGCGTCCACCACCTAATGGGTGCTAGGGTCTGCTCAGCAGAGGTAGCAAGGGTCAGCAAGAAGCCCACACTGCAGTCTCTCTTGAATACCTCCTGTCTGCCAGGTATCCAGGGATAGAATGAGGCAGGGCCCTTCCCTGGAGACCAGGTCCCTGGCACCCCATTGGCCATGTAAGGTGCAAAAGTAAGATCATATGTGGTGGTCAGCCGGGCTTGGGTGCCAGCTGTGGGACTTTAGGAAAATCACTTCCCTTTGTGAGACTCAGTTTGCCCCTATGTAAAATGGGGCGACGGCAGGACCTACTGCATAAGGCTGACATGGGAATCAAACGAGGCAGCACAGGACCACAGTGGGGCACTTTGCCGAGGACTGACCCTGAGGAAGCCGGGACAGAGGCTTGCTGTTGCTGGTATAATTGGGGCGCTCTCGGGACTTGGAAGCTGACGTCCCCTGGGGGCACGGTGGGGGACATCTGTTCGCCCAGCACTGCTGCTGTCCTGCTGGCAGGGCAGGCATAGAAGCTGGCGGCATCTGAGTGCAGGGGCGGGGCCGGCCTGCTGCCCAGCTGTTGGTTGCATTTCTGCCTGAAATACAATCCAGCTCTGGAGGGGCTGCCTGGGGCTTGCATGTGCACACCCATGTGGCACACCTCAGCAGGGCCGGGGTCCTTACTGGGTCTCTAAAGAGCCCTGCTGGGGCTGCAGGGCCGTGCTGCATGCTAGAAAGCCACCAGGGCAGTGGGTTTCTATCCCCTGCAAGGAGGGCTCCCTTCAGGGTTTCCCAGAGTTCCGTGGCCATTCCCCCCCCACCCCCAAAGTTGCCCAGCAAAGGACCCAAAGACCTAAGCAGTGCTTCTCACTCCTGGCTGCACCCCAGAACATGGGGCATGATGGCGTGTCTACAGTATACTTTGGGTCCTGACCCCCTAAACCTGGACCTCTGAAGCTGGTGTTTTTAAGCAGATCCTCAGGTGATTCAGTGCAGCAAGTTGACCATTGTAGTCAAAGAATGACATGCATGGAAACAGACGTCAGGTGGTTCTGTAATGGAAAGAGATGAACTTGAACCTAAAACACAATGGGTGAATGTGGGTCTCTCCATACCAGCTGTGGGAACTGGGGTGAGTCTCTTGCCCTCTCTGAGCTTCTGATTAGTTTGTAAAATGGGAAAAGAAGGGTGTCGTGAGGTGCTGGGCACGTCAGTCAGGCTCAGGAGTATGGGGCCTGTGACCGTGGGTTGAGGCACCAAGGGCCTGAGTGGAAACCATCGGCCACTTCTACAGCTGGGCAAGTGGTGTGAAACCCCAGCCCTCAGGAGATTGGCAGGCATGGTGTTTTGTTTTTGAGACAGGGTCTTACTGTTTCAGATGGGTCTCAAACTCCTGGGGTCCAGTGATCCCCCTGCCTCAGCCTCCCAGGTGCCGGGGCTACAGGTGTGCCCTACCCCAACTGACTGGCAGATGTATAGTTTAAGAAGTGTACTTAGGAATTGCATTTGGGCTGGGAGTGGTCCGGGACGGTTTTCCTGAAGGAGGGCACTTGCCGGTCTTTGGCTTATGTCTCCTTTTTGCTCCTAACAGGGCCTGTAATGTCTTAGGTGTTGGAGATTGTAATAGTTGAAGTGCAAAGAGGTTTGCACAGGGTGTCCCGTCTGCACAGCCAGGGAGCCGAGGTGGGCACCCAGACTGCCCACCTTCCAGTCTGTGCTTGATGAATGTCCCACTGGTGCAGTGGCTGAGGAGGACAGTTTGCTGTTCCAGTTTGCTCTTGGGAGCCTGGGCCCCACCTGCCCTCCCTGGGCTACATCCCCTCAGGTTCCTGAAACTGCTGGAGAGGGTGGCAGGAGGGTGTTGGAGCATGTCAATCCCAGCACTTCAGGGCAGAGGGAGACTGAGTCCACCTCTCTGTGGGGAGAGGACAGCAGCTAGGTCCACTGAGGCCTTCTGGACGCAGGCAGGGCAAGCTGCCTGGGGCTGGTCATCTGTGCCCGGCCCTTGGCGAGCCAGAGGGGCAGGAATGGAGCCGAACTTGAGGAAAAGTTGGCGGGGGGTGGGCTGGGCTCGCCAGCGCTGGCGCTGGGACTTTCTTCTTGGGTTTCAAGTAAACAGTCTGAGCCCTCCTCCCTCCCCTGCCTCCACCCCCAGCTCCTCATTCGACGGGTCTCATGTGTTTCTATTTAAGGGTTGCAAGTAAACCCCACTGATTGGCGGCCTCAAACCCTCTGGACTCCTCGCTGGGCCTGGGCTGTGGAGAAGTTCTCTCCCGCTCTCTCCCTCTCCCGCCTGAGGGGAGCAGGGCTGCCTTTTCTCTCTGGGTTTACAGGGCTTGGGGCAGAAGCAGGGGCCTGCTCCTCCCTCTCTTTCTCTCTCCTGTGCTCCGGCCTCAGCCCTCATGGGCCGCCCACCCGCCCGTGGGGCCCTCCACATAGCCCTGCTGGTCCCGGCGTCTGGAGAGACCACTTGGGCCCCAGGCCTCTCCCCCGGCTACCCCATGCGGGGCTGTGACTAACTCTCCTCAGCAGAAGCCCTTTTCCTCAATTTCCTTGGCCTCCGTCTCTGTCTGTCTCTGTCTCTCTCCTCCCTTCTTCCTGCCCCTGTCCCCTGGCTCCCCATGTCCCCCGGTCCCCGCAGTGTAGCGGGCCGGTGTGGAGCCTTGCTATATGGCCTGTCCTTGGGGACCGGCGAGCTGCGAGCCCTGGCTGCGGGCTGCCCCTCGGAGCAGCACTGGCGACCGAGCAGCCTCCCCCGAGGCTGATGGACAGGGGGCGCCCCGGCCGCGGGGCCATGGCCGGCCGCTGGCTCACCGCGTGCTTTCTGCCCTCGCCAGGTGCCGACACCAACGCCGAGCCCATGATCCTGGAACAGTATGTGGTGGTGTCCAACTATAAGAAGCAGGAGAACTCAGAGCTGAGCCTCCAGGCCGGGGAGGTGGTGGATGTCATCGAGAAGAACGAGAGCGGTGAGTGCCCGGCCATCCGGCCGTGCTCTCGGGGTTCCAGCCTGGCTCCTGGGCCTGGCTGGTTTTTGTTCCCCTCCTCCTCCCCCCACCTCTACAGCTATACGTTATTTCCATCTGGCAGGGAGAGGCCAAGGAGTCTGAAGTTCCCCCTGTTGGTTTGGGCTGCAGGCCAGCAGCTTGCCTGGTGGTGGAAGAATGTCTCCCTGGCTCGGGGGTAATTAACCGGCTTGTGCGAGTACAAGGCCAGGGTGGCAGCCATGGGCATAACTGTTCATCCCTGCTCAGGGACCCCATGCCATCGGAGGCCCCTGGGGAAGGTGGCTTCAGGCTCAGCAGTGCCCAGCAGCATCTTTCCCTGTTGGGACTGTATTCCAAGCCAGGGTCCCGGAGGGAGCAGAACCCGGCCAGCCATGACATCACTGCAGGGTCCAGAGTCCCTAAGGAAGGGCCAGCCCTGTGGGAGTTGGCTGGTGTCTGGTTAGTAAACTGACTGCCCCCTGTTGAGCTAGTGGCTGAGGACCTGGGACGAGAGCCCTGAGGGAAGAAGCCAGGTCCTGCAGCACTCAGTCTGTGGAAGCTGACATAGGGGCCATGCCTACGGTGACCTGGGGACTGCTGGTTCTAAGGTTCTTGCAAAGTGGCCCAGAGTCCCTTGGTGTCTTTGGTAGCAAAAGACATGGCAGATGGAAAAAGGAAATCCTGAGTGTGTCAGTTTTGAGTTGTGGGCCCAGGTGGCCCCTGCAAGGATGGAATGGGCCTTGGACCCAAACCCTTCCTCCCAGTAGAATCCCACAGCCTGCTGGCGGGGGGCGGGGGGGGGGGTCAAACTCGTTCCTGGGCACCTTGTTTCAGTTTCATTTTGCATAGGAGAGGCCCCTGTGCACAGGAACTTCCCTGGATTGTATTTTGTGGACACTCCCAGAGGGGAGGGGCCTGTTCTTTCTTCCCTGTCCCTTTTTGTGTCCCAAAAGGAAGGCAAACCAACTTTTTTTTTCCTTTTGGTGCTGGGGATTGAACCCAGGGCCTAAGGCATGCTAGGCAAGTAGTCTACCACTGAGCTACAGCCCCAGCCCCAGGAAGCCAGAGGACTACTATGACCATTCTGTAGACAGAGTGACTGAGACACAGAGACGGAGGGGAAGGAAATCTTCTGAGAGCCAAAGCAGAACTAGGATGATCCTACGCTCCTGATTCCTGTGCCTCTGGGTGGCAAATAGCTGTAGAGAGGCTGGGGAAATCCCAGCAGGCCTCCTGGGGGAGGCAGGCACAGGCTCCTGCCTCAGGCAGCTTGAGAATGTGCTCTCTGAGAGCAGACCTCAAAGCCTGGGACCTTCATAGACTGTTCCTCTCTCAGAGAAGTCAGGCTCTGTCCTCATGCCTGGAGCCATGGCCAGGGTGAACACTGCCCACCTGGCTGAGCCACATTTCTAGTATAAGGTTTTGATCCTTCACTTGGAGGGACCACCACACTTGTCCCTTCCTGAATGGCTTTGCCTTCAACCTTTGTCACACTGCCAACCCCACCATCTTGCTCCCTAAGGAAGCTGGCATTGCCATGGAGTCTGTCTCTGGAACCCAGTGGGAGGGGTCTCTGGTGGTGAAATGGGAGATACCAGAAGAGTGGGTGTTCACTTGTTCAGGGGCTTACACCTCGTAGAGATAGGGGCCTACTTCTCTGTACAAGGTCAGTTCTTCTTGGAAGTTCTCACCTCCCCTGCCCATCTCACCCACAGCTGTATAACCCTGCAGCAGCAGGAGGTGAGGAACTCCTGGGTCTTTGGGGTCAGCCACTGGCCAGGATAGCAGAGAGGAAACTCCACATAAAAGGAAGTCTGTCCTACTTTAAGATGCCCAGGGGGCTTTGTGCCTTCTCCCTTCCCATCCCATCTCCAGGAGCCTAGGAATACTTGGGAATCCTACATGCAGGAAAGGTGGGTGTCTGTGTTAGACTTGGAAATGGTGCAGAGACCTGTTCCCTATTGCTGTTTGAGGGGCCCAGGTTCCCTGTCTCCCCATCACCTGTGACTGGAGCAGCCTGATCTGGCTCCCTCCCTGGGAGGGAGCTCCTGTCCCTGGAAGCAGGATTCTACCTACCACCTGCTGGCTAGTTGGCTTCAGGCCCTTCTGATTCTCTGGGCCTCAGTTTTCCCTCCTGTAAAATGGAGGAAACCTTGCAGCTTCTTGAAAGCAGGAACTGGAACAGATGACTTCCTTGAGCCCTCTCCTGGGGCTGAACTTGGCCGGGTAACTCAGTAGGGCCCTGGGTGGCAGGTGGAGAAAGCTTTGCTGTGCATGGCTTTCCTGCTTTTCTGGAAGTTCTGTATCTCCTGGGTGGAGACAGCTGCTCAGCTGCAGATGTTTGCACAGAGAACTGCGCGGCCACCCATGCAAACCCACCCTCTCTGTCGCCATCAGAAGCCAGGAGGCCTGGAGTTTACAACCAGAGGAACTAAGTGGGTGGAGGGGAGAAAGGAAGAGGGCCAAACTGCAGATCCTGGGAGGTGGTTCCTCTGGTGGGGAAGCTGGAGCCTGATGGTGGGGAGGGGGAGGGGAGGCATGTTGTGCATCCTGGGAGCTGGCTTTGGAAGGAGTGGTGAGCGAGGCTTTTGAACTCTGGAACAAAGACCCAATTGTGATGCCTTTGACCTGGGACATGGTGGGCACGTTGAGGCATTTACACTGGCCACATTGGGGAAGCAGCCCAGTCAGCACCATCCCTACCTCCCTGGGCCTCCCACTGGGTGCCAGGTCTCTGCCTGTGTGCCTTCTCACTTAGCTGGCAGTTCCTCAAATAGAGGGTCCATAGAGGCAACCTGCGACCTCTGGTTCTGCCTTGTCAGAGTCCTCTGGCTGGGACCTCAGCCAGGAAGTGCTGTGGAGGTGTGGGCACGCCAGTGCTCTGCCTGGAAGGTGATTCCGAGTTCTCAAACAATGAGCACTAGGTGCCAGGCCCTGCAGTTCACAGAATCATTCCACCAGAATCGTGGAACAACCCCATGTGGCCACAGGAGGCACTTTAACTGTTTTGTGGCTCAAGTAACAAAGAGGCTAAGTAATTTCCCAAAGAGTCCAAGAGTTAGGATCTCTCCCCACTTCAGATCCCTGGGAGAGGCTGAGAATGGGCTGCGCCCAGGTGGCAAGTGGGCTCAAGTCGCATTGGTGATGCTGTGGTGGGGGACAGACAGGCTGATGAGCCAATGCAGGACTCCCAGGACCATCCTTGCCAAAGGGTGTCTCTGAGGCCCTTCTGCCAGCATGGTGCTCAGAGGGAGTAGGAGTTCATGATGCTAGTTGATTCTTTGAACTTGAAGGCAGGCGACTGCTGAAAAGATCTCAGGAGGAGGATGTATGCCCAGCACTAAAGATAACCCATCCCGGGACATAGATAGTTGGAAGTCACAGGTTCCCAAGAGCAGGACCTGAGTAGTTTTAGGGAAAGTGTTTTTGATTAAACAGAGCCTGGGAGACCCTGTCAAGAAAGGACACTTTTTTTTTTTTCTCCATTCATCACCAGGGTCACATATAGCAGAGAGATTGAACAGCCTTGTTAGCTCTGCCACCCTGCAGAGACGTCTCCTTTGTAGAGCATTCTTGTGCCTCAAAGACCACATTGGCTTCACCCTCCAGCAAACAGCCATCCTAACATTCGGCAGGGTGAAGGTGCCAGGGTCCTGGTTGCTCTGATCTGTGTTGAGCAAAACTGCTTCCAACTTTCCAGAACTATTTCTTCCTTCTCAGGAATACAGGCCAGCACAGGAAGTGGGAAGATGAGTCAACAGAATTTTTCCTGTCTCAGCTTTCTTCCTCTTTGTTTATTTCCTGGCACTGGATGATATTCTGGGGCTTCATATACACTTCCTGGGAAGCAAGACATTTTGAGCTCCCCTGGTCCATCTACTTATTTTATGAGTAAGAAAACAACCTTGAAAATCTTTGATTCCTCCAAAGTCAGCACTTTGGTCTCAGCTGAGTTGTGAGCAAAGGATAGAAATGTACTATCTTGCTCAACAGATTATTGAAAGGATGCAGGGAAATCTCACTGAAATCAAGGATGAGAAGTCCCATCCTCAGGAGGCTGGGACTGGGAACCAGAAAGTCTATACAAGCCAAAAGAAGCTGCTCTTGTCTCTGTCTCTCTTGGTTTCCAAATGGATTGAAAGCAGAGCTGTGCTCTTCTAAATGCAGACCAGCCTTCTTCTCTTCTTCAGATAGCAGCTGTTTACATGGTGTTGATTTGTTAGCATCAGACTCTCTGTGATAGCTACCAGTTACCAATGATAGCTTCTGGTTCTCTGAGCCCACAATTTTATGTTGGAGCTGGGCAGTGACATACACCCATAGTCTCATGTACGTGGGAGGCAGAGACAAGTGAATTACTGGAGCCCATGAGTTCAAGACCAGCTTGGGCAACATGGTAAGACCCCCGGTGAGACCCCCATCTCTGAAAAAGAAAAAAAATTTTTTTTGAAGTTTGTGTCTAATTGATTCCCAGTTGGCCAATGAATTGGCAGACCTCGGATCACATGTCCAACCCTGGTCCAGTCACCTGTGGTTAGGAGAAGCCTCTCAAAGCATAATCATGGCTACCTCTTCAGCAGGGGCTGTTGAGGGCAGGTTTTAAAGAAGAGAAATATCGGGAAGGAGGGTGAGGTATCCAAAAACAGTGGTTTCTACCATTTACTTGTTTAGTAGCTGTGTATAGTGGAAACAGCAAAGAATCTGGAATTCAAATACCGGATTTAAGATGGAAGGATATGGGTTAGGGATATAGCTTGCCTAGTGTGCACAAAACCCTGGGTTCGATCCCCATCACCTAAAAAATAATCTAAAATATCTAATGCTAACTATGTGATATATGTAAGAATTAATTTGTTTCCTCCTAGTAAAAAGGGATAGTGATAAGTACCACCTGAGTTTTCTATAAGAGTAAAATATAATGGATGTACAATTCATTAATTTGTTCATATAGTTCATCATTTTTGAATACTTCCTTTGTCCCAGGCCCTGTGCTAATTGGATATATACCCAAAAGGTTCTTGCCTTTATGGATCTTAAATACTAACTGATGTGAGCACTTAAGGGGTGAACCCTGTCATGAGGGTGAGATTGTTTTAGACTTTCCATTGCCTTAAGTGAACTCTAGGTATGTCCTCTGTGTCTTTTGCTTAGATTCTGTGTTCCTAAAGAACCTCTTCAGGGCTGGGGAGATAGCTCAGTTGGTAAAGTGCTTACCTTGCAAGCACAGGGCCCTGGGTTTGATCTCCAGCACCACCAAAAAAAAAAAAAAAAAAAAAAAACCACTTCATTCCCAGTTCAAGCTTTCAAGCTACACTGTTCTTAGAAAATGGGTGTAAAGATAAGTATAGGCTGTTTCTAGAAAGGTAGGTTTATTGCAACTGCATTGCAGATAAGTAAACTAGCATTCTTATCTCTGAAACAGCCTTGAGGTAGTTTGATTCCCATGACCCGTCTCCATTGGGAGGTCCTAATGGCTTGCCATCAGACCTTATTCTCTGATAGCTGTTCTCTTCCTAATTACACCACATGTGTCCCTGCTGGGTCTCCCTAATCAGCAAGTCCCAGGTCCGTTCTGTTCTGAGACCATCTCTGCTGTGCCGCTTAGCCGTGTCACAAAGCTGGCTGGAGAGGAAAAGGTCTTGGGGCATAAACCCCAGAGCAGAAGTGGACATCCTCATTTGAGGCTTCAGTCCAGCTCTGTTCATCCAAGGATAGAGACTGTTTTGAGAATAAGACTGCAGGTTCGCCTAGCAATTAAGAACATGGACTTCAAGTTAGATAAGCCTGTTTTGTTGTTGTTGTTGTTGTTGTTTGATACTGGGGATTGCACCAAGGGTGCTTTATCACTGAGTGACATCCCCCAGCCCTTTTTATTTTTTATATTGAGACAAAGTCTCAGTAAGTTGCTAAGGCTGGCCTCAAACTTGCTATCCTCCTGAGTAGCTGCGGTTACAAGCATGCGCTCCCATACCCAGTGATAAGCCTGCTTTTAATCTTGACTTCATGACTCTGGGAAAGTTTCTTGGGTCCCCTAAGCATCAGTTTCCTTGCCTGTAAAAGGGGAATAATTGCTCCCACAACTTTAGTGTTGGTATATGCTGATTCAAAAGGAATTCGGTGCTTAGGGCCTGGGACACAGTAAGCACTCAATGTATGACAGCCCTGGTAAGGCCACTGGACTGGGGCAGTTCTGACAGTTTTCCCACCTGCCTGAGAACAGATTGCACCCAGTGGTTCTAAGGATGCTGTCAAACCTGCTGGGGACCAGAGCCACCACCCTGGAGCTCAAGCCTCATTGAGGACCCAAGAGCAGCCTCAGGGTACCGGGGACTTCATGCAGGGCTAGGAAAGGAGAAACCCATTGGTGACACCCTCATGCTAGCTGTCCCTCAGTGACTTTGTCACATGACACAGAGCTAAAAAGCCAGGGGAGAAGGCTAGCATAGTGGAGAAGGCCACCAGAGGAGGAGGCCTTGGAGAATGAAAGGGTTCTAGTAGGTTAAGAGGGGCATACAGGACAGTGGGCCAGGGACAGCAAAGCAGGCATGTAGGTACCTGGGACAGAAGAAAATTGGCAGCTGGAAAGCTGTGGGTAAATTAGCCACCAAAGCCTGTGAGCAGCAGAGCCACCGGAGGAGTAGTGTTTGGAGGAGGCCATCCTGGCTGTGGCAGGAGGGCACAGTGGTGATGTGGTGGCAACAGGAGACTCTGGAAACTGCTTTTTCCTTGGCCATATCTGCTGGGGCTGCGGTCAGAGAGGCAGCCAAGGGTTTGTCAGCACTGAGCACTGCCAGCCACCTGCCTGGAGCCAGCTGCCCGGTGACCTGGCCAGTCAGCAGGCAGGGGAAGCTCCGGCTGCTTGGCTTCCACCTGCTCCGTTGGGCAGGTGGGGCTTCCGGTCACCCCATCCTGATGTTGACTCTGTGGACACGCCCCCTACCCAGACCTACCTTTGACAGGTGCCCAGTACACAGGCAGCACTAGAGACCTCCTAGCCACCCCAACACATGTGCACACACTCCCTTTGTCCCCAGAACAAATGATAGGTCTCGTCCCCTACTGAAGCACAGGGAAAACATCCCCCCATTTCCTCTATTCTTACAAACACTTCAGCAGAGTGTAGTGCAGACTCTTTCTGGGGAGTATAATTTGTCAGGACCTCAGGGAATCTGGGCTGAAAAGTTGCCCCTTCCTTGTCCTTTCTCCAGCGTGTCCTGCGGCCGCTTGATATTACACCCTTCGGCACTGGCGGTAGTTGGGGGCAACCCAGGGTAACCACCCATGCCCCTATCAGCATCTTTTCAGATTCCATAACCTCATCCTCTGGGTTCCCAGTGCTGAGCTAGAATCCTGGCCTCATAGTAGGGAACAAGAAGGGTGACCCAGTTAGCTCAGATGCCCGGCAGAGTTTGCAGGAGCCAGTGTCCCCTAGGGACACTCAAGCCAAGCTCTTGAGTCTCAGAAAACGGAGGGAAGTCTTTGGCTCGTATAACCCCACGGCCATTTCCACCTCTGTTTGAAATGTGCTATCTCAAACTATTATTTTGGTTTTGTTTAATTGTTTCAGCCCACAGTTCCCCTGTCAGCTGGGCATTGCGCAGTCTCATGCTAAAATTCATTTGCCTCCCCTAAGCTTTTATTGGAAGGAAGTGGCCCAGGAGCACCGGAGGAGATGAGGGAGAGCCAGAAACAGAGGAAGTCTGCCAAGGACTGGCCGTAAAGGACCAGTCTGCACGTGGGGGTCTGAGACCAGCGTGCCGTAGCCGAGTCCTCTCCTTTAAGGATCTGGCCTGTCGGCATCACCATAGGCTGCCCTTGGGTTACGGTGTCCTGGAACCTAAGCACGTGGCCAGAAGCCTACATGTCTGTTCTCTCAGACTCCCACTAGGAGGGCCACCTGGGGAAAAGCCTGCTCCTGCCAGCTAGTAGAAGGTTTTGGATTTTCTCAAGGTGCTCTCTTTCTGAATCACAATATTTTATGTTTTACAAGATAGAGAATCATGCAGATTTTAAAACATCTTGGTAAGAAGCAGGGTGGAGATTGCCATTCTGTCTTTCCAAGGAGGAAGCTAAAGCCCAGAGAGGTGAGGTGACTTGCCCCAGAGTTGCACAGGAAGGGAGGCAAGGGCTTGCTTCAAATACTGAGCTCTGTCCAATAGTGGGAGACCTGAGTGCTTTCACTGTGGATTTTATTTCTTCATAAAGCCAAAGCCCTAAGAGCTTTGCAGCGTGTGTTCCCCAGGCCTCTGAGAGCCAGAAAACAGGTCAATCCTGCTAAAGCTCTCACTGGAGTAGGGAAAAGGCCAAGAGGCTGCAGGTCAGGGGGAATCTGAAGGAGAAGGAAAACACATTGACTCAGTTTTGAGCAAGAAAGTTTCACAAGTGTCCCACTTTTGGCTCACAGGGTCCTTGGGGAGGGTACCCGGCCTGCATGGGTGGGTGGGTCTGCTTATCAGGGCATGAGGGTGGAGTGCGCTGTGCCTTGCTGGTGCTGGTCGGGGCTCCATCCCATGCTGCCTTCCCCTTCATCCAACCAAACACACCCATCCTGGCCCCTTTCCCCAGCCCCACGTCACCCAAAAATGACCTGCAGTCCAGCCCCTTTCCCTCCCCACACCTCAACATTTAGACCTCAGGGACAGCTTCCATAGGATGCAGTTTGCTCAGTCAGTCAACAAACAGAACACCTACTGTGTGCCCTGGGGCACAGCAGTGTTTTCCCATTGCTGAAACTGACAGCTTTCTAGGGTTCTTCTCTACCTGCAGAGTAAAAACCCAGATGCAATAAGTCCTCTATGTCGCCTGCACTCCTACAGTGCACGAGGCAGAAACCTCCATGTTGCTACCACAGAAGGGTGGGGCTCCGAAGGACAGCGGTAGGTTCGTGAATGCTTGGGGTGTGTCTGGTCTGGCGGGAGGGACGGCTTCTGGAGAAGGTGAGCCCTGACTGGGTGCAGGCCCGTGTGGCCAGCAGGGCCACAGAAGGCAGGAGCGATCTGGTCAAGGGATGGTTGCTGTCCACAAGAAGATGGTTCACCTGGCCCTGGAGGGGCCTCAGATGTCAAGTGCAGGGAACTTCTCCCCTGTCCCTCCCCACCATGAGAGAGGAAAGGAGGCCTAGGAATGGGAAGTCACGTGCCCGAGGCCAGCTTTGTGCCAGTCGTCGGCTCTGGGCCCTTGGTGCCATGGGGGCTGCTGAGGCCCCGAGGAGAGCCGCAGCACACGCCAGGGAGGGCAGCACGTACTCAGGGCCTCTGGGCCACTCTCCCTACTGAGCTGTGCTCCCCATGCTGGGCCCTGCAGCCTGCGGCTAAGCCTGGAGAACACGGACCCACTTCAACGCTACTTCTCACGGCTGGGGTCAAGCTGGGGGAGAAGCGACGGTGCCATCCAGGGAGGGGGGCTGCCCCATGGCTGGCTGGGAGCCCCCCTCAGACACAGGCTCTGCCTCCTCGGCCTTTTTTGTTCTCCCTTCCCCAGGCAGGGGGCGTGGTTGCTGTTGAGGTTGGCCGGGCGTCCAGTTCTGGTGTTTCTGGACGCTGTCTTGTCTGTTTTCTGTACTTCTAATCAGTGCTTGCACAAGGGCCCAGTTTCTCTGGGTTCAGCGTGTTCCCCATCTTGAGACTGCGGCAGGATTTTAAGCTGCTGTGATAGGGGCTGTGAGGGTGGGTAGCGAGCAGGTGTGACAAGGACAGAGGGCCCGGGGTCCCTTTACCAGCACCTGCAGTGTTGACTACAGGTTTCTCTCTTGCCTAGCTTGACCAGAGGACCTCAGTGTCTGGCAGCTCTGGACACGCACTTCTTGCTTGAGGGATCACACTTGGCAAGAGACCAAGGGTGTCGCGTTAATGGGCGGAATGGTTGGCGTCCCATCGTGGAAGGAACCCAGGCTTTGCATAAGAGGATCTTGGTCAATTTAGGCTCCAAACTGAGCCACCAACCAGTCAGGAGACCTCAGGCAAGCCACTTTGCTCTCTGAGCACCAGCTGTCATCATCGGAGGACCAGAAGTGTGATGAGGAGTGACAGCAGTGGCCCTGGTTGCTTTCCAGAGACCAAGGTCCCCATCCCCCTGATTGTGCTCTTACCAAGCGGGGCCAGAAGCAGCCCCTTCATCTGCCTGGCCTGGAGCTCCTAAGAGTCCCTCTTGCCCCTGGGGCTCTGGAAACAAGCCGGTCAGCACAGAGGAGCAAGCAAGGGGAATTTGACCGTGTCGGGCAGCCTTCAGCCAGTCACCCAACTGCCAAATGGGTCAATGGCTGCAAATGTCCCTGGGTTTGTAATGATGATCACAGGATGGTGGATTCCTGGACACCTTCGGTATGGGCTTTGTGAGGCCAAATGCTTTACAGATTAAATTTCCGGAGAAAGAACAGCTGAGCAGTAGTCTCGAGCTTCCCTGAGCCACCTCTGTACTAATGCTGCGGAAAGGTGTTGGTGTGTGTGTGTGCCTGCGTGTGTGCGTGGGAGTGGGTTTTTCCCTAATTAAAGGGGGGTGGTTTAGGCAAAGGAGGAAGGTGGTCAGTCTCCTGTCCTTCAGTTTGCTCGTGCTTGTGTTTTCCAGGACAGTGCCAGGAACAGAATATGTTGAGTGTCGTGCAATTTCATGATGGGGGTTTCGGGTGGCCTTCCCTGCACCCTGCCCCCTTAAAATAGTGTTTTGAAGGGTTGCCCTGGAGAACCACTGAAAGCAAAGGGACTGATGAATGTCTTTGGTCATGTCACATGAGGACAAAATTCTCCGAGTGAGGGAGGGTGTCTCTGTCATCAGCAATGCTGCAGGGATCCAGGGCTTCCCCAGCCAGAAAGCCAGTGTAGGATCTAATCACAAACAGGCCAGCATCAGTTACAACCAGAAATAGTGCTTTAGACTCTTGGCTTTGATGGGGAGGAATGCAGTTTTCCCCAGCCCCTCCCCCATCCTCCTCAAGTTAAATGAGATCTGTGAAAGCCATACTCTGGGGCTTAGAGAGGCCAACATTCAAGCCAGAGAGGGGTTGCAAAGGCCAGTGATGGAGGACTCCACTGACCCCCACTGGTATTGGGGTTGGAATTCACCTGACCCCCATTCTTCCTTGAGGTGAACTGGGGAATCCCATTTTCCTAGTCTCTCTCTCTCTCTTTTTTTTTTTTTTGGTACCGGAGATTGAACTCAGGGGCACTCAACCACTGAGCCACATCCCCACCCTTTTTATATTATATTTAGAGACAGGGTCTTGCTGAGTTGCTTAGGGCCTTGCTGAGTTTCTGATGCTGACTTTGAACTTGTGATCCTCCTACCTCAACCTCCCAAGCCACTGGGATTACAGGTGTGTGCCTCCATGCCCCAAATTTCCCAGTCTTGTCTTCCAGGGGCCTGTCCGCTCTGGCTTGCCCACCAGCCAAGTGTCCAGGTGTTTTCTGCACGTTGCTGTGCACTTTCACTGTATGGGAAAGCAGGTAGGGAGGAGGTCAGATGAGAGTATCAAAGAAAATGGCTCAGCACATTGGAATATTGGGGCTTCATCCCTTATGGCTCCAGTCCATCTCTAGGGGCTGCTGCTTCTCACCCTCTTCCCCTTCCTCACCCAGTGCCCAGGCAAGCCTCAGATCAGTTCTGCCCTGCTTGGACATCATTAACGCTGCTCCCTGGAGGCTTGGCTTTGTGTAGGGCTTGCTTCCCTGGCTTTGAGGGGATAGCATGGGCCTTGTTGACCTAGAGTGGAATTGTAGCTGGCTGTTCCTTAGAGGAGAGAAAAGAAGTTCACCTCATCATCCAGCTTTGCACTAGAAGAGTGAGCATCCAGGGACCGGCCTCACCGACCCCCTTATGAGTATTTACCCTCACCTTGTGCTGACAGCCAGACACAGACTCATCTTGACTCTAAAGGGCCTTAACTCTCAGTGGGGCCAGAGCGACTTGTCAATACTGATGTGGTAGCTGGAAGGAGAATTCTGGATCTCAGCTTTAAACTACCCTCTATGCCCCCATCTCTCAGCCCTCATGGCGTTATCCCACCCGCCTGGGACCCTGGAGGAGAAGAAACTCCATTCTAGAAGTGACTCCCAGGTCGGGGGCTGATGGAGTCTGAGCCAGGTTGGGCAGGTACCTGATCCAGAGACCTGGGCATAGAGATTGGGGGATGGAGACATCCATGTTCTGGTCTAACAGACAGGTCAGAGCTGGGGAGCTGTGACCGATGACATGATGTGTGATATTGCCCACTTCCTGTGGAATGAAGTTGTAGTGTGCCTGGCTGAGACCTGTGACTTCATGAAGGCGTCTAGGACCTGCCACTGCCAAAACATATTTAAAGGTGGGGAATGCTCACGGCCCTCCCACCTTCTGTTATCAGACTCTTCCAGGCCTCCCACCCCAGAACCCCTTCTGGAATATAGTCTCTCCTCCCAGAGCATCCCATCCCAGGATGCAGATGAGAGGCAGTATGAGACACAGGCTAGGTCAGTGACTTCCCCCAGCTTCCTACCCCATCTCTGTCCTTGGGTAGGGTGTTGATTAATCTGAGCCTTATTCAGGATGTAGAAATCCAGAACCAAGTAAATAAGTGAGCATGTAGTCAGGAGCTAGAGATCAGACTTTCATGTGCCAGTTCTTGCCCCAGCCTTTATCTCCTGCTGTGTTCAGACAGGGTGAACAAGGAAGATTGATGCCCATCTTCATGGAGCAGATGGGCCGAAGGTGGAGCTGATACTTATCTGCTCAGACTCCTCCCAGGGAGCTTTTTTCTTTGTACTAGGAATTAAACCCAGGAGCGCTTAACCACTGAGTCCTATTCCCAGCCCCTTTTATATATATGTTTTGGATACAGGGTCTTACCAAATTGCTTAAGGTCTTGCTAAATTGCTGAGGCTGGCTTTGAATTTAAAATCCTCCTGCCTTAGTTCCCCAAACTGCTGGGATTGCAGGTGTGTGCCATCATGCCCCAGCCCCAGGGAACCTTCTTTTTGTCACTTCCCTTCTGCTGTTGGGGTTGGGAGCCACCAGGGATTGGCAGGGTAATGTGGGAAAAGCTGCATTCCTCATTGGTACTCTTAGGTGTTCTTCAGTACTGCCTGGCCAATCACTGTGGCAGATCTCTAGAATGAACTGGATAGACTCTGGGGCTTGTGAACTAAGGGAGTTACTGGGTTGAAGTGACCTTTTCTCCATGGGTTAGGTAGGATCGGTACTAAATCTGTTCTTGGGAACCAGGAAAACATATTAGTGCCTAGAGTTAAAAGAGATGGGAAGGAAAATAGGACAGAAAGAAGCTCAGAGAACCCATTCCTAGATCACCACAGACAACCCCAGTGAAGTTCCAGGATAATCATCTGGGGACAAGGGTGTTTAGGGCTCAAATTGAATCCATTTGCTGCTTTCTGAGGACTTCATACCAGAAACACGTGGGAAAGGCAAGCAAGGGATCAGAGAAGTACCTCCTCCACGTCGGGCAGGGAGCCGGACCCCTTCTGTCCTGTAATTCTCTCCATGGCCCTGCACAGTACAGTAGCATGACCTCTGTTGTACAGATCAGAAAACTAAGGGCCAGAGATTTCGGGTCATTTTTCAGGTCTTCCCCATACACTCCGCTGCCTCCCGGTAACTCCCAGGGCTCTCCACAGCATAGGGCATCTTGGCGAGGGAGCTGGTTTTGGTGTAGCTGTCTGCCCACTGCCCTCTGCAGGACAGGTCCTGGGGCAGCCCATTCCAGAGCATCCAGCAAGGAGGAGGGCGCTGTGGGAGGCCTGTGTCTGGTCTCTGTAGCTGCCTCAAATGGGCTTGGGAGAAGCCTCTGTGGTGTCCCTCTGCATTCCTCCAGGAACCCCTCCCAGAACAGAGTAGGCTTGTCCGAGGTGACTGGCCTGCGCGGCCTCCCTGAGCTTTGCTTTTCCATTCCTGTGAGGGGAGAAGCCCAAGAGGAAATGGCCCAGTCAGGTATGGCAGACTGCAGGAATGTGAGCTCTCGGGCTGGGAGTATCTGCCCCCTGGGTGATCTGGGGCCAGACGGACAACAGCAACAACCATCTGCCTGCCTCAGGTTCCTGAGGGGAGGCCCCCTGCGTGACCTGGGGTGCTGGAAGTCAGTTATTTCCCCAAATTGAGGGCCTGGAGGAGGGAACACTGCCCAGGGAGAGCAGCTGCACTGGATTCTAGCAGGCGAAGCACCCCCCGCCCCGCCCCCAGCCAAAGGGATGAGAGCAGAGGAGAAGATGCCCAGAGCTGACCCCACACTGACCCCAGGAGCTGCGCTTGAGAGATCCTGAGGACAAGGAGGTAGGAAGACCTGGAATGGCTCGAGAGAAGCCTGGGTCAGTCTGTCATCGCATTTCATTCTCAACAGCTACTTATTAGGCTCCTTCTTTGCCCAAAACACCAAGCCAGGCAGCATCATGACAGGATGCCCAGCTGAGCAGGACCCATCCTTTATCCTCAGAGAGCTCCTGGGCCAATTGGTGGACATGGCCAACTCAAACCTCAGGTCGTGGTGTTGGGGCAGCTCAGGGTAAGAAATCTGAGGCCAGCTGGCAGGTAGTTACCAGAACGACAGAGAGGAGGTAACTTGAAGAACAGGACTGAATACAGTGATGAGTCAGAGAGACCAATACATTTGGAACCTTCTGAGACCTGCTGGGTCAAGAAGAGTAGGATAGAGACCATTTCCCTCAGGTCTCATGAAAGGCTCATGTCAGATCCCACAGTCACTGGGTAGCCACCCTGCAGTTAGTGTTTGGCCATTCTGCTCCTCAGTTTCCCTGTCTATAAAATGGGAATAATATCCAAACCCACGTATCTGTTGGGAAGTTAACCATGAAGGAAAATTGTCAAGTGAAGTATTCATTTTCCTTTCCTTTTCTCTAAATGGCAGGGATGGGCTAGCATCCAGGCCAGGCAGTAAGTTATCTCTGGGGGAAAGTTAGAAGTCCATTGGATTCCTGAAATTACATGGAGTAATAACCTTTCCACTCCCCATCTGCCATCAACCTGGAGATTTTTCAAAGCATTTTTCCATTCATCTTTGAGTAACTCTGAGTGTCAGAAGGACAGGTGGCTTTGTTTTGGTTTTTCAAAAGGAGAAAAGGTAAGTAGTTTGCACAAGAACTCCAAGCTTGCTGCTGGTGGCTAAGTTGGAGGTCAACCAAGGGGCTGCAGATCCTTAACCCAGTGCTTCTTCCAAAGCAGGATCAGTGTTTCCCTGAGAGTGGGTCAGGCAGCGGTGTACGACACATTGGATTCCATCACCGTTTTCCTTTCACTACGCGTCGGGTCAAGGGAAAAGTCCCCATTTGGACGCCTGTGTAGTCAGTGCCTTTATAACAATGACCAATGTCCTTTTTTTTTGGTTGATTAAGAGAAAATCTGGCTCAGGCTTAGTATCTTGCTAGAACTTGCCTTCATATCTTGCTGAACCTGATGACATCATTGCTTCGTTTCATTTTATGCATTTTTCCAGTTATCTTCTATTTATGCCAAGGGGTCCTGGTTTTCCATTCTGTCTAGCACAGGAAAATGGCTTTCTGAAAAGCATATTTACATTTGTTAAAGTCAGTTTAAATAAACACACTAAGGAAACACCAGTACAGGTGTTACTCAGGCTAATGTGCTGGTTCCCTGCGAGTTTGGGAAATGCAGAGTTAAAGGACCCTAAGTGGGACACTTTCTCCTGAGCACTCTCCATGTCCCACAGTCTCCTAGGGTGACACCAGTGGCTCCCAAATTCCAACTGGGAAAGGAGCCTGGAAAAGCATTGGCATTCGTGGTGGCTGCTCCCCACACCATGCAGAAGAATCCACGTTGTCGGAGAGCCGTTGACGTCAGGCGGTGCAGAGCTTTTGCAAGCCCTCTATTTAAAATTCCCCAGAAATTAAATAAGGAGGGTTGGAAGGAGGAATGCCCTCAACAAATTGTGGAGCGGGTTTGTTTTGTTTATGGGGATGGTCTTTAAAGTTGCAATTGCCCCCGTTTTATTTTTGCCCAGTTGAAGAGCGGCTGAACTCAGCTTCAAGGGTGGGGAGGGTTGTCAGCCTCCAGCTTTTATTTGGAACCAACTCCGTTCTGGGGCCAGGAAGCTTCCATTTTTAGCAAAGAGAGAAAAGAGAAGAAAGGTACAGACTTGTCCATGTATACTTCTTAGACGCTGGAGAGAACTCACTCAAAGAATAGGGATAACCCTTTAGTTTTCCAGTGACCAGTGACAACTGCAGGACCTTTGGAGCCTCTTCTCCACACCACATGTCAAGCATGACACAGGCGCATTGCTAGACAGGCACTTTCCAGGCTTGCCTTTTCTCCCCTGTGCCCCGGGGAGACCGTGGGACCTCAGATTCGCCGCTCCCCCGTGAGACAGCGAGTCCCTTCAGCCTCTTCCTTGGTGAATAAGCAGGCATCATTCTGGTTCCATGTTTGTTTCCTGAAATCCCTCCCCATGGTGGTCCCTGTGATGACCTCTGGCAGCATGTGTGTGTGTTGGTGGGGCGGGGGGTTCCGCAACCCTGCTGCCTCACAGTGAGAACGGTAGATGAGTTTTATTCTCTTCCAAGCCTTGGGGTTCAACTCAGCTTCATGTCCCACATTTGTTAAGCCATCAGACACACCTCCCTGGGCTGCAGGCGGCAGCCTGGTCTCCTGCGTCCTCTGCATACATCAAGAGGCTGCATCAACTGACCTGTGCCGTCTAGGTGTGGGGAAGTGCACTTGAAGATGTTTGTTTGCGTGGTGGCAAAGTTGTCTCAACACAGTTCTCTGAACTCATCTCCTTCGTTAAGTGACACATGACAATATATATGTATATATGTCTATAGCCTTGGAATATGTGGTTCAAGGATGTGGCCAAGATTGCTTGTGACGGGGTATCTGAGGTTGGAGAAATGCTGATCCCAATTCACTCGTGCTTGGAAAAACCCTTGGATGAGATTTTATGCCCAAAGCCCCTTCAGCCTGGCTGTCCTTGCCGTGTGGGCTCAGAGGAGAGGTGACTTGGAAATGGGCCTGAAACCCTCCTGTCAGCCCCCTCCTCTTAGTGGGGGCCGGGGGTGTACATGCCATGCCTCTGACTTGCCTGAGACTTGGGCTGCTTGGTAGACACCAGTGGAGTGGAGGAGAAGCCCGCGATGGCACTGATTTCCTTGACTTGTCTAAGAGACGGGGATTTGAGGGACTAGTCAGATGAGCAGGTGGTGCTGGTCTCTGTGCCGAGGAATGAATGGCTGGAGAGGCTTTTGAGGGTAACCGAATGATTGCTATGCAGGGTGTCAAGTCCTGGGTGCTAATTCTGGCGCTGCCCCACCTAACCTTGCTCCTTACCTGGTACCTGCTAAGGGAGCCTGAGATTTAAGAGACTCAGGAGGAGGCAGGCGGACTTCTCCCTCCAGGCCTGTTGGACTTCAGGTCCTCAGAAGTCCTTGCTCATCCTCACTGCCAAGTGGGTGAGCCCCACAACTCAACAGCTCGGCTTGCCCTGGATACTCCCCATTTGCTTCACATAAAATCTTGGCATAATTATTAATAGCATGACTTCGTTTGCTCAGAGTTTGGACAGTAAATTATAAGAGCACTAGACTAGCCAGGTGCAATGGTGCACACCTGTAATCCCAGCTACTCAGGAGGCTGAGTCGGGAGGATTGCAAGTTTAAGGCCAGCTGGGCATCTTCCCTTCTCAAAATATAAAATTTTTAAAAAGGGTTGGGGAACCTATCTCAGGGGTAGGGCACTTGCCTAGCATGCCTGGGCCCTGGGTCCAATCCCCAGCACTACAGTCATTAAGCTGTGTCCTTTCGTCTTTCCATTTTACCACTTAGCATCTTGTCAGGTCTGACCCATCATTACCATCTGCTCTTCCCCCTTCCTTTGGCTCCTGATCCTGGCACAGCTTTTGCCAAATGAGATGGTGCCACCAACACAGCATCTTCAGTCTTCATCCTGGGTTGATTAAAACATCCATCAGGATAGATTCCCTGGGGATATGACTGTCGTCAGCTGTGAATCTGTCCATGCAGCCCTGCAGCCCCCAGGTGCTGCGGAGGTCAGGCAGACCCATGGGCCTGGAGGGCTCTGCTCTGCCACATCCTGGACTCACGAGGCCAGCGGTTCACCAGCTGGTAGAACTCAGGGTGATTGACCCCACTCACTCCCTGCTATATCCTCTGGCCAGCACTCTTGATTGGTGTGCAGAGCCCCCTTTCTGGGTTCTCTGAGCCTTGCTCAGGGAATCCCTGTTCATTGGGACCACAGCCAGCATTGAGGTTGCTGATCTCTGCTCTGGAATTGACCTTCGCCTTCCTTGAAAGTTGGGGCCAGCCCATTTTGTGTCCACTGGCCTTGCTCCCATCTTTGTCTCCAAGATCCCTGATGGTGACTTGTAGGCTGTTTGACAAGTACTCTCAGGACCTTTCCCACGGCCAGCTGATGAGATCACATGGAGGACAGTCTGCCAGCACTGTCTTTGTCCCTGCCTTCCATCCACCTGCCCTCCTTCCATCAGCAAGCCCTTCCAGCGTGGGCACCGCTTCAGAGCCGGCAAGAGTGCCGCACACCCGGACCTCCTCTGTCTGCCTCCCGTGGCCACGCTTCCTTGGAGAGAAACTTCTCTCTCCTTCCTCTCTGTCCTGGAACCCTTTTTGTTACCCTGGGTGTTTTCCAGGGCTCCTCTTTTGGGAACCTAACCTTCCTGCCCTGATTCTCAGAGGCTCACGCCTCCCTGCTGGCCTTTTGCGATGCCCGCTCTGCCAGGTCCTGGAACATGGCTCGCTCCCTTTACAGTCACTTCTCTCCCCGTTCACATCATTTAGGCTCACAGTTTGCCTTCCTGCATCTTCTACCTCCTGAGCCATCTTCTGTTCGGGAATCTGGCCACACGTTCATCCCCCTGTGCTCCTCTTTATGATGGGGCGGATGGCAGGGACTTTATTTATGCCCCTCCCCATTCTTTCCATCGGGCACGGCCCCACGCAGCATCCTGAGCATCCAGGCTGGGCCGTGTCCGCCTCCGCTCTGCCCTTGCTGTGCTTCCTCCTGGACTGCCCTCCCCTCTCCCCTCCAGATTTTATCTTTAGTCCCTTCATTTCTTCTCTATGAATTCTTCCCTGACTCCTTGGCCTTGTCTCTGACTGTCTGCAGTTCCTTCAGCAAGATTTGCGTCAGCCACCACCAAGTCCACTGCATGGGTTGTCTGGGTCGCCCTCGGCAGTCTCGTGCTGTGACTCACCCTGTGTGTGGCTGTGCCCGGTCCCTCCACTGTCTTGTAGCCCCTGCAGGGGCCTCATCTTGCATTCTCTCTGGGACCCCAGCCCCTTCCAGGGCCAGGCCTAGAACCGGGTCCACATGTTTTCAAAAAGAGACCTTCCCGGGTCAAGGCTAAATGATAACACCACCAAGTGTCTTTCCCTGAGACCAGACACCTAAGACCCATGTGTCCAACTGTGGGTGGCATTTGTCACTGGGGGGCTTCTTAGATTTCCCTGTGGCTTGCATTTAAATTAATGTTAGCTCCTTGCAACTTACTAGGAATCAGGTGCTGGTTGTTGTTTTTTTTATAACTTTATTTATTTATTTATATGGTGCTAAGGATCGAACCCAGTGCCTCACATGTGCTAGGCAAGCGCTCTACCACTGAGCCACAACCCCAGCCCCTCAGGGTTTTTAAAGGACTTACTCATCTAGTCATAACAACACTGTGAGATGTAAGTACCACTCTAGGTCCATTTCACAGATGAGGAAACTGAGGTAATTGCCAAACTAATTAGCTAGGAAGTGGCCAAATTGGGATTTGATGCCAGGCAGCCTGACTCTAGAGCCCTTAAAACCATGTCCTTTACCTATCATTCTGTCACGTGTCCCCTGTCTATAAATGCTCATTAGTCCGGCCACCTTCTGAGTGCCTTGCTCATGACCTTGGCTTGCCCAGACCCACCAGAGCCCTGCAGGCTTGTCTGGGCCCTAGCCCGGCCCTGGGCTTCTGGGCTGGTCCAAGGAGGTGGGCAGGCTGGAGCTGAGGTGGGAGAGGTGGCAGAAGCCCAGCTCTTCTTGTGTCTTCCTGCCATGGACTGCACGGAGCCTTCCAAATGGTGACGTAGCAGCTTGTGCTAATGGTCTTGGAATCCAGGCACCCAGGGAAGGTTCTGGGGCCCTGGTGGCCTCAGGCCCCATCTGGGGGAAGGGCAGGCCCTGGACAACAGAGCAGGGCTGGTGCCAGGGTTAGGGCCAGTTGAGTAGGCCCGGAAGACAGGAGTTGTGGGGGGGCACACAGGAGGGACTCGGGGAGCCTCTGCCCCGCTCCAAAGCCACTCCTGTTTTCTTTGGACCATAGAGGCTGCATGCTGAGAGCTGGAGTGTGTCTTGGCAAAAGGCTGCAGTGACAGAGCCTTCTGACCAGGGAGGCCTGGCCCCGGGAAGGGTGGCCTTTCACTGTTCTTAAAGGCACAACATGCGTGGGCAGCCTGCGTTTCCAGTTCCTCTGGTCCCTGCCTCAAGGTTACAGGGAGGGGGCCAAGCTGGGCCAGGGCAGAAGCAGCCCCTTAGAGGGAGGCTAGCCTTGGACAGGTGTGGCTTGGCCAGTGCACGTTAGAGCTCTTCCTCTCCTCAGTGTCTCCTCAACTTCGCTGTTTAGTGCTCACTGATACCTGCCCTGCTCCCTTCTGCAAACCTGCTCTAAGCAAAGAACATGGGAGCACCTATACGTGTTGCCTGAGAGGACAAGGCCCATGCCAAGACATGCAAGCAGCAGGTACTGGTTGAGGTTCTGGGAAGAGGGACTTTGGCTCCCCCATCACCCAAACCAGCAAGACCCTAAGAGGCTTGCGGTCTGGGGCTGTGTCTTCTACATTCCCCAGTTCTGTGAACTGCCCTTCTGCACCTGGATCCTGAACCTTTAGGGAGGCCTGGGTCAGAGTCAGCGCTCCAGGCGTGCTGCATCCATAGGTGGGAAGGACTTGGAGTAACATACAGGGAAGAACAGGCAAGGCCCGGATGTCAGCTGAAGTCTGAAGTCTCCCAAACTCCAAGGATCTGAATATGGGCTGAAGCTGGGAAGCCAGAGCTCTCCTGCTGGCCTCAGCTGCCACCACACAATTGAGTCCCCACTGTGTGCCACGCCTGGGGTGATGGGAAGCAGAGTCCGACCCCCGAAAGTGTGTTGTTCATGGTGCTGGTGTTTCCATGCATGGGCAGTGCCCGGCACGTGCCAGGTGCTTGTGAAAAGTTCCTGGATATTGTCTACATCGTGTGTCCCTGATGCAGGGCCACCCTGTGAGTGGTTTTTATTATTCTGGTATGCCAGTGAAGCTCAGAGAGGACTAGTGGCTTGCCCCAGGTCACCTAGGTCAGCTAGGAAGTGGTGAAGTTCCAAACTGAAGCCTGACCTGGAAAGGAGGCTAAGATGCATCCAAGGGACCCCTGGATGAGCAGGGAGAGTAAGGAGGGTCGGGGCTCCATGGAGGATGCATCCCAACATCTGGAAGGACTGGGAGGATGTCAGAGGGAGAGGAAGGAGCAGGGTCTCCCCTCCCCCACCATCTGCTTTGTCCTGGGCTGAGCTGTGACCTCAGAGGACTTTATTAACATCCTAATTGTGTGCAGCTGGCCTCACTCTGGCCCTAATGAGCTCATTATCCTCCCTCCTTAAGGAGGCCATTGTGGCCTGGTCACCCTGGGGACAGCAGTGGCCTGGGAGTGGCCATCACTTCCTGCTGCCCCCAACTCCTCCTGCAGAGCCGAGGCCCCCAGCACTCCCTCGTTCTGTCTCTCTCAGTCCCTCTTGCCTCACTCTCCATCTTGGTCTGTATCACTCTTAGTTTCTAAGTCTCTCTCTCCCCACCCCCAGTAGCATTGAGAGTCCCCAGTTAGAGTCCCTCTGGCAGGGCTTTGAAATTGACCAAACAGGTGAGCCCAGGCCAAACACGACCAGCTCCCTAAAGATTATTCTAGCCTGGAGAACTGGGCTCTGGCCTGGGGCTGCGGGTCTCCCTTCCCACTCCCTGGCCCCAGAATCCACCATTGAGAAGAGGGTTGTTCCGGGGCCTACCAAGCAGAGCTGGCTCTGAATGAGAGGAACGTCGCTATGCCTTCTGGGCCTTTGCCTGCTGGAAAGGGCTGGGCCCTGGCCCCTGGCACTGCAGAAACACAGCCCTGACTGAGGGAAAGGCCAGAGGGAGGCAGCTCTCAAGGAATTGGCCAGTTGTTTGTTCTCCTTGATGACTAGCCCAGAGGGGGGCCTGGTCTGAAGGCCAGGTTTCTCCTGCATGTCAGATGTCTGCAGTGTCCCCTCGAGGGTTCCTCTGGAACAGCCAGCAGTTTCCCATTTGAGGAACTGGATGTGGGATCCCTTTGCCTGCCCCCGTCTGGGAGGGGTCACCTCAGCTAACGCTACTCCAGGTAGAAAACCTTCCTAAGCAAAGGCCTGGCAGGTGTCACAGGGCAGGGCTGCCAGGCTGGGCTGGAGGCATATGCCAAAGTGTCTCCCAGCCAGCCAAGGCCTTAGGGGGTCCCCACCATCTCCCGCTCCCACCAGTCTCACTGCCTCACCCCCTAAAAGAGCCTGCTCCCCCTTCACAGTTGACTGCTCAAGGAAGAGGCCAGGTGTGGCTGCCAGTCTGTGCCATGTGGGCACAGACATGGTCACTTCCACAGTCCAGAGCCAGGTAACTTAGTGAAACTTCACTGAGTCTCTCTCCAAAGAGGCCAGGAGGATGGAAGAACAAGGCTAGCAGAGGCCAGCTTGGAGTCTAGAATCATCTTCCTGGTGGCTGGAAGAAGAGGTAGCTGTGCTGGTCCTGGGTGGTTATCTTTGTTAACGAAGAGCTTCATCAAGTTCATAGCTGCCATTTGTATTCTTACAATTTCACAGATGAGGAAACTGAGGCTCAGAGAGATTAAGGCAGTTTCCTGAGGTCACAGAGCAGAGAAGTGGCAGTAGAGGAATTCAGACTCAGACCTTTGGCTCCTGCATGTCCTCGCTGTGCCAGTTTCCTCATCGGCCAGGCTACTGACTGCAAGCGCAATTCTGCCCCAGATACAAAGTGGACCTGGTGCCTGTAGTGCTGACAAGATAATTCTCAGACATCAAAGCAGCTATGGTGACGCCCTGCATACTATTGGGACCTGGAGATCTGTCAGAGAAGGCTTCCTGGAAGAGGTGGGCTGCAGCAAGGACTTAGGATGAGCTGGATATGGATATAGAGAGGAGAGAGGAGGTGGCAGGACTTTCGTGCAGGGAACCATGTGCAAAGGACAGAAGCCAGACTGAGAGTGATCCTGAGGCCTTTGGGGCAGGAAGGGAACCTCCCAGGGTGCATCCCCCGGCCCCATTGCCCTCTGTGCTCGCAGACATGAAGTACAACAACTGGGAGAGAGCCAGCCATGCTGGGGGATAGACCTCCATTCTTCCAAAACCCCGAGGGAAGCCTGGAAGCTCTGCAGAGCAGGGCATCCCTGATGATTCACCTTGACTGCTAGAGGACCCGCACATGGGGGCCGGGAATCCAGATCTGACCCCCGGAATTCATAGCACGAGCTTCCTCCTGTAAAGCAGAGGGATGATGAGAGTAACATTATTCCCAAGATCCTTGAGGAGTAAAGGGATGTCTGTCAAGCTTGGTGCCTGACACAGTGCCCTCCCTGTGCTTGGCTGTAACTATTTATAATACACAGAGACCTAGCTTTGTTCCCAGGTGCCCATATGCCCCCCACCAAACAGATGTGCACACATACATCACTCACCTCCCGCAGACTCAAATACAAGCTCTGGTCTGCACCCACACCCAGCACACAGAGACTACAAAAGGCAGCAAGGCCCTGCACATATTGGGGTGATCCTGGGAACCCCACAAAGCTTGCTAGCTGGACCTTGAACCCTCTTGGACAGCCGAGTCACACCCAGGAGGTCAGGTTGTCTTGGTACCTCACAGGAACAGTTACTTTGGTGCCCCAATTAACATCTGAGCCTCTGGCATTTGGGAGAGGCTTGTCAAGCAGCCATGGGTGGGAGCAGGCCCAGGGGGGCTTTCCAGGAGACCCAGCCATGTGACTCATGCCAGGAATGCCAGAAGGTCTGTGTGGAACCAGGGTGGGTACCATGTTCACCCACCTAGGCCTTGTTTGAGCCTGTCTGTTGGCTCAACAGAGATGCCCACAGTCAAGCCTCTGGCAGACTTTTCTCTATAGCCACTGTCTCCTCCTCAGAACTGATTCAGGAGGAACCTGAGTCAGAAGCCACACAGCCCAGCTCTGCAAGCGTTGGGCTGGAGTGGAAGCCTAGGCTAGTGTTCCCAGGAAAGATTGTCAGGGGCCACCAAGCTGGGAGGATGACAGTGTTAGACCCAGGTCTTAGAATCAGAGCAGAATAGGATTCTAAGATACTTTTTGGGGAGAGATGCTCACAGTCAGTAGGCAATGTGTCTAGTCATCCCAGAAGCTTCTGGAACAATGGAGACTTTAGAAAGTGCAGGAGTCAGACAACAGGACACATGGGACGTCCAGAGACAGTGTGAGGTACCAAGTGTGGTGATGCTTTGCCCACTGGACACCTCTGACATCCATTCAACCCCACAGCAAGCCTTGTCCAGTTCCCCCTGGGTGCTGGGAGGCCAGCAGAGGTAGAAGGCGAACCTGGCCTGCCCGGCCCTGGAAGTACCCCTGGTGGTCACAGGTGCAGATCAACCCTCTGCCCTGAGTCCCTGGCTCCTGGGGAAGGGAAAGAGCCTCATGTACATGGAAGGGTTCCCAGGAATGGAATAAGGGGGAGAGGACATGATGCTTCCAACAGAGAAGGGACCCAGGTCCTGAGATCATAAGGCCCTTGAGACAAAAAGGAAGGTTCATGCAAGAGGGCAGCAGCTCCAGAACTTGCTTCCCAACTTTTCAGGATATAGACCAGCTGGATGAGACTGGTAAGAAAATTCCCCAGAAAGCGGGGGTTCCAGGGCTCATAGTCACCAGCAGAGCGAATGTTATCCCGCTCTGTGCTCATGGAGGGGAGCCTTGCCTCCTGCTGAGGATGACTTTGGACCTGAAATTCCAGAAGTAGAGAGAAGGCTTAGAAGACAGCCAGCCATGAGACCACCAAGATGCCTGCTTATCTGGGACCTTGAGCTCACACAGGGAAGGGAGTAGTCTCCCAGTGTGGACGAACAGGGAGAAGGGAAGTTGTTTGGGAGCGCGGCATTGGCAGGGACACCTTGGTGTGGAAAAAGAGGCTGGTTATGAAGTGGTCTTGGCAAATCCTCAACCAAAGCCGTGCTCCTGAGCTACGCTGTTCCTCAAAGCACATCTCATTTCATCCAATGACAATAAAATCCCTGGCCCCTGCCCAGGCCTGTCCTGGAGAAACCCACTCTCCAGAAGAAAGGCTCCCATCTGAGGCCAGGCCTTCCAGGAACTCCCTTGGCTACTGGACATGGCTCGGTCTTTGGAGGTCTGCTTGGAAGGATCTGGATGAGATGTGAAAGACTCTTGACCAGGGAAGTCATGTGTAATCCTCAGCTTTCAAGAGCCTCCAAAAGTGACCAAAAGTTGGTGACTGCTCTTTGGGGGTCTTGCGGGTTATCCTGGAGAGCAGGATTTGGGGCAGTAGCACCTTGCCTGGGGTGACTTGGAGGATTCAGTGCCCACCTGCTGAGGTCTGTGGTAGCAGGTGACTTTTTTTCTCCAGACTGGGCTCACGTGATGCTTGGTGATTGTGAAGGGTGATTAGCGAGGCCTCTCTCTGTTCAAATGATTGAGACCCAGCTCCAGGTCAGCTAATCAGTTGCCCTCTCCCGTGGACCTCCAGGTCAATGAACGGTTCCTTGGCTCATTCAATGAGGAGGTCCAGCAGGCTGGTCTAGCTTTAGTTCACCAGACTCCAGGGTGGAAGATGTCCTTCAGTCCTGGCTCATCCTCCTCCTCATGACTTCCCTGCTTCTTTATTGACTTAGCTTTCAGGCTGTCTCTTCCCACATGCCCAGGCTTTGTGTGGGACTCAGGATTCAGATCATCAAAGCACCATCAAAGCTCCTAGAACAGTCCCTGAATAGCCTTGCTTGGGTCACAGACCTACCCCTGAATCATCACAGTGTCTGGAGAGATGACAAGCCAATCAAGAGATGGCTGGCCAGCCAGGTGTGGGGGTGCATGCCTGTGATCTCAGTGACTCAGGAGGCTGAGGCAGGAGGATCATGAGTTCAAAGCCAGCCTCAGCAACTTAGCAAGGCCTTAAGCAACTCAGCAAGACCCTGTCTCTAAATAAAATATAAAAAAGGACTGAGAATGTGGCTCAGTGGTTGAGCATCCCAGGTTCAATCTCTGCTACAAAGAAAGAGAGAGAGAGAGAGATGGTCAGTCAGATGGGCCCACTTCAGTGGTTAAGGAGGCAAGGTCATGTGATGCAAATGAAGTGAGATGGAGCAACCTTGCTCCATGATCCTCAGCCAGGGTCTGTGGAGAAACTGCTGGGACTGGGGCTTCCTGGCAGAGACTGATAGGGTCCCTGCAAGTGCTGCCCTAGAGGCTGAGGGGCAGGTATCCCAGCCAAGGACCCCTAAAAAGGCCAACACCCTTTGGGTACTTTAGGGCCCCATCAGCCACAGCTTCTGAGCAGCCAAGCCATTGCTTGGGCTTCCAGGAGGATGGTGGTGCTACTCCAAGCAGCCCTCCTGGTGGCCCTTGCCTGATAGGATCAGAATGTGCAAGTGGCTATGGGTAAGATGAAGGTGGCCACATCCGTCCTATTCAAGCAAGATGCAGCTCTTTACCAGCCTGAATTGTGCTTAGAGGGGAGTTCCATGCCCACCCCAAGTCTCAGGCCACAGAGTGCCTGAAGTGTCCCCACTCCCACTGGCTGCTCCTGATTTCCTCTCCCTGAGTGGGCAGCCCTGGCCCTCTGCCTCCTTCCAGCCTACACTCAAAGAGTGGACAGAGAAACCTCCTCGGACATCATTCTGGAGACAGATCCTCTAGTGCTTCTTGACCAGCTTAGGCACTCAAAGTCTTGGGAGATGAGGGTTTGGAGCCAGAGCAGGAAAAAAAGGAAGTTAGACCATGTTTTCACTTCTACTAGCAGTGCGAGTGTGTCCCCAGTTCTCCCTGACCGATGGTTCGTGACTTGCTGGGCCAGGCTGCTTTTTTCAGGCTTGTATGGGTTGTGTCAGGGGAAGGCCTTGGTCACTGGGGTTGGCCAGGCCTGAGGTGGGAGATGGGCCCAGGAAGCAGAGGGCAGGACCTGGGTTTTTCACCCCAGGCAGAGATGGACAGACTGTGGGTCATGCCAGGCAGCCAGCAGGGGCCCTGGACTGTGGTATTTGATCCATTTGAGGCCTCTGAACCAAATAGGCCTACTCTCAAACGCCCTCTGCAACCCACCCTTTCTGGAGAGTTCTACACTCTGCTTGCAGCTCTGCAAAACCCATCGAGGCTCAGACCTGTTTGACTCAGAGGCCCTCCTGGGGTTATCCTCTGTAGAGAAGGCTCGTTCAGTTCTCTGAGCTGTTGGCTCCTCAGGACCAGGTGCAGAAATAACTGGTTAGTCTTCATTGTGTGGCTATGATTGCCAGGGGTCATGTGAGGGTGCACTGCCCGCTTATTATGATTGAAATGACCACACCATTCAAGGGCAGCTGGGAGTGGCGCTGAGGTGACAGTACCGCTGACCTGTGCTAGGGAAGCGTGAGGCAGTCATGCCTGGTTGCCTTTGAAAGCAGAGGAGGCACCGACATCCAGCCTTCCCATGGTCAGAGTGGGTTGACTCACGTCTGTGCATGGACGGAGCTCTCTTGGCTTTTCCCACGAGGTACATTTCTCATGCAGGACATCGTTATTTCTATTTTGTCTTTGTATTTTTTTTTCATCAAACATGTGTAAGGATGGATGGCTTTGTTTGGTCATCTCAGGGAGGCTGTTGGTCTTTGTGGTCTCGATGAAACACAGGCACCTTGAGGCTGGCCAAGGGCAAGTCTTTGCTGGGTGCCCGGGCCATCTGGCCCCATACCCTGTCCTCTGGCCTCTCCTTCCTTCCACAGCCCAGCCCTCAGTCCACCTCCACCATCCTGCGAAGGTTCTCATGGCCTGTTCTTTCTTGTCTCTTCTGCAGGATGGTGGTTTGTGAGTACCTCTGAGGAGCAGGGCTGGGTCCCTGCCACCTACCTGGAGGCCCAGAATGGCACTCGAGATGACTCAGACATCAACACCTCCAAGACCGGGGAAGGTAAGCGTTCGCAGGTTCTCAGGAGGGAGAGTAGAGGTTGGGGTGCATGGCCAGCTGCCTCTGGGGTCAGCCCCTCCTGGAGGCAGGAGGCTCTTCTCCCTAGAGCCACTGAAGTGGGTGGGGCCAGGCACTTTCCGCTGTATGGAAACCAGCCCACAAGCTCACCTCCCCAGGCCCGCTCTGGCCAGCCCCCACATGGGCCTGAGAACACAAGGGAAATTCCCTTGTGCAGACCCCAGGCTTTGGCAACTTTGGAACAGAGGCTGGGAAAAATATTCTTAGAGCTAGAAACCCCCAGAAAACACCCTCTCTTTGGAAGCCCTGGACACCTCTCAAGGACCCCACAGAGACTTGTCTATGGTACCAGCCCCTCACTGGGCTTCCTTCAACAAGGATGACCCCAAGAGACTAGGGGTGTTTGACTCCTGCTTTGAGTGTGTGTGTGTGTGTGTGTGTGTGTGTGTGTGTGTCCTTCCCCGGGTGGCCGTGTGTGTGTGTGTGTGTGTGTGTGTGTGTGTGTCCTTCCCCGGGTGGCCGCCAGCCTGGCCAATGGCACAGGCTCAGGCAGGTCCATGAGCCATTTCCTGGATCCATGAGGAAGCTCAGGCCTCTCACTCAGCCTCTGATTAACTCTGGCTCCATGAGGTTTTTCTGGGTGTTTCTCCTTGCATTTCAAGGAGGCTGCCTCTGCCCCCAGGCCAACACTGGCCTTGGCAGCCTGTCTGTGGACTCGGTATTCCCCAGAGCAGGCTGCTGAAGCCCAGGACTTCTGAGCCACCCCCGGTTCCCTGCTGCCTGCTCCTAGTGTCTTCCAAACCTCCTGTGGCCTGGCAGTGGCAAATCTTTCCCTAACCAACCATGGGAACAATCCAGATGGATGTGTCCAAGAGCCAGAGAGATGTAGGCCTGCCACCCAGGGCTCAGGCCACCTCTAGGTCTGCTCCTTCCACACCCACCTCCCTGCTGCCTGGGCCAAAATAAGCATCTCCCCCAGCGCCAGCTCCTTATTCTTCCCTCCCCTAAATGTCAGTTAGTTCGTTGGCAGTTGGGGCCCCACCCTTCTTCCTGTGTCAACACTTTATTTCAGCCCCTTGATCAGAGCTTGACCTTTTCAATGCATATCCACCTTGGCCAGGTCTCCAGGGACTAGGCCCCATCAGGGAGGGTGCAAGTTTCAGGCTGGGCTGATCCCTGAGCCCAGGAACTGAGTCTGCATCCTCTCCCATCTGGTCCTCTGGGCTAGTGGAGCGCCTTGGCCCTGGGGTGGCCTGGTCTGTACTCCTAGATTCCTCCTCCTACCTAGTTCTGCATCCTGGGAGGCATGCCGGGGCCCTCAATAGCAATGGCTCACAGAGGCCCCGGTGCTAGGCCAGGTGCTTTAGATACCCTTGCCACCACCCCTGGAAAACACTGTTGCTGTTCTGCTTCTCAGGTTTGGGTCCTCTTGGGCCGAACCATTGTGCCACACGCCTCTCGTGAAGCATCTGCTCATGTGCAGGGAGGCCACTGTAGGAGAGTGTGTGGTTAAGAAGGCAACGCCAGCAAGGGCAGACGAGAGGTGTACGTGGTAGAGTGAGCAAAAGCCCAGGGCAGGAAGCAGTCTGGCAGGCCTGGGAGCACGATGCCAGCCTGGTTGGAACAAGACACAGGTGCTTTGCATAGAACAAGGGATGGCAGTTTGTTGAGGACCTTGGCCTTGATGGAGTAAGAATCAGGCAGCAATCAGTGTTAAGTTCTGTGTTTGGGCGCACGTGTGTGTGTGTGTGTGTGTGTGTGTGTGTGTGTGTGTGTGTGTGTACGTGTACTTGTGCACCCATGTGCCCCCTTTTACAATTTCTGGTAGGACCAGCCACTGTGCTATGTCCACAGTGCTGCAGCTGTGTGCTAGCTGTGTAACTTGGGAGGTCCCTTAGCGCCCCTGGACTTCTGCTTCCCCACTCGTGCACTGGGGCTTGTGCTGACCACACAGGGCTTCTGCGAGGCTTGAGCGAAGTGGTCTGCCAGTGGTTTCGACTGGGCCTGGCTTGCAGGGAATAAACGTCAGCTACCATAAAGGTGGCTCCAGGTCCAGGCATCAGCTGAAGTCCCTCTGCCACCCAAAGAGGCCGCACTCCCTCACGCCACCCCACCTGAAAAACCCCACACAGGACCTGATTAATGTCCCCAGGGCTCCTTAAAACCTTGTCTTGGCCCCTGCCAGAGAAGGAAGTGTCACCCTATGAAAAGTGAGGAAACAGGCTTGGAGAGGGATGGCAGGCCTCACAGGGTGGCACAGGTCGCTGGTGGTGGGTCTGGACTGTAGTCCACACCTCCTCGCCTTTTTCCCAGACCTCGGCTTATGTGAGGCAGGTCAGATGGGTCAGTCTCCTCCCAGGGAGAGCAAATGTGTCCCAGAAGGCCTTGCAGGGGTTTGGGCAGTTTTTCTCTCATTCTTACCTTTGGCCTCCCTTCCTCCCCTGGCTCCAGGCCACCTGGAAGCTTCCTCCCACAGTTCCAGGTGGCAGGGCCAGCAGGCACCCTGGATCCCTGGTCCAGTGTCCATTCCCCCTGGAAGTTCCATAGGAAGGTGGGGCACCCAGAACTGGGGCCTGAGCACAGGGGTGCATGGAGGCTCAAAACTCAGCCATAATAACTAGAGGACCAGTGCAGGGTCTGTCCAGAAAGCAGCCCTGGCAGAGGGATCTCGAGCAGGAAGAAGCTGGGGAAACTTAAGTCTCTGTTGTCAAAGACCCAAGTGGATGGCACGAGGGAGAAGGGCCAGGGCTGCGGCATCGGCACCTGTGTGTTTTATTCAGCAAACTTTCCCAGGTCAGAGGCACTGTGCTAGGCCGTGGGAATGCCGAGACAAGAGGCAAAGTCTTGCTGGGTGTGGTGGCACACTCCTGTAATCCCAGTGACTTGGGAGGCTGAGGTAGGAGGTCACGGTTCAAAGTCAGCCTCCTTGACTTAGCAAGGCCCTAAACAATTCAGTGAGATCCTGTCTCTAAACAAAATACACAAAAAGGGCTGGGGATGTGGCTCAGTGATTGAGTGCCCCTGGGTTCAATACCTGGTACAAAAAAAAAAGAGGAAAAGTCCTCATCCTCAAAGGACTCCATCCAGTGGGACAAGTGGGAAAGCAAAGATATAAGCCAGAAAGTTCAAGGCCTGCCGGGAAGGGACTCCAGTTCTATCCTGGGCACACTCATCCCTCCCCACGTGCTGCCTGGCCCACGGTGGCAAGCTCACAGTCATACTTGTTGAGTGAGTCGATGTGAGCCCAGGCCGTCTGGGACCTCAAGCCCTCTGAATCAGCCTACCCCGGAAACAGTGATCGCTGCAGAGGGGCCACCTCCCAAAGAGGGACTTTTTTTTGGGGGGGGGATGGGTACTGAGATTGACACTTTACAGGCACTTTACCACTGGGATCAGATCTTCTCTTTTTAGTTTTTTATTTTGAGATAGTCTCTTGCTAAGCTGCTGAGGTTGACCTTAAACTTGCCATCCTCCTCCCTCAGCCTTCCCAGTCGCTGGGATTCCAGACATGTACCACCACGCCTGGCCGGGATCTTAAGCTCTATAGTTGACTCCATGGCTCTGGGGCATAAGCTGAGAGGTTTGGGTTTGGTTACATTTTTTCCCACATGCCAACCATATCACCTGTGAGATCTACCCGCATCCAGCCGGGTCTGCCCCTCGGCTCAGTCCAGGTAATGATGACCTAGAAGCGTGTTTGGACCTCCCGCTCCATCCCCTCCTCCCCTCCTCCCCTCCACCCCCCTCCCATCTCATCCTCATCTCCATTCTCTCCGTTGGTTCGTGTCGGCCGCGTGCTCCATCACCATCTCCCACACCAGTGTCCAAGAGACGCAAGGCCCATCTGCGGCGCCTGGATCGCCGGTGGACCCTGGGCGGGATGGTCAACAGGCAGCACAGCCGAGGTGACTGGGGCACACGCCTCTCACTAATGCCTGCTGTCTCTCACTAATGCCTGCTCCTTCCCACCCTCTACGCTCTGCCTCTGGCCTCTGCCTCTGGCCTCCTGACTTTACCATAGGTACAGGCCAGACTTTCCTCTCACCTTCTGCAACTGGGAGTGGGGAAGGGACCTTGCTTGGGAATTGGGGTGGACTAGGGGTGGTGCTGATTTGCTGGTGTCCTGGGGATGGGGGTCATGGGACTTAAGACAGTTGTAGGTCCCCCAGAAAGGAACAGAGCCTTGAGGAGGGGGGTGAGGCAGGTCTCTAAGAAAGACCTTGCTTGCCCTGGACAGCATAGATTGAAGGAACCAGAGGGATCTCAATCCCTATAAGGGTATCTCACTCCATCCTTCATCGTCTCCTTCTGCTGAGAAAGACTCCCTTGGCCAGGCTGTCCTTGTGGCTGCTTGGGAACTCAGTCAAAGAAGGACCAGCCCACATACCTCCTGCTTCGGTCAGCTCCACTTAAACTAGAAAAGGTGCCGAAGCCAGGCACAACCTGGAACCAGGGCGCAGCCCTGACCAGCTGGGGTAAGGGGTTAGGCCCCAGCAAGAGCAGTAGACTGGAGTTTTAGGAGGGCCTGAAGCAGGAGGACTCCAGGGAGCCTCCTGACCTGGCTGTGGACTGCTGAGGAGGCGAGACAGTTGCTGTTAGAGTTTTCCCAACATGCAGGAGCCTGGGAGGTAAGGGAAGAGGGTGTGGGCCTCTGAACACACCCCTCACCATCTGCAGCCCCCTAGACTGGTGGATGGCCAGTTTCTCCTACCCCACAAACAGCAGAGAGTATGCTCCTCAGGGTAAGGACACAGCTGGAAGCAGCTTGTCACCCCTGAGAGGGTCATGTAATGAGCACTGGCCTTTTGGGAACACAGAGATGCCCAACTCACACTCACCACCCTCAAAGCTTGTTTCCAAAAGACAGTGGGAGCATGTCTTGGTGTCTGCCCCAAGCCTGAGGCAGCAGGAAGTCTGGACTCTTGGGTGGCCACAGCCCGTGGTTGGCTCAGCATCAGGCTCAGAGCACTGGCCATGAGGAACCCAGCTTGTTCCGAGGGAGGAGCAGGGGCTGGACCCCGGGGACTCATGCAGGGCAGGGGGCTGAGCTGTAGAAACAGCACCAGGCAGAATGTAAAGCAGAGGCCACTTTCAAGCCAGAGGGAAGGAACGGCTCTCCTGGGGAAGCAGCCTCAGCCCTGGTGGCAAAGGAGAGTGGAATATGGACCTGGAATCACAGGCATGGGGGTTTGGCCTGCTCCACGCTCTACACACTGAGCCCCAAACATGACTGATTCCACAGACACGTAGCTAGGAAAGTACACGCCCCTACACAGCTCTCATGGCGTGGCCACAGGCGTGGCTGCAGTGCCTTGTCACGTCCAACCCCTCCTCCCCAGCGCAGCTACGCATCGACAGTCCTGTGCACACAGCCACTCACAGGACACATACATAATTCCAATTATGCAACCACCCGCAGACCATGCCACTGTACATTATTTACAGTCACACGTGCTTTATACATACAACTAACGGCTCACAGTCACATCGCATCGTCATGTTTGGCAACACCCACAAGTCCACGTACACATAACCCCCATGTCAAGGGTCCACAGGCGGCACATCCCCAACTATTCACAGGATGATCCATGTGGACCCAAATACCCAACCAAAGGAATACATCTACATCGCCCATACCTAGCATGTACCCCTGCCCCAAATAAGAGGCCAAGAGACCTAAACGGCATAATTTCCAGCCTTTGCTTTGTTAAACCAGGCAGCCAAGAGAAGCCTGCAGAGAGCTGGCTGGGGACATGCACTACAAACAGCAGAGTGGGCGGGGCGGGGTGGAGAGGGGACATTGAAGAGCTAGACAAGAGAAAGCGGTGCTTCCCGGGGCCCCCAGTGCACTCCCCATCCCCACAGCCAGCCAGGCCTTTGGAATCAAAGGCCTCTCCCTCGTGGAGGGGCGAGGGAGGCGTGGGGGCCGGGAGGGGAGCCGGAGAGACTGCTGACAGAGGGGAAAGTGTCTGGAAAGAGGAGGCCTCTGTGGTTTGGAAACTGCAGGGCTTCCAGCCCCCGCCTCCCAAACCAGAGCAGTCTGTCCACCTCCCCCTGCCCACTCACCCTGCCAGCCACCTGGCCAGGCCTCACCAGGGCAGGAGTGCCACCGTCCCTGCATGGCACAATCACAGCAGCCCTGGAGGCCCCTGAGCTCCCAGCCTCCCGTCCCTCAGCTCTTGCAGAGACCCTGGCCCACCCGAGCCACTCAGCAGGCCACTGAGGCCATTTCTGTCCATCTGTGCATTCTCTGGTCTGGATACCCCCACTGTGGGGTTTGCGGGCCAGGTCCAGAAGAGTATCTGTCTCCACTTGTCCCTCTAGTCACCTGTGAGTTGGGAGGACCCATGTGGCACACATCCAAATGGAGGCAGTCCATGCCTCTTCCATTCGAGCCAACCAGAATAGAAGGCCAGTTTCCCATGGGGTCAAGCGGGAAGAGTTGGTGTGACTGCCTGGCTTCAGGGATTAGGGACCTGAATTCTCCCTCATTGTCCTGCCCAGTGACTAGGTCAGGGTGAGCCTCAATGGCAGCCAGTGCACTTACAAGGAGCACATAAACTCCAAGGGGATGTGTCACAGCCCAGAGCCCCTAAGAACAGGGCCTTTTGCAGGACCTACTCAGATTTGCAGGCCAGAACTGATATCTGGTTCTGTCCCCCTCCCTATCCCAGGAGGTCAGAGAAAACAGAGCTTCCATGGCCTGTGGGACTCTGGCTGCCATAGGCACCCTAAGAGGTTGCAGTGGCTGGGCCTGGCTGCCCTGGGAGGCTGAGCCCACACTACATGGTCAAGACCGTTCTTGGCCGTGGGGCAGGGCAGGGCTTCTCTCATCTTCCCCTCAAGAACTGTGATTTTTCATTGCAAAAGCAACCTTGCTAGGAAAACTTCAATGGTGGCTTCCTGCTCAAACCACAGCCTTTTAAAAATAGCCCAGCCAAACAAAGACAAAATATGAAGCACAGGCCTCACCTCCCCGGGCCTCAGACCTGGATTCCTGGGGCCTGGTGCTGCCCCTCAGGCCACTGCCTGGGCCAGGGTTTACCGTGCCCCACTGGAAAACGGAGCAGGACCAGAAGCAGGCAGGAGAGCGAAGGTTGGCCCAGAAAGCGGGGAGCTGCTCCAAGGCCCGAGTCAGAGTCTGTCTGGGCAGGTTCTCAGGCAGGCTTGGCAGCAGTCCTAGGTGGGGCTGGAGTGGAATCTGGGCCCTCCCTGAGTCAGAGCTGAGAAAGGCCCTCGTTGTGGAGAGCACGCTGCGCAGTGGCACAGCCCCCTGTGGGTCGTCACCCACACTTTGCTTTTTGGCAGCCTTTCAGATGAGACCAGTGGCCCATCAGTTCCATCCTGCAGCCTGGCAGGACAGCCACCTCCACCCCAAAGGGAGTCACTATCTTGGCCCAGCACAGGGCTGCAGACAGGACCCTGATAATCCAGGGGAGAATGAACAGATGGCCCTCCCTGAGCAGGGAGTCGGGGTGGCAGCTGTCCCCCTCCCCGACAGCTGCCAGAGGCTCAGGCAGGCTGCCTGAGGGTCCAGCCAAGGAGTCCAGGGGGTGGTTGTCGCAGCTGGGAGCCAGGGAGGGGCTCTTAGAGGCCAGCTCCTGCTATTTCCAGCTCTCTGCAGGCTTCCCACTTTGGCCACTGGCCCCGCCCAGCCCGGCCTTCCTCTGGCGGAACCGCCCACAGCCCCCTGCTGCACCAGCACGCTCCACCTCTGGAGCACCCAGGCCCCAGAGGACCTTCCCAAGCCTTCGCCCAATTGCCAGCTTTTCCCCGCTTGTCTCTGGTTCTCCCAGTGGGACTGGGTGGGAAGTGTGACCCTCTCTTAGCCTCGAGCCATGCTCTAGGCAGAATCTCACCTAGGAGGCAGGGTGTCCTTCCTGGCCAGCTGTGGCCTCCCCAAGGACAGGGGTGGACCCAGCAGACTTGGAAGAAGCACCTCCCTGGAAACCTGAACAAAGGCCCTTGAGGGAGGCGTAGGGCCTCCTGCAGGAGGGAGGCTGAAGGAAGCCAAGGGGATGCCTGGTGCCCAGCCTCCCCACACCCGTCCTTCCAAGCTCTTCCTGAGGTTCCCCAAGGTGCCCCTCTTGTTGCCTTGGGAAAACCTTGAGCAAGATCCTTGAGAGTAGCATAGACATGGATGAGCAGTGAGTGACCTGGTGGGTGGCTGGGGCCACACAGCTCCAGGAGCTGTGGAGAACATGTGGCCCAGCAGTGGGTGAGGTCCCCCTGACTGTGGCAGTTCCTCACACCTGGCCACAGGACCTTTATCTTGACAAAACAGCCACTCCCATAGGGCTTGTGTTCCATGGAACTGGGGGAAATTACAAGATCTGCTGTCAGTGGGGGGCCAGGTGCTTAGTGAAGGCTTCACCAAGGAGGTACCCCTAGAGCTATCTGAGGGTCAGACTGAGGAAGGATTTAAGGGGCCGAGGTGAGGGCAGGGCCAGGAAAGAGTGTATGGGACACAGATGGAAATGTGGCACATTTAAAGAGGGTTATCCTGGTGGTCCTGAATGCATTCGGGGGTCACCCAGCATTGGTCTCAGACTTTCTGACTCAGACTCTGTGAGAGCCGGTTCCTCCTAACTCTGCTTCTGGGGCCCTCTGGACTCCAGGCTCAGCATCCTGGTTGCCATTATCAGATTGGGAGGGCTGACCTCATGCTTCACAGGGCTCTGCTGGGCAACCTGGGGCCTGGCTGGCTTTGGCGCACACTGGGTGCAGCAGGAACCCCTGCGCTCATGACCTTTCCACTGCTACTTCTGAGGCCTGGTCCTTCCCTTCCCCAGAGAAGCCAGAGCTGACCCAGAGAATTTGGCAAGCAGTCAAGCAAGGCCAGAACTGGGCAGGAGGGGACAAGAAGAAGGGCCTGCACCCCAACCTCAAATAATCTTACTCTCTTACTCCCACTGTCCACTCACAGAGGAGAAGTATGTCACCATTCAGCCTTATACCAGCCAAAGCAAGGACGAGATTG